>NC_090748.1:78041927-78049427 GCF_036898095.1 Palaemon carinicauda | reverse complement strand
CAGTTGAAAGTTTGGTGAACTAATCACTCTTAGGGAGTGCAAAGAGCATGCCCAAACCATGAATCTTACTCAACCTAGCCATGGTCTGATTTGATTTTTTTAAATCTTTCTTAAAACTCAAATTCTAAGGATCCTGTATTAAAGATTATAGCTCCTAAATATTTACATGATTACACCTCATTAATCCTTTCTCCTATCAAAGATATTTAATGTTTCATTGCATATTCTGTTCTCCTTAACCCTGGATAGGTACGGTGGGTCGTTTGCGACCCCGAGCGTAAAAAAAAAACAGGTTTTTCTCACGTGACTCACCCCTGTGACTGAATTTGTGGGTGATCGACCTGCAGGAGGTGTCTCCCCTACACGCTCTAGTAGTGTCCAGATGTGCATTGCTGTAGCTGTACTCCTTCCCCGATTTCTGAGACGCGTCGGGGTCGTTCGCGTCCGAGTTTACCCTTCTGAGGTAGTTTGCATAATTATCAAAGTTATTACGTATTATGAAATTGTCGTAGAATGGTGCAACTTGTATAGGTTATCAGTTGTGGAAAGTCTTGGTGGATTGTTTGGCTACCATGTGCATGTTTTTTTTTTTAGTTAAAATGTCGTTCATCACCACGAGGACCATTTTACCGCGAGTGCCCCTTTTTCATTTTTTTTCATTTTTTTGCCAAGTCATTTTTCCGTAAGATATTGCCAAATAGTGTCGTAAAACTTTTGCTTGTTTAGTGTTGGAAAGTGTGTCTAGATGATCTGGCTACCCATGCATGACTTTGTTTTTGTCAGATACGACGTAGTTATTGGTATATTGGGTATTTAACTGCGGTTACCAATTTCTGTTTTTTTTTCAATATTTGTAAAAATTACTACGTAGTAAGGAATTGCCGTATATTATTCATTTTTTTTTTTCATGTTTATGTGTTAGAAAGTGTGCCTTGATGGTTGGGCTAACACGTGCATGTCTTTTTTTTTATCTGAGATGTCGTATATTAGAATGTCGGGCATTTTACCGCGAGTGTCCCTTTTTATTTTTTTTTATTTTTTTGCCAAGTCATTTTTCCGTAAGATATTGCGAAATAGTGTCGTAAAACTTTTGCTTTTTTAATGTTGGAAAGTGTGTCTAGATGATCTGGCTACCCATGCGTGATTTTGTTTTTGTCAGATACGACGTAGTTATTGGTATATTGGGTATTTAACTGCGGTTGCCAATTTCTGTTTTTTTTTTCAATATTTGTAAAAATTTACTACGTAGTAAGGAATTGCCGTATATTATTGATTTTTTTTTCATGTTTATGTGTTAGAAAGTGTGCCTTGATGGTTGGGCTAACACGTGCATGTCTTTTTTTTTATCTGAGATGCCGTATATTAGAATGTTGGGCATTTTTCCGCGAGTGCCCCTTTTTATTTGTTTTGCATTTTTTTGCTTAGTCATGTTACCGTAAGGAATTGGCAAGTAGTGTCGCAAAACTTATATTTTTATAGTGTTGGAAAGTGTTTCTAGATGATCTGGCTACCCATGCCTATTTTTTTTTTTAGCCAGATATGGCGTATATATAAGTATGTGTTCGATTTTCCTGTGATTGCCATTTTTTCGTTTTTTCCCATTTCTTTCAAAATTACTACGTACTAAGGAACTATCACAGAGTAATATTTCATTTATATGTTTATTTGTCGGAAAATATGCCTTGATGGTTTGCCTAGCACGTGGCTGAAATTTTTTTTTTTTCTGAAATGCCGTATATTAGAATGGCCATTTTTCCACGAGTGCCCCTTTTTATTTGTTTTGCATTTTTTTGCTTAGTCATGTTACCGTAAGGAATTGGCAAGTAGTGTCGCAAAACTTATATTTTTATAGTGTTGGAAAGTGTTTCTAGATGATCTGGCTACCCATGCCTATCTTTTTTTTTAGCCAGATATGGCGTATATATAGGTATGTGTTCGATTTTCCGGTGATTGCCATTTTTTCGTTTTTTCCCAATTCTTTCAAAATTACTACGTACTAAGGAACTATCACAGAGTAATGATTCCTCTAGATGTTTATTTGTCGGAAAATTTTGTTTATTTTTTTTTTGATTGAATATCATCAAATTTTTTTAGCTAAAATATTGTTTTACATTTTTTTTTTCGATTTTATTTCCCTTCAAAAAAAATGTTTTGGGTCAGAATTTTAATTTTATAGTCGTAAAATAATCGACAATTATCCAGCAACCCACCATACAATTTTTATGCATATCCAATAATAATTAGATTAGTAAATAACACCTTGAAATTGACATACCCTTCCTACATTTCAAGTGGCAGATTAGGGAGTCTGAGTCAGTGTGGTTGGCGGCCATTTTGTGGACATATCCGAAGCGTAAGCTGCCCTATCTATATATATTCTTGTTCCCTATAGAATTTGTGATATTTTGGTATATTTTTACCTGCATAAATATCATATTATATATTAAATATATGTATTTTTTTACGAAATTTCCAAGTACTCAAAAAATTACCTTTAGATATGGCCCCTGATATAAATGTAATTTACAAAATAATGAAGATTTTTTTACATATTTCTATTTTAGGATAACATATGTTTATTCCCTAAAAAAATTAGCCACTTCCTATTTCATTTGGGTACCCAAAAAAATTCATGAAATTTGGACAATTTTTTTTGGCCAAAAAAAGTTACCCTTTTTTTCTCATTTCAGATCTTCACCTCCATGGGTCTGACTTCATCCAAAATACATCAAGATGTGTCCTAAACATTCAAGAATCAATTCCCAAAAGGATTTGTGTATATATGTATAAACTTTTTTTTTATGAATTTTTATGTCAGGTCTTTTTTTTTTCTACTTAATTTTTTAAAATATTTATAATAAATAGTTTTTCTGCAGATGAGTAGTATTTATCTTTACAGTTGTTTTAAGCATTCATTGAAGTTTTTTTTGGCAAAAGAAAAAAGGAGGTTACTGCAAAAACTGATTTTTCAAGAATTTTTTTTGGCGTCGGGGTCGTTCGCGTCCGAGTATACCCTTAAAGGGGTGTCCGAGGACCGTACCAGGGTTAACTCTGTCTTTCTTCTATTTACCATGAGCTTAACCTCATGTAATATTTCATGCATTCTGGTAAGCAAGCTTTGCAAGTCCTGTGGTGTTCTGCTAATAAGGACAGTGTCATCAGCATACTCTAGGTCCACAAATTTCATATTACCAATCTATTATAATCCTTCTCAGGTAGTAGGTAGTAGGTTGGCTAGGGCACCAGCCACCCATTGAAATACTACCACTAGAGTGTTATTGGGTCTTTTGACTGGCCAGACAGTACCCTCTCTCTGGTTACGGTTCATTTTCCCTTTGCCTACACACTCACACACCGAAGAGTCTGGCCTTTTATTTACATATTCTCCTCTGTCATACACCTGACAACACATATTACCAAACAATTCTTCTTACTGTACTGTAATTGTTCAGTGGCCACTTTCCTTTTGGTATGGGTAGAAAAGACTCTTTAGTTATGGTAAGCAGCTCTTCTAGGAGAAGGACACTCCAAAATCAAACCATTGTTCTCCAGTCTTAGGTAGTGCCATAGCCTCTGTACCATGGTCTTCCACTGTCTTGGGTTAGAGTTCTCTTGCTTGAGGGTACACTCTTGTTTTGTTAAAGTTTTATAGTTTACAAAGTGATATTTATTTTAATATTGTTGCTCTTCCTAAAATATTTTATTTTTCCTTGTTTCCTTTCCTCACTGAGCTATTTTCCCTGTTGGAGCCCCTGGGCTTATAGCATCCTGCTTTTCCAACTAGGGTTGTAGCTTAGCAAGTAATAATAATAATAATAATCCCCAACTGTTCTATGCACTACAAAATCCATGAGGAGGATAAACGACATACAGTAGGAGACAACACATTCCCTTGAATTACTCCACTGTTCACTGGATATTCATTTGATAGGACTCCATTTACATTAAATTTGCACTTGCTATCTTCAGGAAAACACTTAATCAAATTTACATACGTAAGATGAATTCCATTATAACGCAGGACTCTCCACAAATTGGCCGGTGCACAAATGCCATCAAAAGTGGATTTCTATATTCTACATATTGCTGTACCACATGTCTTAAAATAAAAATTTGGTTAGTACAACTACCTTTTCGAAATCCTGCTTATTCATCTCTAAGCTTTGCATCAATCTTTCTCTCTAGTCTCTTTAGAATGAGCATACTATATATTTTCATGACAACTGATGCAAGTGTGATCCCTCTGTAATCATTGCATCAGTCAGATCTCCATTTCTTTACCATTTTCACCAAGACTCCCAGCTTCTATTCATCAGGTTTGTCTCTTCATGCCATATTCTACAAAATAATCTTGTAAGTACTCTGGGAGTACTTCATTCTTGGCCAAAATGATCTGGGCACATCAAGGTCTTCCTCAGCTTAAGGATATCTTGGTCCTCAGTGATATACGATGTAAGGTAATATGTAAAGAAATCTTAGACCAAGGCAATATATATATATATCTACTCAAGAAGAACAGATGGAGTTGGAAGAGAAGGGGTAGGAATGATATTGACACCAAGAGAAGGAAGGGCATTAATGAAAGGAAGAGCTATAAATAGATTGTTACTTGTAAAGTTTAGAATAAAAACCATGCAATACGAGTATTATAGCTTACTATATGATTCCCCTGAAGAAAGGAAAGATGAATACAAAGAAGAACTGCAGTATAAAAGATGAGATCCCAGAGAGATATGAAAATTGTGATAGGAGACCTCAATGCTAAATTTGGAAGGAATAATCAGGGTATAGAGAATGTGATGGGTATTGAGGGTCTTGGTGAAGCTGAAAATGAAAATGGAACACATTTCATAAGTCTTTGTTTAACAAACAATTTTGTCATTGGAGGTACTCTTTTCCAGCACAAGGACATCCACAAATATACATGGACTCACCTTGCGGCAATTACAAAAATTGAAGAGATCACATAGCCATTAATAAAGAGAGAAGGAGGACCCTGAAAAAATGTAAGAATCTGCAGAAGTGCAGATACTGGTACTGATCCCCAGCTCCTCATTGCCACACTGAAACCTGAAAACACCCAACAGAAATGTAGATAAAATATCTAGGATTGATACAACTAAGCTTCTAGAAGATGAACATAGAGAAGCATTTGCAACTGAATGTAGGAATCGATTTACAGTCTTAAAGACATTAAGAGACGAAGAGCACACAATTAACGAAGAATGGTGAGATATTAAGAACATGTGCCGGTCATTTGTTCTTGAAGGTTAGGAATATGCAGTTACAATGAGAAAACCATAGATATCAACAGATACTTGGGATACTGTAAAAAGGAGACAAAGACAGATATTGATTGTTGGAAGTTTCCAAAGTAGTAATAAAAATTACAAGGTATAGCATGCAAAATATTCCAGTATTCGTAGAGAGGTCAAAGGAAGAACCAGGAATGAATGGAAAGAGTATTTGGACAGGAAAGGTAGTAGGTTGGCTAGGGCACCCACCACCTGTTGAGATACTACCACTAGTGTTTTATTGGGTCCATTGACTGGCCAGATAGTACTACATTGGATCCATCTCTCTGGTTACAGCTCATTTTTCTTTTGCCTACACATACACTAAATAGTCTGGCCTATTCTTTACACATTCTCTTATGTCCTCATACACCTGAAAATACTCGGATTACTAAGCAATTTTTCTTCACTCAAGGGGTTAACTATTACAATGTTATCATTCAGTGGCTTATTTCCTCTTAGTAAGGATAGATGAAACTCTTTAGATAAGATAAGCAGCTCATCTAGGAGAAGTACGCTCCAAAATCAAACCATTGACATCTAGTCTTGGGTAGTGCCATAGTCTCTGTACCATGGTCTTACACTGTATTGGGTTAGATTTCCCTTGATTCAGGGTACACTCGGGGATACTGTTCTATCTTATTTCTCTTCCTTGAAATATTTAATAATGTTCATTATTTCTCTTGCAGTTTATTTTCTTTCCTCATTGGGTCATTTTCGCTGTTAGAGCCATTGGGCTTACAGCGTCTTGCTCTTCCAACTAGGGTTGTAGCATAGCAAGTAATAATAATAATAATAATAATAATAATAATAATAATAATAATATTTCTTGTCCAATTTCTCGATTCTTCGGACAATTCTTTTTTCAGGATTGCTACATTCAGCTAGCAAGTTGGCGAAGCTCATCAGGGTGAAGGATACAAATCAGGTTAAGGCTGGATGTAATTAATACAAGTACAAGTAATACTCGAAAATTACAGGTAAAGTCAGGAGTGGGTTGCGACACGTTTCGGAACAGCTTGTTCCGTCTTCAGGCGAGAAGTGAGGCTCTGGCTAGATCTGGGTCCTTATATATTCCGGCTCTGGTTCGTAGAGAGGGGCCTCGAATTTTGATTGGTCGAGCGGAGGTTGTAAGTTCGGGTGGCAGATGTACGACGAGCTCGGCTCGGCCTCCCAGGCTGAGAGGTAGGAAGGAATCCTGGATCCTGATTGGTCAGGACGCGCGCCGAGCCAGCCAAAAAGTCAGGCAGGCTCCTTTCTCGCTCAGTGGACTTGGCTGAGAGAGGTATCCGAGCTCCCTGATTGGCTGAGGCGCGCGCCGAGACGGGCTCAAAGTCAGTCAGCCCATTCCTACGCTCAGCAGGCTGAAACTCCGGGCCCTGTTCGCCGCCAAAATCAGCATTCGGCCAGACGATTTCTCCATTTGTAGGGGTGTCAGGATCGGGGTTGTCATCATTCTGGGGGTCTTGTTCTTGGTTCCTAGCGTTGGTACGTCGACAGGATGGTAGGAGGAACATTTCTTGAGTCGTATTCAACGCTGGTTTCTCGTTCTGGATTAACAAAGCTTCCAGAATTCGTAAGCGCCTGCTGTCCGTGGCGCTGCCGATAAATTTGGTATTGGCGACGATGTCTGCCCGGCTAATTTGGGAGTTATGTCGCTGTAGAGCATGATTTCTGATAGCACCTTGCTGAACGTGGCACGAGATCCTCTTCGAAAGTTTCATGGTAGTCATACCTATGTATCTGCCGGGGCATCCTCGGACTGGGCATTGGTAAGAGTAGACTACATTTGTCTTCTTCAGAGGGTCGTTATCAGGGGGCGCTGGATTGTTCCTCATGATCAAGTTGGGGGTTTTTTTCAGTCTGGTAATAGATGATGAGTTTCACTTTCGTGGTCTCATCAGTAGGTGAAACGTTGTTATTGATGATGTCTTTAATGGCCTTCTCATCCCGCTGATATTCGGCGTGCATGAGGCCTTTGTAGTAAAGTTTGATGTCTCTAGATCCGTTGGTGGAGGTGTCGGACCTATCTGCAGTTCTGTCGGACCCCTGGCTGGCGATGTCGGACCCTTCCACCAAAGGGGACCCATACCACTTGTCTATAACTGTCCTCACTTCACGCTGGACTTGCTTGTTGCTGTAGCCGTTGTTGATGAGGACTTGTGCGACCTTTTCCAGCTCCTTGTGGGTGTCAGTCCATGTCGAG
>NC_090748.1:78004427-78034427 GCF_036898095.1 Palaemon carinicauda | reverse complement strand
CTCTGTGCACTTCTTCCAGAAGCTTAGTTGTATGAAACCTAGATATTCTATCTACCTTTATGTTGGGTGCTTTCTGTTTTAATTTCAGTGTGACAATGAGGAGCTCGTGATCAGTACCCATATCTGCACCTCTAGCTTCTTACATTTCTCAATCCTCCTCCTCTCTTTATTAATGGCAATGTGGTCTATTTGATTTTTGTAATTGTCACATGGCGAAGTCCATGTATAATTTTGGATGTTCTTGTGTTGAAAAAGAATACCTCCAAAGACAAGATTGTTTGTTGAACAGAAACTTATGAAATGTGCTCCAATTTCATTTGCAACTTTGCCAAAACCCTGGACACCCATTAAAATCTTTACCCTTTGACTATTCTTTCCAGCTTTAGCATTGGAGTCGCCAATCACAATTTTCATACCTCTCTCTGGGATCTCATCTATTATACTCTACAGTTCTTCAAAGTGCTCATCTTTCACTTCTTCAGGGATACATTTGTTGGTGCATAGCAAACTACAATACTCATATTGCACTTCTTTGACTTTAACCTTGCAAGTAACAATCTACTATTTACAGCGCTTCCCTCATTTAATGCCTTTTCTGCTCTTGTGTCATCATAATTCCTACATCTCCTCCTTCAACTCCATCTGTTATTCATGAATATATATATATATATATATATATATATATATATATATATATATATATATTTATATATATATGTATATATGTATATATATATATATATATATATAATATATATATATATATATATATATATATATATATACATATATACATATATATATATATATATATATATATATATATATATATATATATATATATGTATGTATTCATATATATATGTGTATATATATATACATATATATATTCCCTTTATCTAGTTTCATTAAAAATCCCCTTACAACACGTTTCACTCAGAGCCAGAACATCCAAACTATATTCCATAAATTCACTCTCCATTTGCTGTAACTTCCCAATCTGGCTCAAGGTTCTAACCTTCCAATTACCAATTGGTCCCCAAAGATCAGATTCCCACCGTCCAGATAGTGGTGGAACCGAATGTAGTCATGGCTCAGTCCATGCATGAGTGCCGTTTGGATGCCGACAATGCGGAACGTATGTCGGAAGTGTCGGAGAACACGGAGAGGAACCTCATGGGCGACGAACTGGACTATGAGGAAGATCAGGTGGAATACCCTGAGTCGGAGCAGGAGGTCGGTCCAACATCCACCCCCACACCGCTCCTACACTGACGGATGTATCACTCCCGTCTACATCTGCTACCCCGGATCCTACCCCATCCAACACCCATGAGATCTTCAAAATGCTTGAGGCTCTCATGGATAAGAAACTCCGCGAGACGCATGAGTTCTTCAAGTCCAACATGGGAAGTTCGAAGCAGCCGAAAAGGATTTCGGTTAAGGACCTCCCTGCATGCTCGGATACTAACCCCTGGAGGTATGCCGAGCACATGCCGATCACTACGGGCAAGATCTTCATAAGCAAAAAGGTCGCCTCGATCGCGCTGGAAGAAGTGGAATTCTTCCCAAACTTTGAGGCTTACCCGGACTGTAACGTCCGACTTAGATCTGAACCTGCCTCTAAAGAAGAGACCGAACCGAAGGAGGTTATAGTGTTCGATCTCCCGAAGGCCCAGGCTATGTTGGCCAATACAGTGAAATGTAGGGGCTTCACCTGCTCAAAACTACCGGCGCTTAGCAAGAAGCACCCGACCTACGTCGCACCAGACGATGCGACCTTCCCCTTCTTGGAAAAGGCCTTCACTGCGGTGCATAAGGCAGTGGAAGAAGGAAAACCTTGCCCTGTACTGGAGGAGAGCAGACCCTTCTCCCTGACTACTCCCCCTGATGTTAGACACTGGAAAGATGTCCTGTCAACATTTGTAGTGGGAAAACTAGAACCTGACGTCGCTGGTCGTCAGTTTAACGAGGACCTCCCAAAACTTAATGACCATCTCCTTCGTCGGGAACATGATACGAAGGAAAGGCTCGCCGCATCTATGTCCCTCCAAGTACAGCTCGAAGTCATGGCCGGTGACACTAGGGTCCCTGACTACTACATGGTTCTCGCCAAAACACATTTGGCAACCGTAGTAAAGGATCTGTACAGCTTCACGAAGGCTCGTAGAGCCTGTCGTGAATTCGTGTTCTCAAGTGCTACAGTGAGACACGAACCCCGGAGGCTGATTTCCTCCAACATCTGGGGTAAGCACCTCTTTCCCTCCTCCCTAGTGAAAGAGATCACCGACAAGGCCGCCACGGAGAACAGGAACCTTCTCCACAAATGGGGCATGTCGAAGAAAAGGAAATCCTCTCAGGACGACGGCCCTCAACCTAAGAGGAAACCCACAAAACCGAAACCCCAACAACGTCAACAGAGACGGCAGTTTCCGGGATCCGCTACTCCCCAAGTGGCAGCTCAGCCACAGCAGACCTTTCAACTGGTCACCCAACCGGTCTTGTCACAGTCGCCGGTCTTCACCCCTGCTTTTGAGCAACAGTCAACTACCTTTCGTCCCAAAGGTAGAGGCTCAAACAGAGGTGCAGGCAGAGATGCATCTCGCCGTCCCTCCAGAGGCAGAGGAGGAAAGGGAGCTAGCGGCCGAGGTAGCAAACCCTCGGGAAACCAGAAGCAATGAAGTGCTTCCGGTGGGAGGAAGACTCCGCCAATTCCAGGATCGCTGGACCTTCGATCCCTGGGCACACAGCATCGTCAAGAAGGGTCTAGGCTGGAGCTGGACTCATCCACCCCCAACCTTCCAGCAATTCTTCCAACAGTCAACCCCCCTTCTGGAAGAATATGTCCTAGAGCTCTTGAACAAGAAGGTGATAAGGAGGGTAAAGTCAACCAGGTTCCAAGGGAGACTGTTTTGCGTCCCCAAGAAGGACTCCGACAAAGTCATTCTAGACTTATCCCCCCTCAACAAGTTCATAGCGAACAACAAGTTCAAGATGCTGACTCTTCAACAGATAAGGATCCTTCTGCCTCAAGGTTCCTACACGGTCTCCATAGACCTGGCGGATGCCTACTGGCACGTTCCAATGAACCACCACGCTTCCTCCTACCAAGGATTTCGACTCCAAAGGAAAAGCTACGCTTTCAGGGCCATGCCCTTCGGCCTCAATGTGGCCCCACGGATCTTCACAAAGCTGGCAGACGCCATCGTTCAACAGCTCCGGCTCCGCGGCGGCCTACCTCGACGACTGGCTGGTCTGGGCTCCATCGCCCGAAGATTGTCTAAGATCCTGCAACAAAGTCACCCAGTTTCTGGAACACCTGGGATTCAAGATAAACAGAAAGAAATCTCGCCTCTCTCCAGCTCAGAAGTTCCAATGGTTGGGAATCCAGTGGAATCTTCAGTCACACCGCCTTTCCATTCCCCAGAAGAAAAGGAAGGAAATAGCAGGGTCTGTCAAAAAACTGCTGAAATCCAAACGGATCTCAAGACGTCAGCAGGAACGAGTTCTAGGCTCTCTACAGTTCGCCTCAGTGACAAACCCAGTGCTGCGTGCACAGCTAAAGGATGCCGCGGGAGTCTGGAGACGTTCTGCATCCATCGCTCGAAGAGACCTCAAGAGACGGCTCCCAAACAGACTTCGGTTACTCCTAAAGCCGTGGTCGGAAGCAAAGGCCCTGAAAAGGTCCATCCCTCTTCAACATCCACCTCCATCACTCAACATCCACATGGACGCTTCGCTGGAGGGTTGGGGAGGTCACTCCCACCAACAACAGGCTCAAGGAACATGGCCTCCCCTTTTCAAGACGTTTCACATCAACATCTTGGAGGCCATGGCGGTCCTTCTCACTCTGAAGAAACTCTCTCCGCCTCCCTCGATCCACATTCGTCTGACCCTGGACAACTCGGTGGTAGTCCGATGTCTCAATCGCCAAGGCTCAAGATCGCCCCAGATAAATCAGGTGCTTCTCCCAATCTTCCGTCTGGCAGAGAAGAAGAAATGGCACCTGTCTTCAGTTCACCTACAAGGATTCCGCAACGTGACGGCGGACGCTCTATCTCGGACAAGCCCGATAGAGTCGGAATGGTCTCTAGACGCAAGATCTTTCTCCTTCATCTCTCACCAAGTCCCAGAACTTCAGATTGATCTCTTCGCAACGAGCGACAACAATCAACTTCCTCGTTATGTGGCCCCGTACAAGGACCCCAAGGCAGAAGCAGTGGATGCCATGTCACTGGATTGGAACAGATGGTCCAGGATCTACCTGTTCCCTCCCACCAACCTTCTGCTGAAAGTCCTCTCCAAGCTGAGAACCTTCAAAGGGACAGCGGCCCTAGTGGCTCCCAAGTGGCCCCGGAGCAATTGGTACCCCCTAGTCCTGGAGCTACAGCCCACGCTGATCCCTCTCCCGGGCCCAGTTCTCTCCCAGCAAGTACAGAAGTCGACTGTCTTTGCTTCATCATCGAAAGTCAGGGACCTTCATCTCATGATTTTCTCTCCCTAGCCGCGAAGAAGAGGTTTGGGATCTCAAAGAAATGTCTAGACTTCCTCGAGGAATACAAGACCGAATCCACACGACGGCAATACGAATCATCCTGGAGAAAGTGGGTCTCATTCGTCAAGGCAAAAAATCCTACGGAAATCACCATTGATTTTTGCATGTCCTTCATTCACCTTCATGGACAGGGCTTAGCAGCCAACACGATTTCTACCTGCATATCGGCCTTGACTAGACCACTCCTGTACGCCTTCCAGATTGATCTGTCCAGCGACATCTTCAATAAACTGCCGAAGGCATGCGCTCGTCTACGCCCAGCACCCCCACCAAAACCTATCTCCTGGTCCCTGGACAAGGTGCTCCATTTTGCCTCCAACTTGGACAACGATTCGTGCCCTCTCAAGGATCTGACTCAAAAAGTTATATTTCTTTTTGCTCATGCCTCAGGAGCCCGAGTCAGCGAAATAGTGGCATTATCAAGAGACGAGGGTCACATCCTCTTTACAGACTCAGGAGACCTTACCCTCTTCCCGGATCCGACGTTTCTCACGAAAAATGAACTACCCACCAAGAGATGGGGCCCTTGGAGAATCTGCCCCCTGAAAGAAGATGCCTCTCTATGTCCGGTAGAGAGCCTCAAGGTCTATCTTCGTAGAACTTCTGACTTTGGTGGAGGCCAACTCTTCAAAGGAGAAACATCGGGTAGCGACCTGTCACTGAAACAACTAAGAGCGAAAATCACCTACTTCATTCGCAGAGCGGATCCTGACAGTACACCCGCAGGTCATGATCCTAGAAAAGTCGCATCGTCTCTGAATTTTTTCCATTGCATGGATTTCGAAAGCCTCAAGAGTTTCACAGGCTGGAAATCCTCGCGTGTTTTCTTCAAGCACTACGCGAAGCAAGTGCATGAAGTCAAACATTTCGTGGTAGCCGCAGGTAGTGTTATGAAACCTGCAATTAACTCTGCATAGAACAGTGAGTTACTTGGGACTTTAACTCTTCGGGTGCCTATGTTGACCCTCGTGTGATACGTAGTGATTTCAGGGACACTTAGTGTTTTTCATAGACTGTTCTTTACAAGGTGAAATGTCATAGTCGTCACACGAGTGCCGCATGCCTAGAGCATGATGTGTTTTTTCCTTATTAAAGACTGACGTTCCTATGGAACCTGTGCCTTCTAATAATTTGAAATTTTCTTTCAGATTCAAGAGCGAAGTCTTTCATTACTATGTACATTATAATTTATTGTAAATTAATTTTACATCCCTTATTGCATTTATTTTACTATATCCTGCAATTGTGAAATAAAATTTCTATTTTATTACTTGTGCGTCTCACTCCGCTCCTACTCATACTATGAAATACATGGTTGTCATAGTTTCATTATCCCCTTTCTTTTAAAATAATGAAGAATAATAGGTTCAATCCATACTATATACTCACCTATGCTGTGTAATATTCCTAACTGAATACTTACTTGCGCTATATCTTCGAGACCAGATCGTTCTCTTGCTATGAAATGCAGTGCCTAACCACCACTTTTCTGTTATTGAGAATATTCCTATATGAATATCAACCATTCTGTCTTGTCTTCGAGTTCTTCACGTTCTCTCCGCAAGGTGGGTAGCCCTTCGATGACCACTTTGATCTTCGGCATGGTCCGTTGGGACTTCTCTGCCAAGGGGGGCAGGAAGTTACATCCCCACGGAACCTCTATCGAGGTAACTATGCTTACCTTATTCAAAGCCCTCGGCACTTACTCTACAAGGGAAAATCTACCACGATACATTGATTCTCTAGTATTCTTCCATCAGGACGCCATGGCTTGAGCCCAATAAACGGATTTTGAGCGAAGCGAAAAATCTATTTTTGGGTGAGATAGCCATGGCGTCCTGATGGACACTCCCTGCTACTTTCGTCCAGCCTTTCAGGCCCCACCCTGTCCTGCTGTATCATGGTGATCGGCAAGCAACTGGCATCAGGATGAGGACGGACGTGACGTCATTTAGCAATGGCGCCCGTTTGTTTACGTTTCGAGTACCAAAAGTAGCCACGGACGAGTATAGCTGTGGAACGGCTCCCCAGCTATTCTCCGCCCCTCCATATCGAAGCGTTAACTCTATATGGGGTGCAGATAGCTATGTGGCGCGTTAATACATGCGTCCCCTGTTGATATACGATGTCTTAAAGGGAAACCTTTAGGATACTCGCTCCAGAAGTTAGAATTCTGTGATAACCTGTGGTTAAATTCTCTGGGAATATCTTAGTAGTTAATATACCCAAGGAAGCTACCAATAAGGAACCTTCCATCAGGACACCATGGCTATCTCACCCAAAAATAGATTTTTCGCTTCGCTCAAAATCCGTATATATATATATATATATATATATATATATATATATATATATATATATATATATATATATATATATATAGTGTATATATATATTACACAAACATATATATATAAATATATATGCATGTGTATATAATCGTTCATTTGCCTATTTGTGTGCATGTAGGTTGGCCTAGGCACCAGCCACTCGTTGAGATACTACCGCTAGAGTTGTTGGTCCTTTGGCTAGCCAGACAGTACTACATTGGATCTCTCTCTCTCTCTCTCTCTTTCTCTCTCTCTCTCTCTCTCGTTATGCTAATTTCATCTTGACAACACTGACAATTACCAAATTACCAGACAATTCTTCTCTCAAAAGGTTAACTACGACACTGTAATTGTTCAGTGGCTAATTTCCTCTTAGCAAGGGTGGAAGAGACTCTATAGCTATGGTAAGCAGCTCTTCTAGGAGGACACTCCAAAATCAAATCATTGTTTTCTAGTCTTGGATAGAGCCATAGCCACTATAATATGGTCTTCCACTGTCTTGGGTTAGAGATCTCTTGCTTCAGGGTACACTCGGGCACACTCTTCTGTCTTGTTTCTCTTCCTCTTGTTATTTCCAAGTTTTTTAATAGTTTATGTATGAAAGGTTTATTTTAATGTTGTTATTGTTCTTAAACTTCTCTTGTAGTTTTTCCTTATTTCTTTTTTCCTCACTGGGCTAATTTTCCTGTTGGAACCCTTGGGCTTAAAGTATTTTGCTTTTCCAATTAGGGTTGTAGCTTAGTAAGTAAGTAAGTAATAATAATAATAACACCCATACAGTAAATTCTAACAAAATCTTCACAATAAATTCATATAAAAACATACTATTCCTTTAGTACTAATCCTGATTTTGTATGGATCATGAACTTTCAGAGGGCTCTAATGCCGATGACCTGCAGGAAGTGGTCCTTGACATCATATCGAACACTCAGTGTGAGAGCCAGACAGTACTCCCCGCGGACACCTCCTCTGTTGTGTGTGCTCTCACCGCTTTCAAGGATACTTGCCAGGTTTGTGTACGGAATTGTTTTGTTAAGATTAATGAAATATTTGGTAATGAAATGTAGTGTATTTTTGGTTTTGTACATTGATAAGGTTAATGAAATGTTTGATAATGAAATATAATGTATTTTAGAAATCGTAATACATTGTTAAGATTAATTAAATATTTGGTATTCAAATATAGTGTATGTTTATAAAAAAAAAAAAAAGGTATTCTTTGGAGCATATATACTGCCTCTGAGTTAGTTTTCTTTCTTTATGGTTTTGGAATAATGTTGGCCGTTCGTTGATCCTTTTCCTCTTTTCTAACTTAGGAGATTTTATTCGCTGTTACCTTCAGCTCTTGTGTGCTTTGGTCTTCATATAAAGAATTTTTCACACACTAAAATGTATACCAAACTTCCAGTTTCATTCTCACCATGTTTTGTTTGTTTATTCAAGTATTCTATTTTTCTCTTTATTTGGTTTGACTTGATATAATGAAAGCAAAATTACAAACATTTAAGCATAGATCTATGTGAATCCTATAATTAGTTTTTCACGTAAGATATAAAGGTCACTTCTTGAGTTAGGGGATAATTTAACATTTATATATATTTCTTTAAAAATCCTTGATTTAGTTTGTCAGGTAAGACATATAGGTTGTCAAGGGTTAGGGATCAGGAAGGCAGTATCTTAATGGAAGGAAAGCAGAAACATTTATCCAAATGGGAACAGCAAGAACTGAATAAATCTCATAGTAACTTTAAAGCCGAACTGAAAATGATTAATGTATTTTCTTTTCTCTCATGTCCCCAGGGTGACAGTGGAGGACCCCTCGTGGTTCGCTTCTGTCCAAACCGATGGGCACAAATTGGTATCGTGAGCTACGGCGAAGGATGTGCAAATCCCGAGAAACCTGGTGTTTACACCCGTGTCCCATACTTCAGGACTTGGATTGATACGAATACGGGTTCTTCAACAACCTGTTAACTGATGCCCATGCCTGTAATTGAGCTGTCCCACTTACGACGATCGCCCATTGCAAAAAGTAATTTTGCATCATTCACTTCCATGAATTATTAATTGTTTTCTTTTTTGGGTTTTATTATGATTTAAAGACTTAAATAATGTCTACATACTGAAATGTATGTTCCACTGTTTTGATGTATGCACAAAATAAATTCTTGATGAGCTGAAGATTTTCATTTGAGGGTTCTACAGATCTTTCTTACAGTTGACAATAACAAGGATAAACTGTTAAGAAACATCAAATCTTTTGACAACACTGTAAAATTCCAGGACATCTTTTTATTATTAACATTGAAAATTAACTCATATCAACTGCTTACTGAACCTCAGTACAACTTTGCATAAAAATGACAAAGTTCTTTTGAATGACGAAGATATTTCTAGCGAGTGACGGATCTTGCAGATCTGAGAGAAAAACCTTCCAAAAAAAATATCATTTGCCTCCTATATGCAACTCAAATCCCATACTCTTACAGTATGAAGCTCCTGTGCCAGTGTCAAAAGGCAGCACTAGCAGTATCCACCCAAAATAAAGGTTTTCCCACCATCATTTTGCTTCTGGGAATCCTTAAATTCATAGAATTCAGTAGAGCAAGAAAATATTCCAAATTAAATCAGATCCGACAAAGTTGAATATGTTAATACACAATTAAACAAACAAGAAAGGGAAGACAGTTTATGAATGAGGTCAAAATATTTTTGCATCAAAGGTAGCTGACAGGTGTAGAGACAGGGAAGAGATGTCCTTTATCGCGATGGAAAACTATGATAATGGTAAAAGAGAAAAAATGTGTTTATTTGTGGATCAACTGGTTTAAACTGGGAGTGGCAGGAGAGAATTGTAACAGAACTGTGCAAGGGATAAGAATGAACAAGGAGGAGGAAGACCGTTTCAGAGCTTAAGGCTCTGCCTGCCAGCTTTGGAGATCATTGGTGAATTGTGCAATGGATTATTCAAGAGCAATGGGATAAGACAGACAAATAGATGAAGTTGTTTTTGGGCTCAAGCCATGTCGTCGTGATGGAAGTTCCTTAAAGTAGCTTCCTAAGGGATATATGTACTACAGTGATATTCCCCGAGAATTTTACCTTTAGGTATCCAGAATTCTAACTCCTGGCGCGAATATCCTTAAAATTTCTCCCAAGGATATCGCATATCAGCGGACGCATTCTTGACACGCCTCCATAGCAATCTACACCCCAAACAGCGTTTTGGCTTCGAGGAGGATGTGGCAAAATAAAAGGGAGCCATCCAAAGGCTCTCCCCGCTCTCGTAATACTATTGGGAATACAAAAGCGCCATTCCCACGATGGCGCACATTCCTTTTTTTGTAGCGATCTCGCTCGGTGATATTTCCTGGTGATCTAACTTTTCGATCGTTATACAGGAATAATATCAAGCTTTCTCCATCTTCTTCCACCTCTGGAAAGTTGAGTATTGGGTCTTTACTATGAGTATATTTTTAGCTCCTGTTTCACAATGAAATTAGAGTATTTTATTGTGTTTAAGAGCTAGGCCAGTTACTGGAGGTGCCATGGCGGCATCGTTCGTTAGGCATGTGTTATTTAGATAGCAGAACGATTTCCAGTTTTAAATAGCTTTATTTAATTATTTAAATTATTTATCTATTTAGGCAATTATTCTTGTAAAGTCTCGATAATGTGCATAATTTTTGTTTCCCCCTTTTCTCTGTCGATCGTATAGTTAGAGTTTCGGTGATTTAGGTAACCGAGATCTCGTATAGCCTAGGTAACCTTACCTAGACGTTTTACTATATGTTCAGACTTTCCCCGGTTACCCTCGTGTATTGTTTTCATTCAGTGGAGATTGATACCTCCTATAATGTTATGAAACATTACACGTCTCTTCGGAGACTTAAGGGTAATCTCTTTCCCTCTGAGTGTAGCCTCAGGCTACAACCCTAATAGCCATGCCTTGAATTTTATTCAGACATGGCTAACTTGGGGTTTGTCCTGCCTCTTCCCTTAACCGTTGGTTGTGGTATACCTTCGGGTTTTGGGATTTAGTCAGAATCTCAGAATATTTAGTCTTATGTCGGCGACCTGCCGGCAGGGCGAATGGGTTGTAGGATACCATCATTCCCCTGCCGGCTAGGTGGCCGGTAATGGAGGTTAGCCCTCATTAGCCGCACTTGAAGTTATGGTAGGATGCCATCTTCTCCTTGCGACTAAAAGACTAGTCCTATGCCACAGTACTCTGGGCTGAAGAGTAATTTTCTTTAGCCTAGGATACGTGGCACTGGAACTCTGTTTCTTCTTGTTGAGAGGAGGCGGCAGTGCCGCCATCCCCTTAACTGTGTCGGCAATCTCTGGGATGGAGAACCGAGTCTCTCCTGTTCCCTGGGATTCTGCTGATACCGAAACAGAGTTTCTTTTACAGGTGGTAGGACTGACAATTTTTGCCAGTTCCTTTCACACTCGTTACAGGACCCTGTTCCCTACCCCTCTGTCCACTTTTGATGGTGGAGCCATTGTCTTTCTTTAGGCCGGCATCTTGCAACCTTCCTTTGCTAGTAGGTTGCCGGAGCCAGCCAGACTCCCTCTCTAGCCATGTCTTTGGCTGACGGCAGAGCATACTGCCGCCAACCACATCATCTGTCGGCAACTGCCGGCCCAGCCGGCAGCCAAGATGGCTGCAAGCGACCATGATGGCCGTGAGAGGGAAGTCCCTTCTGTTCCCAAGGTTCTTCAGTCCTCCCTTGGACTGCTGCTACAGGTCCTGTTGCCGGGGTACTGCCGTCCAGGCCGGCACAGATAGTGCTGACTCAGTTGGCAGCACGCCGATTGTACTGGTACTGCTGGTCTTGCCGGACGGCATAGTATCGGCGGTACCCTGTCGGCAATAGTACTGTAGCTGCATGAAAGCCTGAATGGTACATTCTCCCCTTCTATTAGAACCTTCTTTCTGGAAAAAGGCAAATTACATCCTTAATTACTGTATACATTCACAGTAAGGAGTACCCTTTTTTCCATGATATCTCTCTCTCTCTCTAGCTAGCATGCCGGGTATGCCGGCAAGACCTAGCTATGCCGGCTACATGCCGGCTGAACTACTGTATATTTTATACAGGTAGCCAGTATATCTGCAGTATAGAATATACTGCAGATAGAAAACTACTATATAGATTATACTAGTAGTTATTTCCAATATATTTTGGATATCCAACACAGGCATTTGCTGAGCCCAATCCTATATTGAATGAATATGATTTCTTCAATATTCTGATTAGAAATCAGTATTAGGATTACCCTACAATATTAAACACTTCAAGGCAGGAGTAATACACTCCTAACCCTTAAAGGGTGGAGCCTTTTTTCCTTGAGTCTCCCTGATCAGGAAACTATATTTTAATATAGTAGGAAGACTACAGCAAATAGGCTGAGTGGGATATACAAATATATGTCTTTATTTTCCTAGTCCAGCTGGCTTCATGCTAGATGGACCATACTGTCATATGCTACTATGAAGGCAGAATAATGACTAGACTACTATACATGATGTACAGTAGCCAGTAAATTGCAATATAGACTTAATGCAATTAGAAAACTACAGTACCATGATACAGTAGTATTTTCTGACATACCTTGGGTACCCTTGTACGAGCATTCTGCTGGTACCGTTCATATATTGAATGAATAGTTTCTTCAATATTCTGATCGAGAATCAGTCATCCTGACCCCACAGTATTAACATTATTTTGGGACAGTGATTTGATACTTCTCTACCCCTAGGGGTAAGAGTCCTTCTACTTGGAGTTACTCTATAGAGAAATCTCCATGTAGTTAATACTGAGGGGAGGCAACAGCATTTGCTCACAGGGGTACACAAGTATGTATCTCCTACTATCCCTTTATAGCTTACTATCCTAAGCTACTCTATTGTAAAGGACATTTGCATGTTGATTGTCAAGGAGATAATCCATTGTACACTCATTGGGTTTTCCTTTCTTTACAGGAGGAACACCAGATACCTTGTGCTGCAGTCCTCTGCAAGCCCAAGAGTAAGTATTTTTACGGTCATAATACTTGCAGGTTTCATGCCCCCTGCAATATTATTTCCGGATCCCTACATTATTGGAACCCACAGGTTTGCAATATATGTCGGACATTAATGTCCGAAGGTTTTGAAAATCCCAAGTCTACAGAGACTAGGGATGCAGCTCAATATAAATTAAGCAACTGGGTGAGAGGCTTTCAAAAGATCTCTCCGGGACCATTCCTATCTAATGACGGGATGCGTAAGCTACTATTTCCGGAAGCAAGTGAGGAAACAGTAGTGCCTCAGGAGCTAACTACATCCCCTGACAGCCAGAAAACCTTTGGGATTAAGGGCAAGAAATGCCCCAAGGTAGAAGAGGAAAATGTTGCATCGGAATTTCCTCCGCCTGTGCCGGCTTTAGAGCCATCGATGTCGACATCTTCGTCTTCTACCCCTAATTTGGATAATGTGGTACAATTATGTATCCAGCTGAAGAATCGAATAGAGAGCTTTCATAGACAAAACGAAAAGCAGGAAGTAAAACGCAAGATAGATCCTCGTAAAGTTTCTCTTGTCGCTTCCCAGGGGTCAGTCAAACGACCCATGAATCAAGACCTACCAACATGCTCCATAACCAATCCCTGGAGGTTCGCGGAGCAAATGCCGATTTCAAATGGCAATCTCTGCATCTCAGAGAAAATAGGTGCAGTTCCTTTGGACAAAATTCAATTCTGGCCAAGCTTTGATGCTTTCCCTAATTGTTGGGTTCGACTGAAGTACGAACCAAAGTCAAGAAAAGGAACGGAACCAAAGGAGGTCTTGATTCTCGACCATGATAAGGCACAGACTATCCTTTCAGGTAGTCTAAGAAAGGCGGGTTATTCAGAGTCGAAGGTATTCTCACTGAATAACGGACACCCTTCCTTTCTTGCTCCTACTTCACTCTCATTCCCCTTTATGGGGAAGGCATTTACTTCTGTTGCCAAAGCGGTAGAGGCGGGTAAGCCTTCTCCACAAATGGGGCATTCCTTCAAAGAGAAAATCTTCTGTGGTTTTGGGTCCCCAACCTAAAAAGAAGATTGGAAATACTGGAAATATCCGGGCTGCTCAACTACATCCCACTATTCCAGTGACCACGGTGCTACAGGCAGATGGTCAAAAGTCTAAGTCTACTGACAACTCAAAGCATAAAGACGCTTCGGCTAGGAGGAACTTTCCCTCAGGATCGCAGGACCTTCGATCCTTCGGTCCAAAGCCTATTCAAGATGAGCCATTAATGGGAAACAGAAATGTCCCTACCATCATTTCCTTACCTTCTCCTACAGTTCAAAACCCTCCTGGAGGAGTATACCTGAGAGCTATAGGGCATACAGGTAGTAAGAAAACTTTAGCTCATCGAGTTCCAGGGAAGGCTGCTTCGTGTTCACGAGAAGGACTCAAGCTATCAATGAGCCATTCTGAACTTGTTGCCACTCAACAAGTTCATAAAAAACAGCAAGTTCTGAATGTTAATCCTTCTGAACATATGGATCACACATGGATCACCTTGTTCCAATTAAGGGAGTTCGTAGTCTTGTCAGACCTGAAAAGTGTCCTTCGGAACCTTCCAGTCAACCAACCCCCTTCCTCCTATCTAAAATTCATGTTACAGAGAGTAACATTCATCCTAAGGAAGATACGTGTCGGACTCACAGTCCTAAGTATCTTCAAAGGATTGACGAACTTAGTCACGTCAAATTGAAGCCTAGAAATAGTTCAGGTATTAATATACCAGAACAAGAGGCTGGAGTGGGCAGCACCCGAAGTGTCCAGCCAATGTGCATTCAAAGAGATGACCCGGTTCCTGGGACATCACGGATGCAAGATAAGCTTCTAGAAGTTTCGACTTTCTCCAGCTCAAGGGTTTCGATGTTTAAAAAACCATCGAAGCCCTCAGTCACATCAACTCTCCTCTCCTTTGGAAAAATAAAAGGAGCTCGTGAGGTCTGTCAAGAGACTCAGGTATTCAGTCAGAATTCCAAAATGCCAACAGGAAAAAGCGCTAAACTTTCCCCAGTTCGCTATAGGGACAGACCTGGTGCTAAGGGCACACCGGAAAGATGCGTTAAGAGCTTGGAGAAAACACGCATCAAACGCTTGAAGAGATGAAAAAAGACTGAGATCAGTCCCTCTTTAATCGCTTCACTAACAGAAATTAGAGCACGAAAGTCCCAAGACTCTGCTGGTCCTTTCATGGGTGGGGAAGCCCCCTCCACACAGATCAGACTCCCTACGACTGATCTGGGACACTGAAGCGGTAATAAGATGTCACATTCGAACGTCTCATTCCGTCTTGGTGAAGTTACCCATCCCTCTCTTAAAGGGACGGCACCTACCAGCAGTTCATTTACAACTGATCCACGATGTGACGGTGGATACTCTATTTCGATACAAACCGATAGAGTTGGAATGGTCCATGGGCGCAGACATATTCCCTCCCAGATGGGAAAAAGTCCCAGAACTACAATTCGACCTCTTCATCACGAGCGTCTCCAAGAAACTACCTCGCTATATAGCCCCATACGAGGATCCTCTAGTGAGGCTGATAGACTAGATGAGGCTGGTCCTAGCTTTGACCCTAGGTATATTTCCGAAAATTCAGAAATTAACTGCCTTCGTTTTATCACAGAGAACCCAAACCCTTCATTTCATGATTTTCTCGCTCTAGCAGTTAGAAAAAGGTTTGGGATCTCAGAAGGCAATATAGAATTCTTAGAAGAATACAAGGCCAAGTCAACTAGAAGACAATATGAGTCTTCCTGGAAAAAGTGGGTTGCGTTTGTCAAAGCAAAAGGACCGAAAGAAATTTCAATGAACTTCTGTCTGTCCTTCTTTGTCCACCTTCATAGCCAAGGTCTGGCGGCCAATACGATTAATACGTGCAAGTCAGCCTTGACTAGGCCTCTCCTATATGCCTTTCAAGTGGATCTGGCAAATGAAATCTTTAATAAGATTCCGAAGGCATGTGCTAGGCTTAAGCCGGCGGTACCACCAAAGCCCATCTCTTGGTCTTTGGACAAGGTCTTACATTATGCCTCATCTGTGAACAATGAAGATTGTTCTCTTAAGGATCTAACCCAAAAGGTTATTTTTCTGTTCGCTTTCGCCTCCGGGGCTAGAGTTAGTGAAATAGTGGGAGAACTGAATCTATTTCCTGATCCATCCTTTCTCGCTAAAAACGAGCTACCCACTAAGAGGTGGGGTCCCTGGAGAATCTGCCCTCTGAAGGAAGATGTCTCTCTATGTCCTGTAGAGTGTCTAAAGGTCTATCTTCGTAGAACTTCAGACTTCAGGGGAGGACAGCTCTTTAAAGGAGAAACTTCTGGATCAAATTTATCCCTAAAACAACTAAGGGCGAAGCTCACCTACTCTATTCGTAGAGCGGATCCGGACAGTACTCCCGCAGGTCATGATCCGAGAAAGACTGCTTCATCACTGAACTTCTTTCAGTATATGGACTTTGAGCGCCTTCGTTCATACACTGGATGGAAATCATCCAGAGTGTTTTACAAACACTATGCAAAACAAGTGCATAAACTGAAACACTTCGTAGTGGCGGCAGGTAGTGTATTAAAACCTGCCCCTTAATTACTGTGGTAAACAGTTTATGGTTTGGGACCTCACATGTCCTCGCACATGTAACGGATGAGAATCATTCAGAGTGTTCTACATACACTATGCTAGACAAATCCATGATCTGAAGCAATATGTGGTGACGCCAGGTAGAATATTTAACCTGCCGTCTAACTCTACGATGAACAGCTAATTGACTGGGACTGTCAATTAAAGGAAGAAGTGGTCACCATTCTTAGGTGTGACTTCTTTTAATTAAGTGTTACCATGATAACACTAGATCTGTTCAAAACCCCAGGTGTGGAATTATATAGATACCACTAGTGCCGGTGTACGAAGTACACAGTGCAGATAGAAGTAACCAGTACAGGAATTATGAAGAGAAATTGTTTTATAATGTTTCTTCAGTCTGAGAGTGGCATTCATCATTTCTTCCATCAAGAAGGAAATATAGTCTCTGTACTTGTTACAGGTATAATCCCATTGTCATACTACATTCGTTTTATTGAACATCTTTTAGTCATTTATTAGTAATAAATGTCTATTAGAATGTAGTGCGTCCACCTTTGCCAGACAATTGTATGTATACATGCCAGAGTTCTTCAACTTACCGAAGTAAGTATCCCTCATATATTTGTATGCATCAAATTTTAGACATAAGAGACACTGAGGTTATTTTAGCAAAATATACAATTATGAGACAATTTGTATATTCAGTGTGTACTTATGTTTGGACATACTATGAATGTTAACCTCAAGATCCCTTTTCTACTGTCTAGAATGACTCTTCCCTGTAGGAGGCAGGAAGCACTAACATTGGTTATGATTAGTGATGGTGACGAATAACGGTAACGTCCCTTGTCTCATGTGGTCCCCATGACCATAGAAAAGGTTGCTATAAGGTTAAGGCACTGATTAAAAATCCACAGATACACTAATGCTCTGGTATGCTTCCATCATGACGACATGGCTTGAGCCCAAAAACGGGTCTTGAGCGAAGCAAAAAATCTATTTTTGGGTGAGATGGCCATGTCGTCCTGATGGACCCACCCATCTCTTCTAAAAGAAAAGATCTTCACAGTATCCCTCCAGTGGTACTGTATCTGTAACACCACGCTCAATGCTACAAAGAATGTCCGCCATCGTGGGAATGGCGCTGTTGTATTCCCAATAGTATTACGAGAGCGGGGAGAGCCTTTGGACGGCTCCATTTTATTTTGCCACATCCTCCTCGAAGCCAAAATGCTGTTTGGGGTGCAGATTGCTATGAAGGCGTGTCAAGGATGCGTCCACTGATATTATGCGATATCCTTGGGAGAAATTTTAAGGATATTTGCGCCAGGAGTTAGAATTCTGGATACCTAAAGGTAAAATTCTCTGGGAATATCACTGTAGTACATATATCCCTTAGGAAGCTACTTTAAGAAACTTCCATCAGGACGACATGGCCATCTCAGCCTAAAATAGATTTTTCGCTTCGCTCAAAACCCGTTTTATAGTTACTGAGGTAAACTAGTCAATGAGAAGGTGAACTCGTGGAAATATGTTGGAAAAAGTTTCATTGTAAAAATAAAGTACATGGTATCCAATGAAGAATGTTAACAAGTAGAATTTGGAAAGAGAAACTGACGATGAAAAGGGTTTTCTATATATTAGAAAAGTAAATGGGAATGCAGGTTGGTGGACTTTAACAAGATGTCTATCTGATCATTATTTGGTTGAAGCAAAAATTAAGTTGAAAGGAAATATAAATTGGAGAGGTTATAAGCAACACGAGGCTGAAAATTGAACTAACATTTAAAAACCGTACGCAAAGGTTTGTAGATACACTATAAGCGAGAGTGAGAAGGAATAAGAGCAGCAGGTGGTATGGTTAGAAAAGGTCAATTAAACAACACATGTTTCCACGGACAGTTGTACATGAGATTGAAGGGGGCAGTTAAAAAAAAAAAAAAAAGGAAGGAAACAGAAAGGAAAGGATGAAGACAGTTGCAAATATGAGAAAGTAACTTAAGGAAATTAAATTGTTCTGAAGCGATATAAATATAGGGAATGGTTAATGAGCAAATGAGACTCAAGAATAAATGACAAAGTCAATGTAGAACAGAACTGACAATGGGAACATTACACAATTGTTGAATGCAGAAAACCAAAGGGGAGGAGCTGAAAGCTGCCGCTAAAGAGAAGGGTAACTGTAAGTTTTACAAGGCTTGTAAAATAGGCTTTTTGGGGATGTAAAGAGGACAATCAAGATGTTAAAGAATACAAACCCAACAGAATTTGAGCAAGATGTTTTGGAGGGTGACAATGGTGTGATTATGCGTCTGACCATTGTGTGCAAGTACAGTATGTCAGAATGTGAAAGGTTCCGAGGTAATGTGCGCAAAAAATAAGTTTTCATGTAGATAAAATTGATAAATGAGACTGTTAGAACCATTTAGTATAATGCTACTTAGTATAACATGTAATCTGCACTATAGTATTTTGTTTAAGATTGTAATACAGTATAGATGGAGAGCTCAATTAGTGAGCATCTGTGTGGGTCTGAATAAGGCGGTTTGTACAGATAAGCTGTTTGTTATGATATATAAAGCATTTTCAAACTGGTCATATTAGATACGTGAAAAAACCTACAAATGATAAACCTGGACCTAAAACAAATTTTTGAAAGGGCCAATAATAAGATGCTGTGAAGAGTGCTGAGAAAATTCTGTTTACAGGATAAGTTGTAAGAGCCATTAAACTATTTATGATGGAAGCAAAGCATAAACGTCCAGTCAGATGAATGAATTGTTCAAGCGTACGAGTGGATCTGAGACAAGTGTGTTTGGTATTGGAATGGTGAGGCTCAGACTACGGAGCAATGAATGCTTGCATGGTAAACGCAAATGGTGCACTATGTGTGTGAGGCTAAACAGGTTGTGGATGAGAATTTTATGTGTTTATCTGAAACAGCCATTGTTCTGTAACGACCTGTTACATAGATGAAACACAATGAAAAGAATGTTATCATACAATCTCCTACTCCAAAGATTCTAATTTCGTTCAGGTCAGGGACACTCTTACATGATTATGTTTGATAAGGGGTTTCTTAATCGTATGGTGACTAACTATAATAGTGGATATGACGATGAAATTTCCGTATCAGTCATTAATACAAATATCGGTCGATCTTTTTTTTAAACATTAACCTCCTCCTTAGTGAAGAATACCTTCAGAAAAGACAAAACAACACAACTGTCACTGCCATTTTCAAAATTTGTTGCTGAATCGTAGTTGAGCATAACACTCGCACAACATTACCACTTCATACACACATAGATAGACCATCAGCAGCATGTGTAATACCTCAATGCATAAGGAGCCATGATGCCATCCTCCTGAATGTTAAGGCTTTTCAAGTATGTCTTTCACAAGGCTACATTTCCAATACATATTTTTCCTTTTCATCAGTAAGCTTTTCCCTTAACGTGGAAAAGGTGTAACTTATTTACTCACATGTAGAGGAGACATGGTTACATATCCTTCGACCCGAAATACAACTGATGTTTGTATAGAAATTTGTGTTATTTTACAGAAACTTCCTATAAAGGCTGATTGAGGATCACAAAAAGAAAATAGTCAATGATAAAAAAAGAATCAATTTGTTCAGACACAAGGAAAGATGTATAGCCTAAGTCATTAACCATAGTAAAATAAATAACTAAATAAACAGAGCGAAAACATTGAAGACGACAAAGCTGACAACAAAATTTACCTTCCCAAACTATTTAGCAAAGAAACTGACCCGGTCGTAATATCTATCTTATTCGTGGAATTTGAACTATCCTCCAGGCCCTGGCCTCAAAGAGACCGCCAGCGCTAAGTAGCAACTGAAGAAACCAGATATTGTGCTATGAACTGAAAGTTAAAGGGAAAGGGTGTAAGACAACATACCGCATTGTAGGGCGTTGTAAAGGTTATAAAAGGCCACTTATGTAGAATAGTAGAAAAAAAAAGAAAAAAAAAACAGGTAAAATGGCAAGTCATAGTTGGTTGGCATTCAATGACTTAAAAGCGCATTACCATTCCCTCTAGATATCATTGACTCTTGATGTAGGGAGCAAAGATGTTTTACTTATAAAACCGAATACCAACAAACTTCACTATATCATCCTCTCTATCTACCTTGCGCTCACTCACGGTAAACACTCAAAGATAACTTCTTATTTCGTCACTTATTTCAACATAAAGTGGCTCCCCCTATGGGGTGGTTTTAGAGAAATTAAATTAATTTAGTAATCATAACATTCCTAATTTAACGCCTGAAGCGTTCAAAATCGCCAAACTTGTGGCTTCATACACTTCTATACAACAGAAGACTACCATTCTTTTCCATTTTGTATGAACCTTCGCACTTATTGGATATCAAGGCATTTCTTTCCAATACTTCTTCCACACCATACATCAAACTTTTCAACTTGTCTACCTCTTTAATACTTCTGAATCATCCACTCTCTCATTTTTATACTGTCATCCCTCCTTCCGAGCCCTATCATCTATAAAAACCTTTTAACACTTTTAAATGGGTTAATTTTTCTTGAAATTTTCCTTTTTTTACATCGCATACACTACACAAGCAGTACATCTCCTTTTCTCTCCAATTCACATTCAACATCGACATTTCACAGCTGGATGGACGGGTGGCAATATGATAGGAACGATTCACTGAACTCACAAACAGGAACCGAATGTTGTACCACGTAGACACAGCTCTGATAGAAGAGGGCTTTATGTGCTAGAATGTTTCTTTCCTCATTTAAAAATTTAAAAAAATATATACATATCTTAAAGGATAAAATTCAGACAAACACATATAGGCTACTTCGATTTTGAGGCAGACTGGTTACATCTCAGGGTTGTGGTGGCCGATGTGGTAACGTCCCTGACTGGGGAACACCAGACTAGGGTTCGAGTCCCGCTCAGACTCTTATGTTTCTTTGGTCGCTGCTACTTCACCATCCTTTTGAGCTAAAGATGGGGGGGGGAGCCTATCTGTCTATCTGCTGAGTCATCAGCAGTCATTGCCTGGACCTTCTTGATCCTAGCTTGGGTGGAGAGGGGGCTTGGGCAATGATCATATGTACATATGATCAGTCTCTAGGTCATTGTCCTACTCGATATGCCACTGTCACTGTCCCAGGCCCCTGCCATTCTTGAGCGGCCTTTGAACCTTTAAAATTGATGTTTTGAGAACAAATTAAGAGTTTCTTCTCAAAACATCAAGTTACTGCAAAACCAGTAGATGGGTAAAAAGTGGGCGCTGTTAAGAACATAGGAGACACTGTAAAGACCCAAAAGTAATGCCTATAGTAACCTGATTCCACCTTTGATGAAAGGGTATGGTTGTAGGCCTATACCACGTAGGCCTCTTTATACTAACCAGTTCAGCTTTTCGATCTCGTGAAATTGCAGTTGATGCTTAAGGAGGCGTAGACCCAAAGGGTATTTTTCCTGTTTTTTTGTTTTTTTATAAAAAATGCAGATTTCTTAGCACCAAAGTTACCTGTTATTTTGTGCAAGTTAACAAGAAGAGGAGCTTTTAGTACTTGCTGGAGAATTGGAAATGTTACTCCACTATGTAAATGTGGTTGTGGTAGCTCAAGACCAACTGATTATTGCCCAATTCTCATAACTCCCGGATTATCTAAAGTTTTTGACTGTCTTAATAGGTTTGCTGAAGGTAATCATCTGTTCCTTAGTTTGCAATTTGGTTTTTGTAAAGGCCTTGGAGCATGTGATGCCCTTCTTAGAATCTCCAATGCTGTACGGAAATCCCTTGATTGTGGTCAGGAAGTTTGTATGATTGGTCTTGATTTTAGTGGTACCTTTGACCATGCTAATCATAAGGCCCTTGTTTTCAAACTCAAACAGTTGGGAGTGGGTGTGTCGTTTCTTAGCATTATTATTGAATTTTCAAGTAATAGATCGCAAAGAGTTGTTATTGATGGGTACTATAGTGAGCACTGTATTGGAATGCGATATCTGATATTCTTCATAGTAGCGTTCTTGGCCCATTACTTTTCACATTATATACGCATGACAAGAGGTTTGGTCTAGAAAACCAGTTTGGTGCATATGCAGATGATACTACTCTCTCTGCATCTATTCCATCTCCCGAATGTAGATCTGGGGTTGCTGAATACCTTAATAGAGATCTAGCTAAAAATTAGTGCAAGCTACAAATAGAGGGGCATGAAGTTGAATTTTTGGGTGAAAGAGCCATGTCGTCCTGATGGACGTTCCTTCATAAGTAGCTTCCTAGGTCATATGTGACTACAGTGATATATCCCAGAGAATTTACCGAAGGTATCCGGAATTCTAACTCCTGGAGCGAGTATCCCTTAAAAATTCACAAAGGGATATCGCGTAAGGACGTATCTTGACACATCTCACAGCTATTTACACCCCAAATAGCAATTTTCACTTCGAGAGGGAAAAGTGGCAAGAAAATAGGAGAGTCGTTAAAAAGGTAAACACTCGATTCTCCTAATGTACTGCAATAGTTCGCCCAATCGCCACCGCGAGGCAGCACCTAAGCCATTCTTTCGTTTGTAGCTTCGGTGACCGGTGTTTTTCCCGAGTTATCTCGCTATTTTGAAAGCTTTTTCATCGTTGTGATGGATTCCCCCGCTTCATCAGCATCTGGAAAGTTAAGTAATATCTTTGAATTGTGTAAATGTAAGCTCTTGCCAGTTTTGTTTTTCGATTGAGATCGTGATTAATGTAACAAGAGCTGTTGCCAGCCGGATGGCGTCATGGACGCAATCGTTCTTTTGTTCATTTAGTTAGCAAGAACGATATTCCCGGCATTAATCGCTTTAATAACTTTAGCTATTTAGTTTCCTTAGCTAGGGATTCTTATATTATGTCATTGTTGTCGTGGATTTGGATATTATAATCGAGCCTCACAAGTGCCAGGCTTCCTAGCCTAAGTATCTACACACTTAATGCATGATATAACCTTCCTGGTAAAGTTTTATTGAAGCTCAGGCAATATTTTATACAATTAAGATATTACTGTGTAAATTTTCCTCTTCCATATTAGTATACTAGAGTTTCGATGAACGTTTCTCTATACTTAATATATGTCCCTTCTTGCTCTTGTATTGTCTTTTAAGGGGAGATTGATATCTCCTATACCTTGTAAGTGAATACTATCTCTAGGAGATTTAAGAGTAATTCCCTTTCCCTCTGATTAGCCTAGGCTATCCTCAGTTAACTTTGCTGTGACCTATGTTCGGGCAAAATTTGCTGGGGCGTTTCGTTTCTCTCTCCTTTCCTCGGACTGACATAGCTGATTCTTTGCCAATCCTCGGGTTTGGATTGAGGACGAGACATCAGAGTAAGTCTGTGTTAGGCATCTAGCTACCTTGGGAAATAACTTCCCAGTTAGTCTGGTTGCTGTTCAGGAGGCTAGTCCTCCCTAGGCTACTTTAAGGTTATTGTTTTACAATTCCCCTTTCCTGGCCTAGCAGACAGTCCTGGAAGATAGGTTTCTTTCTTGGTTAAAATTCTTAGTATGAGATTATGTTCTCTAAGAGTGTGTCCTATGGGCGTTCTCTTTTACCTAACCCAACCTGGGGAAATGATTTCCCCTACTTGAGATTACCTTTGAGATCAGAATCATTCAGGTTAGGTAATTCCTTAGGGTATTACCTTACTTATGGACTTTTACCCCCTTCCCCGCCATCTCTTTTGTGTTGGATGAACCTTCACCCTTATGGCCGTGGTCCTACATATGCCCTATGGGTGTCTGTAGAACTGGCCTGAATTTCCCTGTCGGCTTCCGGCTAGGCCGGCTGCCGGCAGGTAACCTCATATCTTTGAGTGTGCCCTCGAGTCCTCCCTTGGACTGCCTTCCATATGCCTTATGATGGGATATGGTTGAGTGGAAGCCCGAATTTAATTCCCTCTTCCACTGGCACACTCTTTCGGGATGCTGGCTGGCATAGCTGATCCTTTGCCGTCCTCTATCCTTACCTTTCTCTCTGACTTTCCTTATGGGCTAGCCGCCGGCAGTTAGTTCTGCCGGCGGCTGTATGGTTGGTTAGGCTGGCAGTTCGCTGCCTCCTCTTGCCTTGGACATCGCTGATCGATGTGCCGACGGCAAGTATCCTATGACCGGCTGACGGCAACTGTGCTGCTTGCCGGCAGCCGGCCTGTGCCTTCCATCCACTATATCTTATAATAGTATTTGAGCCCAGTCAGGCAGGCATGTGCCGGCAGGCCCAGCGAGTGCCGACCAGGCCTGCAGTGCCGGAGGTTCGGCGGTGTCGATGGGGCCGGCAGTGTCGGCGGGACCGGCAATACTGACGGCATACTGCCGCCAGATACTGCTGTGACCTGGAAAACCCTTTTTTTTCCAACCTACATGTGGTTCTTGGGTAGCCATTTGTGAGACCATCATTTAGGAGAAATGATTCTCTCTTTTATTAATGGTTAAACTCCATTAGATTTATCTACCATATTGTGCATAATGGAAGACATGTCAAGAGGACACTTTATATATCTTGGATAATTTCTTCCAGTAATCAATTCTTAGGAATTGCCTAGTTCAATATGGGAGGAGGTCATAGCAAATGGCTGGACAGGAGACACATGTAGGTGTCTTTCCTACCTATAGCTTACTCTATCCAAGCTAAATATAATACCTAATTTAATTTGAAATCTGAAGATTTCACAGAAAACTCATTTGTTTTTCTTTCTTTACAGGAGGAGCATCCCGAGTGCGGGAACAACTTTTGTAGAATCCGTAGCAAGAGCTTTTACGGACATGGAGTGTGCAGGGCTCATGCTCGCTGTTCTGTCACCAAAGGGGTTCTCAAGTATTGGGACCCACGGGTATGTACCATTTGTGAAAACTTGGTAAAGGAGGCTTTTGATGACCAAAAGACTCTAGAGTCTAGGGATGCAGCTAGGGATACGCTGCGGAAATGGGTCAGGGGTTTTCAAAAGAATGTTTCGGGCCCATACCTTCCTAATGCTAGGATGAGGGACTGTTTCTTCCCCAGAGCACATGATGATGCTATTATTCCCCAGACAAAACCTGAGATCCCCTTGGTTCAACTTCAGGTCCAGCAGACCAAGGAACCTGACGTTGCGGATACATTGGAGGGTATCCACTTGGACGACAACATGTCTGTCGTCTCTGAGGAGACGGAGAAGAATCTCCTCGTGGAAGAGTTGGAGCAGGAGGCAGTTGCCCCCCCCCCCTGAAGAGAATGTTGAGAACGCCGAAATAGCTTCGGTTTCTTCAGCTTTAGCGGCTGATCCGGCACCATCAACTTCCTCTCAACCACCTCAGCTCGATTCAATCACGAGCACTCTTCACTCCTTGATCTCCATGGTGCAGGACCTACAGAAGAGGTCGTCCGAGAAGGAAGCCACTTTTCGGAAGGAGATCAAGCAGTTGGTGTCTTCACGTTTGACCCCGAAGAAGCTGAACGTGAAGGACCTTCCAGTTTTCTCTGACGTTAACCCTTGGAGGTACGCAGAGCATATGCCTATGTCAGCAGGCAAAATTTTCCTCTCGGAGAAACTGGGCACGGTACCAGTGGAGGAAATCGAGTTCTAACCCAGCAGAGGGGCTTATCCGGACTGCTATGTCCGCCTCAGGAATGAACCGGCGTCTAAAGAAGAGACGGAGCCCAAGGAGACAATTGTCCTTGAGCTTGCTAAGGGACAAGCCTTATTTTCTAAAACTCTGAAAGAGAGGGCTTTCACTAGTTCTAAGGTGCCGGCTCTTAGCAAAAAACACCCATCGTTTGTTGCTGACCCCCAATGCGCTTTTCCTTTTATGGATAAAGGGTTCAAGGCAGCTATGAAGGCTGTGGAGGCAGGAAAGCCTTGACCCACATTAGAAGAAAGCAAGCCTTTCTCCCTTGCTTTCCCATCAGACGACAAGGACTGGAAGGATGTTCATGTCACCTTCACAGTCGGGAAGCTGGAGGCCGATATCGCTGGACGTCAGTTCAACGAAGACCTCCCAAAGCTGACGGATTTTCTCTTAAAGAGAGAACACGAGACTAAGGAACGCCTGGCTGCTTCCATGTCTCTCCAAACAGGGCTAGAGACGATGGCTAGTATCCCTGAGACCCCGGATATGTACATGGTCTTCGCCAAGGCTCACTTGGCTACGGTAACGAAGGACCTGTACAACTTCATCAAGGCCAGAAGGGCCTGTAGGGAGTTCGTGTTTCCTTCTGCTTCCGTTAAACACGAACCTAGGAAGCTGATAGCTTCTAACATCTGGGGAAAAGACCTCTTCCCGAGTGAAGTGGTCAAAGAGGTTGTATACAAAGCCGCCTCGGAGAATAGAAATCTCTTTTCCAAATGGGGCTTATCTTCAAAACGGAAATCTTCAGCTGACGAGGGTCCCCAGCCGAAGAACAAGTCTAAACGACCTCGCTTGCCCTCTCGGCCAAAGCAGCAACAGCTTCCCATGGCCACGGTGCCCCAGACGGTGGCACAACCTACCACCACCTTTCAACTGGTGCCCCAAACTCTGGCTTCTCAGTCGCCAGTGTTCACCCCAGTTTACGAAAGACAGGCTACTACTTTCAAGCCAAAGTCTCAAGGTTCCTTTCGGGGTTCCTCCAGGCGCCCCTTCAGAGGCAGGGGCAACAGAGGTGGTTGTGGCCAAGGAGGTAAATCCTCCAGTCAGCACTCTAAGTGAGATGCTGCCGGTAAGAGGGAGACTTATCCATTTTCAGGATCGGTGGACCTTCGATCCTTGGGCCCACAGCCTGATCAAGAAAGGACTGGGCTGGGGTTGGAACTCAACCCCACCAAGCTTCCCTCAATTCTTCCAACCATCAACCCCAGTTCTGGAAGAATACGTTCAAGAACTACTGGACAAGAGAGTCATAAGGAAAGCAAAGTCCATCAAATTCCAAGGAAGGCTATTCTGTGTTCCGAAGAAGGATTCGGAAAAGCTCAGAGTCATTCTGGACTTATCACCACTCAACAAGTTCATTGTGAACTACAAGTTCAGAATGCTGACGCTTCAGCACATAAGGACCCTTCTGCCCAAACGGGCATACACAGTCTCCATAAACATGATGGACGCTTACTGGCATGTGCCAATCAACCGTCAAGTTTCCCCCTACCTAGGGTTCAAGCTCCAGAAAAGAAAATAAGTTTTCAGAGCCATGCCCTTCGGTCTGAACATTGCTCCAAGAATATTCACAAAGCTTGCGAACGCAGTCATTCGACAACTATGCCTCATGGGTGTCCAGGTGATGGCCTACCTCGACGATTGGCTGGTGTGGGCAGCATCTAAAGAAGAATGCATGCAAGTCTCCAGAAAAGTGATTCAATTCCTAGAAAACCTAGGGTTCAAGATCAACCTGAAAAAGTCTCGGCTTTCTCCTGCTCAAAGGTTCCAGTGGCTGGGAGTTCACTGGGACCTACAGTCACATTGCCTCTCTTTGCCCACAGCAAAGAGGAAGGAGATAGCAAGGTCTGTCAAAAGTCTTCTTCAATCTCGAAGAATTTCAAGAAGACAACAGGAGAGAGTGTTGGGGTCTCTCCAGTTTGCCTCTTTGACGGACCCACTTTTGAGAGTGCAGTTAAAAGATGCATCAGGAGTCTGGAGAAAATACGCTTACAACGATCGAAGAGATCTACGGAGACCATTCCCATATCGTCTGCGATCCATTCTCAAGCCATGGTCGAAAGCAAAGAACCTAAGAAGAAAGGTACCCTTGCAACCACCTCCACCAGCAGTCACCGTTCACACGATGCCTCGAAGGAAGGTTGGGGAGGTCACACTCATCGTCGGAAGGTGCAGGGAACCTGGTCTCCACTCTTAAAGTCCTTCCACATAAACTTCCTGGAAGCCATGGCAGTTTTTCTATCTATGAAGAAACTGAGACTTCGCTGCTCAATCCATATTCGCCTGGTTATAGACAGCGAAGTGATAATGAGATGCATAAATCGACAGGGCTCAAGATCGCCTCAATTAAATCCAGTGATATTGGCCATCTTTCATCTATCCAAGAAGATGAAGTGGCACTTGACAGCAGTCCACCTCCAAGGATTCCGCAATGTGACAGTGGATGCTCTATCCAGGATCAACCCGATAGAGTTCGAATGGTCCCTAGACCCAGGATCATTCTCCTTCATATTGAACAAAGTCCCAGGACTGCAAGTAGATCGCTTCGCAACGAGCGACAACAAGAAACTATCCCGGTATGTTGCCCCGTATGAGGATCCTCTAGCGGAAGCAACGGACGCGATGTCTGTGGATTGGAACAGATGGTCCAGGATTTACCTGTTCCCACCAACCAACCTGTTGTTGAAAGCCCTCGACAAATTGAGATCCTTTCGCGGGAGGGCAGCGATAGTGGCCCACAAGTGGCCAGGCAGTGTCTGGTTCCCTCTGATAACAGAACTACGCCTGAAGCTGATCCCGTTGCTGGAACCAGTTCTAACTCAGCAAGTGCAGAAATCGACTGTCTACGCTTCATCAGAGAAAACCCAGAACCTTCATCTCATGATTTTCTCACCCTAGCGGTTAAGAAAAGGTTAGGGATTTCTGCAGACAGTATTAACTTCTTAGAAGAATATAAGTCAAAGTCTACAAGAAGACAATACGAGTCTTCCTAGAAGGAATGGGTAGCCTTCGTTAAGGCGAAGAAACCGCGAGTGATTTCTACGGACTTCTGTTTGTCCTTCTTTATCCATCTTCACGGACAAGCATTAGCGGCTAATACAATTACTACTTGTAAATCTGCATTGGCTAGGCCGATTCTAAAACGCCTTCCAGGTAGACTTTTCTAATGAAATCTTCTACAAGATTCCAAAAGTCTGCGCCAAACTTCGGCCTGCAGCCCCTCCAAAGCCCATTTCATGGTCCTTGGATAAGGTTCTTCATCTGGCTTCAACTTTGAACAATGAAGATTGCTCGCTGAAAGACTTGACTCAGAAGGTGATATTTCTTTTTGCACTAGCCTCAGGAGCCAGAGTTAGTGAAATAGTGGCCCTCTCGAGGGATGATGGCCACATTCAGTTTACAACGAACGGAGACTTGAATCTTTTTCCGGATCCGATGTTTCTCGCCAAGAACGAGCTACCCACTAAGAGATGGGGTCCCTGGAGAATCTGCCCTCTGAAGGAAGAAGCATCCCTCTGCCCAGTGGAATGCCTAAAGGTCTATCTTCGTAGAACTTCAGACTTTAAGGGAGGTCAGCTTTTCAGGGGGAGAGACTTCTGGTTCGACGTTATCCTTGAAACAGATAAGGGCAAAAATCACCTACTTTATTCGCAGAGCGGATCCTGACAGTACACCCGCAGGTCATGATCCGAGAAAAGTTTCCTCGTCTCTAAACTTCTTTCAGACTATGTCGTTTGAAAACCTGCGTGCCTATACTGGATGGAAGTCTTCCAGGGTATTCTTTAAGCACTACACGAAGCAATTACAGGAAATCAAGTTTCATGTGGTAGCT
>NC_090748.1:77991927-77996927 GCF_036898095.1 Palaemon carinicauda | reverse complement strand
GACTGACTACCATTCCAACTGACTCGATGTTTATGGAAATAAGGTTAACAACTTTTCTCTGAATAATGAGATGGAACAAATCATTCAACACCCAACACAAGTTCATCATTATCATGACCATGAATACAAAGTTTTTTTTTTTAACTTAAATTTCTTGACTCACCCTCACAAAATATCTGCCACTTTGGGCCCAGTGACCACTACCATTTCTCTTACTTGCACCGTCGTTTCTCGTCCAATATAATCACACAAAACATGCTATCGTACTTGAAGAGCTTTCTGCTGACTGAAATATGTCATTCTCCTTTAAGAAATAAATCTGACATCAACCTCATTTTTTGGAAGAATGTATTCCAAATCTTTAGATTTATCCCTCCTTTCAACCCATTATTGGGGCACCCCAGCCGCTTAGCCAAACAAGTTAAGAGAGCAAACACAGTACACATCCCAAGTCTCTTTCTGCTGCAATTCATCCCTCTTTCATATTCGTTACTTTAAACATTGAAAGAAAGATTTTCCGCATTATGAAGAAATTTTACACCACAATCTTGTACCCTAGTATAAAAACTAGTCATTTGCAACTGAAGGCCTGAACCATCAAAAATACAAACTGATGGATGACCTTAGATTTCCTTTCCTAAATAAAAAGCAATTCTATTTAGTTCTCATTGCCTAGCAAATTTTTCTCTTAGCTACTAGCATCCACTAATTCTGACATCTCTGCAAGTAGGGTTTCTATCTCCTTACAGATCTGCTAAGTACGCTTGTGGTCTTCTTGGAAACAGACATTGGTTCGTTTGTTATTACAAGCTCTTTTTGGTCCAAAACATACAATTTATTATAGTATTTACACAGAAATGTGTTACAGAGAGTAAATCAACTCCTTAGAATTCCCACTGATTTCACAAAGAAACGAACAAAATACTTGAAATCACTTAAGTAATTATGCTAAACTCGAAGAACTGCTAACATGTAACCTCCTTCTTGCTATAATCCTCTGAAGAGATAAATGTGCCTTATCACTGATGCTATAATGCTAGCTGCCATGTAATTCTCAAGGCTATTATTCATATCACATAAAATCTAGTATATTCTACACTTGTGCAGGAATAGAACATTACAAATAACTAAGTCTACAAGGAACTTTGAAGGACTATCACCTTATTCAATAGTAAACAGTAAAATAAAATATGCATGGTTCTACTTACCACAAAATAATTAGCATTTCCTTTTCAGATCTTATGAAACAAATGTATCACTCAATAATATACATCTTTACGAAAATAAGATATCCCAAATTTTTATAACACAGAAAAATTTCAGAAATCGATTTTAGAGATGTTGCTAATATTTTCAAAACTTTTTTCAGCAGGTAGAGGAAGACTTCTTCTGGATCACTAGTGGGACTTCTGCGAAGCAAGATTTATTTGGATCGTTAATCAAAGCACACCAGTGATGTGATACATCCCTATAAAAACGCTTAAGTCTTAACTGCAGGCATATACACTGGGAGGCTTGTATTATTGGCTTGTTAAATTTGTATATCTTTTTCCAAATATAACACTGATGCTTCATCAAAGTATTACTCGGAGCTCTTCAAGACCCTTTCATATGAATAGAGGTAGAAAGAAGGTAAGTAACAGCTCTGAGGTCTAAAGTAGGTAAGTATTCAATGCTACGGTTGAGGCACAGTGCATGCATGCATGATGGAAGGCTTACTGCCCTTACGATCAATGGTGATGGTGACTCGAGTTTCTGAATGCACTGCAGGCCCCATTATTTTCCCGATAAATTCAAAAGTATTGGTGTCTTCATTCCACAGAAAAACGATATTTGCTACTGGTTTTATTAAATAAAGAAATACACTTACTTCATACCGAAGTTTTCTATTCTAAAATTAAACGCGACTTTCGATTTATATCTGGCACTAATATCTTTCATGAATTTCGTGATTTTCAAATTTTATTAGAGACTCGTCATCGAATTTGATCCTCACTTCGACTTATTTTCATACTGTTGATTTGGATTCATTATCAACTGCTCAAATCTTTTTTGCTGTTCATAATCATATACAAAATACTCACAGGATGGTCAGTGTTCTTTTAAGTTAAAAAAAAAAAAAAAAAAAACATTTAAAAGTACCGAGGTTCACTGATTTTAGGCATTTATCATTGGAATAGTTGTTGGTAGATTGATGCACACTCGAACAGTAGCACGTAATTTATAGTGTAATTATAAAGGCGACTTATTAGTTTTAGGACAACTTATAGCCAGAAAAATTGGAAAATTGTGTAGACAGGTAGGGATACACAGTGAAAATAATAATAATAAAAAGGTAGTACCATCTAGATTTAACTGATAATATGCAACGATAGAATATCAATGATGCAAATAATGTTTTGAATCCCTATGAAACAATAATGCCATGTCCAGCATATTTTGATAATGACTTTAGAGAATATGGTTGAAATCATTTAAGAAATCTTTTCTTCCGAGTATAGATATGCTTACGCCTGTACCTCCAACTGATGATCCACCATACCTACAACTGTCGCTCCGCCAGTACCTACAACTGATGCTCCGCCAGTACCTCCAACTGACACTCCGCCAGTACCTACTACCATTCCACCAACAGTAACTCCTCCTGCAAATCCGACAACAACTGCTATACCACCAACAACTGTTATACCAACAACACCACCTCCCAACCCAACAACAACACCTCCCAACCCAACAACGACTGTCATGCCAACAACACCACCTCCCAACCCAACAACAACACCTCCTAACCCAACAACGACTGTCATGCCAACAACACCACCTCCCAACCCAACAACTGTCAAACCCACAACAACACCTCCCAACCCAACAACGACTGTCATGCCAACAACACCACCTCCCAACCCAACAACAACTGTCAAACCCACAACAACACCTCCCAACCCAACAACGACTGTCGTGCCAACGACGACGACTGTCGTGCCAACGACGACGACTGTCGTGCCAACGACGACGACTGTCGTGCCAACGACGACGACTGTCGTGCCAACGACGACGACTGTCGTGCCAACGACGACGACTGTCGTGCCAACGACGACGACTGTCGTGCCAACGACGACGACTGTCGTGCCAACGACGACGACTGTCGTGCCAACGACGACGACTGGCGTGCCAACGACGACGACTGGCGTGCCAACGACGACGACTGCGTGCCAACGACGACGACTGCGTGCCAACGACGACGACTGTCGTGCCAACAACGACGACTGTCGTGCCAACAACAACATCTGCAGAGTCATCAACAACAACCACATCTTGTAGTGTTACGAGGGCATACTGCCGTAAGTAGCTATGGCTTATACTTTTTGCTTTGTTAATCTCCAACTACCAAGGATAACAAGTTTACAATCCTTCTTGGTTGATCAACTAAATTGTACTTATGTTTTGATTCTTGAATATATTGAATTCAAATATGCTAATTTGTAAGACAGAAGAGTGGAAGCAGTATATGAAAATTTGAGAATGCTAGCGGATGTATTCACTTTGAATATAGAAATGATAGTGAAATGGTTGAAAATGGAAAGGTGCCAGATGCTCTTGTGATTTTAAGTGACATGCCTCCGTATAGTCGCTGCAAATATGTTGAGTGAAATAAGCCCCACCCTTTAATGATGTCATAGCCAATCACGTTGTCTCACATGTTAGCAATGGTCACAATACATCCCCTGACAAATTTCAAACTATATTAACTAATAATTACTTGAAGGGCATGTGTTGTGACTGCTGTCAACATGGAAGACAACATGATTGGCTATGACGTCATCAAGGGGTGGAGCTAATTTCACCCAAAATTTCTGCAGCAACAATAGTGATTGAGCAGTATGTGTAAAAGGTTAGTCTAGATTGAGAAAACTTCCCATAGAATGCAACACTCCTGAAATACAGACTATTCATCAAAGGAAAATACTAAATCTTATGGTTTGGAATATTAATGATATCATTGTGCAGATGAAAATAAATGCATGATTGCTGATTTGTTCAAGGAGAGAAAACTCTTTGAACTGGCACTTAGTGAGGCGAAAGTGAACAAATCAAAATAACAAAAAATAATGGTATGTAGGGTAGTTGAAATGTGAAGGGGTAGTATATTTCTCTATTTTTCAGACAAACCTAAAATACATTGTTTCATTAGAACTTTTATAAAAGTTTTTATTTCCAATTCATCAATGATTGACTTTTGCATGAAATTAAGTATGTACGTTCAATTTCATTTATTGCTTGCCAAACACCATATGAATGAAACAATGTCATGTACGAGTGGAAACTTCTTCACAGTTAGGGTTAGCGATTGGGAACCTGTTAAGTCTCTGATGACAGGAAATAAGAGTCCCTGGTGTATTATTTCAATGAATGTAATGTCAAGACTGACTGTGACAGGAATAAAACGTTTGATAGTATGAGCATATGTTTCAGGAATAGAAAACTGAAAGAGAATCTTATGTTGAGCTCTGAATCTGTATCCTGTCTGGATTCTTTTGGAGAATATGAAAGGAAAACTGGGCTATGAAAATTGGGTGTATGGATAGGTGACAGAGAAGGAAATGCTGTTGTTAGTAGGAATGAGTTCCTGGAATAAGGGAAAAGGGACAAAATTTAGTAGAAATCTGTCTGCCAGGAGACTTGTTATTTGAAATAAATTATTTCAAATGAAAAACAGTAATATATATATATATATATATATATATATATATATATATATATATATATATATATATATATATATATGTATGTGTGTATGTATGTATCCTGCCACACAGGGGAATCGTCAGACGTGTGACTATATGGTGTCTCCCCAGCCCTCAAGTAGGGGGGAGATGAGTAGTCATACCCTAGTGAGGGGGGTACCCCGAGAGGTTCACTCAAAAACCACAATCTCCAACAAATTGCTGAAACTGTCGTGTTGTAGTTAGAAGTGGGGTGGATGGGAAGCATCGAATCTG
>NC_090748.1:77976927-77986927 GCF_036898095.1 Palaemon carinicauda | reverse complement strand
CTGTCTGTTCTGATGACAACCCCTTGTTCTGGTACCTCCCTGTCTGTTCAGGTGCCAACCCCTTGCTCTAGAACTTCCCTGTCAGTTCTGATGCCAACCCCTTGCTCCTGGACTTCCCTGTTTGTTCTGATGACAACCCCTTACACTAGAACCTCGTTGTCTGTTCTGATGCCAAACCCTTACTCTTTACCCTCACTGTTTGTTCTGATGATAACCCTTTACACTAGAGCCTCCCTGTCTGTTCTGATACCAACCCCTTACTCTAGAACTTCCATGTCAGTTCTGATTTCAGCCCCTTGCTCTAAAACTTCCCTCTCAGTTCTGATGCCAACCACTTGCTCTTGAACCTCCCTGTTTGTTCTGATGACAAACCTTTACACAAGAACCTCACTGTCTGTTTTGATGCCAACCCCATGCTCTAGAACTTCCCTGTCAGTTCTGATGCCAAACCCTTGCTCTTGAATCTCCCTGTTTTTTTCTGTTGACAACCCCTTACACTAGAACTTCACTGTCTGTTCAGGTGCCATCCCCTTGCTCAAGAACTTCCCTGTCAGATCTGGTGCCAACCCCTTGCTCCTGGACCTCCCTGTTTGTTCTGATGACAACCCCTTACACTAGAATCCCTGTCTGTTCAGGTGCCAACCCCATGCTCTAGAACTTCCCAGTCAGTTCTGATGCCAACCGCTTGCTCTTGAACCTCCCTGTTTGTTCTGATGACAACCCCTTACACTAGAACCTCCCTAACTGTTCTGAAGCCAACCCTTTGCTCTAGAACCTCCCTGTCAGTTCTGATGACAACCCCTTGCTCTTGAACCTCCCTGTCTGTTCTGATGACAACCCCTTACACTAGAATCCCTGTCTGTTCAGGTGCCAACCCCATGCTCTAGAACTTCCCAGTCAGTTCTGATGCCAACCGCTTGCTCTTGAACCTCCCTATTTGTTCTGATGACAACCCCTTACACTAGAATCTCCCTGTCTGTTCAGGTGCCAACCCCCTGCTCTAGAACTTCCCAGTCAGTTCTGATGCCAACCCCTTGCTCTTGAACCTCCCTGTCGTTTCTGATGACAACCCCTTACACTAGAACCTCCCTGTCTGTTCTGATTCCCACCCCTTGCTCTTGAATCTCCCTTTCTTTCCTGATACCAATCCCTTGTTCTAGATTTTCCCTGTCTGTTCTGATGCCAACCGCTTGCTCTAGAACTTCCCTGTCAGTCAGTTCTGATACCAAACCCTTGCTCTTGAACCTCCCTGTCTGTTCTGATGCCATCTCCTTGCTGCAAAACCTCCTTGGCTTTTCTTATGGCAACCCCTTGCTGTAGAACCTCCTTGTCTGTCCTGATAGCATTTACCTGCTTTAGAACTTGCCTGGCTTTTATAATGCAAACCCCTTGTCTGTTCTGATGTCATCTCCTTGCTCTAGCACCCCCTTGTTTGTTTTGATGCCATCTCCTGGCTCTAGAAACTCCATGTCTGTTCTTATGGCAACCCCTTGCTATAGAACCTCCTTGTCTTTTCTGATGCTATCTCCTTGCTTTAGAACCTCCCTATCTTTTCTGATGAGAACCCCTCGTATTTTCTGATGTCATCTCCTTGCTCCAGAACCTCCTTGTTTGGTATGATGCCATCTCCTTGCTTGAGAACCTCACTGCCTGTTCTGATGCGAACCCCTTGTCTGTTCAGATGTCATCTCCTTGCTCCAGAACCTCCCTGTCTGTTCTGATGCCATCTCCTTGCTCTAAACCTTCCTGTCTGTTCTTATGGCAACCCCTTGCTGTAGAACCTCGTTTGTTCCAATAGCATCATATTGCTTTAAAACTTTCCTGGCTTTTCTGATGCGAACCCATGTTTGTTCTGATGCCATCTCCTGGCTCTAGAAACTCCCTGTCTGTTCATATGGCAGGCCCTTCCTCTAAAACCTCCTTGTTTGTTCTGATGACATCTTCTTAATCTAGAACTTCCTTATCTGTTCTGATGCGAACCCCTTGTCTGTCCTGATGTCATCTCCATGCTCTAGAATCTCCCTGTCTGCTCTGATGTCATCTCCTTGCTCAAAAACCTCCCTATCTGTTCTCCTGGCAACCCCTTGCTGTAGAACCTCTTTGTCTGTTCCGATAGCATCACCTTGCTTTAGAACTCCCATGGCTTTTCTGATGCGAACCCCTTGTCTATTGTGATGTAATCTCCTTGCTCTAAAACCTCCTTGTTAGTTCTGATGCCATCTCCTGGCTCTAAAAACATCCTGTCTGCTCTGATGACAACCCCTTACACTAAAACATCACTGTCTGTTCTGATGCCAACCCCTTACTCTAGAACTTCGCGGTCAGTTCTGATGCCAATCACTTACTCTTGAATATCCCTGATTGTTCTGATGACAACCCCTTACACTAGAACCTCACTGTCTGTTCTGATGACAACCCTTTGCTCTGTAACCTCCCTATCTGTTCTGGTGCCAACCCCTTGCTCTATAACCTCACAGTCTGTTCTGATGTCAAACCCTTGCTCTATAACCTCCCTGTCTGTTCTGATGCCAACCCCTTGCTCTAGAACTTCCCTGTCAGTTCTGATACCAACCACTTGCTCTTGAATCTCCCTGTTTGTTCTGATGACAACCCCTTACACTGGAACCTCACTGTCTGTTCTAATGACAACCCCTTGCTCTGGAACCTCCCTGTCTGTTTTGGTGCAAACCCCTTGCTCTAAAACTTCCCTGTCAGTTCTGATGCCAACCCCTTACACACGAACCTCACATTCTATTCTGATGCCAACACCTTGATGTAAAACATCCCTGTTCGTTTCTGATGCTAACCCCATGCTCTAGAACTTCCCATTCAGTTCTGATGCCAACCGGTCACTCTAGAACCTCCCTGTCTGTTCTGATGCCAACACCTTGCTCTATAACCACCCTGACTGTTCTGATAACAACATCTTGCTCTGGAACCTCCCTGTCGGTTCTGGTGCCAACCACTTGCTGTATAAACTCCCTGTCTATTCTGATGCCAACACCTTGCTCTATAACCACGCTGCCAGTTCTGATGCCAACCCCTTGCTCTATAACCTCCCTGCCTATTCTGATGCCAACCCCTTATTCTAAAACTTCCCTGTCAATTATGATGCCAACCACTTCCTCTTGAATCTCCCTGTTTGTTCTGATGACAACCCCTCACACTAGAACCTCGCTGTCTTTTCTGATGACAACCCCTTGCTCTGGAACCTCCCTGTCTGTTCTGATGCCAACCCCTTGCTCTAGAACTTCTCTGTCAGTTCTGATGCCAACCATTTGCTCTTGAATCTCCCTGTTTGTTCTGATGACAACCCCTCACACTAGAACCTCGCTGTCTTTTCTGATGACAACCCCTTGTTCTGGAACCTCCCTGTCTGTTCTGATGCTAACCCCTTGCTCTAGAACTTCTGTCAGTTCTGATGCCAACCATTTGCTCTTGAATCTCCCGGTTTGTTCTGATGACAACCCCTCACACTGGAACCTCGCTGTCTTTTCTGATGACAACCCCTTGCTCTGAAACCTCCCTGTCTGTTCCGATGCCAAACCCTTGATCTTGAACCTCACTGTTTGTTTTGATGACAACCCCTTACACTAGAACCTCCCTGTCTGTTTTGATGCCAACCCCTTGCTCTAGAGCTTCCCTGTCAGATCTAATGCCAACCTATTGCTCTTGAACCTCCCTGTTTGTTCTGATGACAACCCCTTACACTAGAACCTCACTCTGTCCTGATGGCAACCCCTTGATCTAGAACTTCCCTGTCAGTTCTGATGCCAGTCCCTTGCTCTAGAACTTCCATGTCAGTTCTGATGCCAACCCCTTCCTCTTGAACCTCAGTGTTTTTTTCTGATGACAACCCTTTACACTAGAACCTCCCTGTCTGTTCAGGTGCCAATCCCTTGTTCTAGAACTTCCCTGTCATTCTGATGACAACACCTTGCTCTAGAACCTCCCTGTTTGTTCTGATGACAACCCCTTACACTAGAACCTCCCTGTCTGTACTGATGCCAACCCCTTGCTCTAGAACTTCCCTGTCAGTTCTGATGCCAAAACCTTGCTCTAGAACTTCCCTGCCAGTTCTGATGCCAACTCCCTTGCTCTTGAACCTCCCTGTTTGTTCTGTTGACAAACCCTGACACTAGAACCTCACTGTCTGTTTTGATGCCAACCACTTGCTCTATAACCTCCCTGTCTGTTCTGATGCCAACCCCTTGCTCTAGAACTTCCCTGTCATTTCTGAGGCCAACCCCTTGCTCCTGAACCTCCCTGTTTGTTCTGATGACAAACCCTTGCTCTTGAACCTCCCTGTTTGTTCTAATGACAAACCCTTACACTAGAACCTCACTGTCTGTTCTGATGCCAACTCCTTGCTCTATAACCTCCCTGTCTGTTCTGATGCCAACTACTTGCTTTAAAACTACACTGTCAGTTCTGATGCCAACCCCTTGCTCTTGAACCTCCCTGTTTGTTCTGATGACAACCCTTTACACTAGAACCTCACTGTCTGTTTTGATGCCAACCTCTTGCTCTATGACCTCCCTGTCTGTTCTGATGCCAACCTCTTGCTCTAAAACTTCTCTGTCAGTTCTGATGCCAACCCCTTGCCCCATAACCTCTCTGCTTGTTCTGATGACAACCCCTTACACAAGAACCTAGCTGTTCTGATGTCAACACCTTGCTCTTGAACCTCCGTTTTTTTTTTTTATGACAACCCCTCGCTCATGAATCTCCATTTCTGATACCAATCCCTTGCCCAAGATCTTCCCTGTCTATTCTAATGCCAACTCCTTGCTCAAGAACTTCCCTGTCAATTGTGATGCCAACCCTTTGCTCTTGAACCTCACTGTCTGTTCTGATGCCAACCCCTTGCTTTAGGACCCCCCTCTCAGTTCTGATGCCAACCCCTTGCTCTAGAACTTCCCTGTTTGTTCTGATGCCAACCCCTTGCTCTTGAACCTCCCTGTTTGTTCTGATGACAACCAATTGCTCTTGAAGCTCCCTTTCTGATACCAATCCCTTGCCCTAGATCCTCCCTGTCTGTTCTAATGCCAACTCCTTGCTGTATAACTTCCCTGTCAGTTCTGATGACAACCCCTTAAACTAAAACCTCAATGTCTGTTCTCATGCCAACCCCTTGCTCTTGACCCTCCCTGTCTGTTCTGATGACAACCACTTACACTAGAACCTCCCTGTCTGTTCTGATTCCCACCCCTTGCTCTTGAATCTCCCTTTCTTTTCTGATACCAATCCCATGATCTAGATTTTCCCAGTCTGTTCTGATGCCAACCCCTTGCTCTAGAACTTCCCTGTCAGTCAGTTCTGATACCAAACCCATGCTCTTGAACCTCCCTGTCTGTTCTGATGCCATCTCCTTGCTCTAAAACCTCCCTGTCTGTTCTTATGGCACCCCTTGCTGTAGAACCTCCTTGTCTGTTTTGGTAGCATCTACTTGCTTTAGAACTTCCCTGGCTTTTCTAATGCAAACTCCTTGTCTGTTCTGATATCATCCCCTTGATCTAGAACCTCCTTGTTTGTTCTGATGCCATCTCCTGGCTCTACAAACTCCCTGTCTGTTCTTATGGCATCCCCTTGCTCTAGAAAATCCTTGTCTTTTCTGATGCCATCTTCTTGTTCTAGAACCTCCCTGTCTGTTTTGATGCGAACCCCTTGTCTGTTCAATGTCATCTCCTTGCTCTAGAACCTCTTTGTTTGTTCTGATGCCATCTCCTGGTTCTAGAAACATCCTGTCTGTTCTTATGGCAACCCCTTGCTCTAGAACCACCTCATCTTTTTTATGCCATCTCCTTGCTTTAGAACCTCCCTGTCTTTTCTGATGAGAACCCCTTGCATTTTCTGATGTCATCTCCTTACTCTAGAACATCCTTGTTTGTTCTCATGACAACCCCTTGCTCTTGAATCTCCCTTTCTGATACCAATCCCTTGCCCTAGAACTTCCCTGTCAGTTTTGATGCCAACCCTTTACTCTTGAACCTACCTGTCTGTTCTGATGCCAACACCTTGCTTTTGGACCTCCCTGTCTGTTCTGATGCCAACCCCTTGCTCTAGAACTTCCCTGTTTGTTCTGATGCCAATCCCTTGCTCTTGAACCTCCCTGTTTGTTCTAATGACAACCCCTTGCTCTTGAATCTCCTTTTCTGATACCAATCCCTTGCCCTAGATCCTCCCTGTCTGTTCTAATGCCAACTCCTTGCTGTAGAACTTCCCTGTCAGTTCCGATGACAACCCCTTACACTAAAACCTCAACGTCTGTTCTGATGCCAACCCCTTGCTCTTGAACCTCCTGTCTGTTCTGATGATAACCCATTACACTATAACCTCCCTGTCTGTTCTGATTCCCACCCCTTGCTCTTGAATCTCCCTTTCATTTCTGATACCAATCCCTTGCTCTAGATTTTCTCTGTCTGTTCTGATGCCAACCACTTGCTCTAGAACTTCCCTGTCAGTCAGTTCTGATACCAAACCCTTGCTCTTGAACCTCCCTGTCTGTTCTGATACCATCTCCTTGCTCTAAAACCTCCCTGTCTGTTTTTATGGCAACCCCTTGCTGTAGAACCTCCTTATCTGTTCTGGTAGCATCTACTTGCTTTAGAACTTCCCTGACTTTTCTAATGCGAACTCCTTGTCTGTTCTGATATCATCCCCTGGCTCTAGAACCTCCTTGTTTGTTCTGATGCTATCTCCTGGCTCTACAAAATCCTTGTCTGTTCTTATGGCAGCCCCTTGCTCTAGAAAATTCTTGTCTTTTCTGATGCCATCTTGCTCTAGAACCTCCCTGTCTGTTTTGATGCGAACCCCTTGTCTGTTCTGATGTCATCTCCTTGCTCTAAAACCTCCTTGTTTGTTCTGATGCCATCTCCTGGCTCTGGAAAACTCCTGTCTGTTCTTATGGCAACCCTTTGCTCTAGAATCTCCTTGTTTGTTCTGATGCCATCTCCTTGCTTGAGAACCTCCCTGTCTGTTCTGATGCGAACCCCTTGTCTGTTCTGATGTCATTTCCTTGCCCTAGAACCTCCCTGTCTGTTCTGATGCCATCTCCTTGCTCTAAAATCTCCCTGTCTGTTTTAATGGCAACCCCTTGCTGTAGAACCTCCTTGTCTGTTCTGATGTCATTTCCTTGCTCTATAACCTCCTTGTTTGTTCTGATGCCATCTCCTGGTTCTAGAAACTCCCTGTCTGTTTGTATGGCAACCCCTTGCTCTAGAACCTCTTTGTCTTTTCTGATACCATCTCCTTGCTTTAGAACCTCCCTGTCTATTCTGATAAGAACCCCTTGTATTTTCTGATGAGAACCCCTTGTATTTTCTGATGTCATCTCCTTGCTCCAGAACCTCCTTCCTTGTTCTGATGCCATCTCCTTGCTCTAGAACCTCCCTGTCTGTTCTGATGCGAACCCCTTGTCTTTTCTGAAGTCATCTCCTTGCCCTACAACCTCTCTGTCTGTTCTGATGCTATCTACTTGCTCTAAAACCTCCCAAAACCTCCCTGTCTGTTCTTATGGCAACCCCTTGCTGTAGAACCTCCTTGTCTGTTCTGATGCTAACCCCTTGCTCTAGAACTTCCCTGGCTTTTCTGATGTGAAACCCTTGTCTGTTCTGATGTCAGCTCCTTGCTCTAGAACTTCTTTATCTGTTCTGATGCCATGTACTTGCTCTATAACCTTCCAGTCTGTTCCGTTGTCAATCCCTTGCTCTGGAACTTTCCTGTCTGTTTTGATCTATCCATATAGATGCACAAAGTTATCATTAATCATAGCCGAGTACAAACTTGAGAACAAGATACAATGCGGAAAATAGGTTGATCTCGATTCTAAGTAAAAAAATTCCTGCATTCGACGGGAATAATTTTGAGAGAATCGTAATCAACTTTTATATCTCCTTGTGGTTGAGTGGGTAAGTCAATGGAACCTCAGTTTCTTGGGCCCGGCTTCGATTCCCTAGCTGACCAGAATCTCCTATCACTATGAAGTTGATTCTGTCTTGGGTCCGGAGGTAGAAAGAATCCAGATATTAAGAGGTGTATAATATATGGTTCATATGAATTATATAATTATATATATATATATATAAATATATATATATATTATATATATACACATATATATATCTATATACATATATATATATATATATATATATATATATATATATATTATAAATTTATATACACATATATTATATATATATATAATATATATATATATATATATATATATATATATATATATATATATATATATATATATATTTCTTTAGGCAATAATTTTGGACAGCTATAACATTTATAAAAACTGCCCGGGTTTTAGGAATCAAGCGGCTCAGAATGCCATCCAGGTTGGATACGGCAGCAGCAACCGGAGGGAGGTCACCTACGTCACCGCCACTCGATACATCCTTCACGAAAATTACAACCCAGATTTAAATGTAAGTATTAGAAGACCCATTTCTCGTATCTGGTTTCATTTCCGTCAACACATTATTAAATTGTTCTTTCATTTATTTGTTATCTAATCTGAAAATATTACACTTCGTGCACCTTCATTTTTCACTATAACCAATTATGCTTGTCTTTCCAAAGATCTTAGTAGAAGTCCGTAAGATGTTGATGTAGGAAATTATATTTGGAAAATAGTCTTAGATGTCTTTTAGTACATCCAGTCTCTCTGCAAATATATTGCAAACTCGACCAAATTTGGGCATTTTTACCAGATAATTGTTAGTACTGTTCCTATTTCAAGGTAACAGGAAGAAGAAAGTTTCTCGATATTTATTTTCATCTTTATTACACACACACAATATATATATATATTATATATATATATATATATATATGTATGTATGTATGTATATACAGTATATGCATGTATGTATATATACATACATATAACAAGGCACTTCCCCCAATTTTGGGGGGTAGCCGACATCAACAAATGAAACAAAACAAAAAGGGGACCTCTACTCTCTACATTCCTCCCAGCCTGACAAAGGACTCAACCGAGTAGCTGGTAGTGCTAGGGTGACACAGCCCACCCTCTCCCGTTATCCACCACAGATGAAGCTTCCTAATGCTGAATCCCTTACTGCTGCTACCTCCGCGGTCATCTAAGGCACCGGAGGAAGCAGCAGGGCCTACCGGAACTGCGTCACAATCGTTCGCCATTCATTCCTATTTCTAGCACGCTCTCTTGCCTCTCGCACATCTATCCTCCTATCACCCAGAGCTTTCTTCACTACATCCATCCATATATATATATATATATATATACTGTACATATATATATATTAATTATGAAATACATTGCACGACAAATTCCGAAATATAACAAAACATTGAACATATCATCAATAAGCACAATATCTTGGACACAAGGCATTTATTACTGGCTTCAAAATCCTCTTTCTTTTGTAGGATTTCGACATCGCGCTCATCGAGCTTCCAAATGACTTGAACTACGAATCAGATGCCACCATTCAGCCCATCTGCCTGGCCGAAGCATCTGACATCGTTGATGGAGGCAAAGCGGTTGCGACCGGATGGGGAGCACTGCAATTCCGTGAGTATTAATTTTTTACTGTTACGCTCAGCGGCATTGTCAGACATATAGCTGCTCGGTCTCTCCCGTTCCTCGGGTAGGGGCCAGAAGGAGTAATCAAACCTTAGTAAAAGAGGTATCCCGAGAGGCGCACTTGGAAACCAGAGTCTCTCATTAATTGCCGAGCAAGTGGGTTGTAAATTAGTTAGGAAAGGTGTTGGCGGCGGTGGGAAGGGTTTTTCCAATAGCGGCCTCATAGTTTCTATAAGCTGGGTGAGTGGGGGCTTACTGGTGCACTAATGTAGACATTGAATATCACCAACATCATCAACATTTCCTTTTGACGCAAAGGAGCTCGGGTTAGATTTCGCCAGTCGTCTCTATCTTTAACTTTTAAATCAATGCTTCTCCATTCATCATCTCCAATTTCACACTTTATGGTCCTCAGCC
>NC_090748.1:77956927-77966927 GCF_036898095.1 Palaemon carinicauda | reverse complement strand
TAAAGAATGTCTACATACTGAAATGTATGTTCCACTGTTGTGATGTATGCACAAAATAAATTCTTGATGAGCTGAAGATTTTCATTTGAGGGTTCTACAGATCTTGCTTCACAGTTGACAATAACAAGGATAAATTGTTAAGAAACATCAAATCTTTTGACAACACTGTAAAATTCCAGGACATCTTTTTATTATTAACATTGAAAATTAACTCACATCAACTGCTTACTGAACCTCAGTACAACTTTGCATAAAAATGACAAAGTTCTTTTGAATGACGAAGATATTTCTAGCAAGTGACGGATCTTGCAGATGTGAGAAAAACCTTCCAAAAACAAAATGTTAAGGAAACCAATAGATCCATTTCACAAAAAAGAAATCGCTGAGAGTGTCAACAGACGAATATGAAAAATAACTGATTATTCTACATATGAGCGATTTGAAAAAATGACAGAAAGCTGGACCTACATAAATTATCATTTAAACCGAAAAAAGAATTGAACCGATGAGTGGGAACTAATAGCTGGATTACATGAGCTAATTCCTCATTTACAGTCCCAATACAAATATCATTTGCCTCCTATATGCAACTCAAATCCCATACTATTACATTATGAAGCTCCTGTGCCAGTGTCAAAAGGCTTCTGGGAATCCTTAAATTCGTAGAACTCATTGGAGCAAGAAAATATTCCAAATTAAATCAGATCCGACAAAGTTGAATATGATAGTACTTAATTAAAGAAAAGAGAAAGGGAAGACAGTGTATGAATGAGGTTAAAATATTTTTGCATCAGAGGTAGCTGACAGGTGTAGAGACAGGGAAGAGATGTCCTTTATCGTGATGGAAGACTATGATGGTGGTGAAAGAGAACAAATGCGTTTATTTGTGGATTAACTGGTTAAAACTGGGAGTGGCAGGAGAGAATTGTAACATAACTGTGCAAGGGATAAGAATGGACAAGGAGGAGGAAGACCGTTTCAGAACTTAAGGCTCTGCCTGCCAGCTTTGGAGAGCATTAGCGAATTGTGCAATGGATTATTCAAGGGCAATGGGATAGGTCAGACAGATAGATGAAGTTGTTTATAGTTACTGAGGTAAACTAGTCAATGAGAAGGTGAACTCTTGTGGAAGTATGTTGAAAAAAAGTTTCAAACCAAAAATAAAGTACTTGGTATCCAATGAAGAATGTTAACAAGTAGAATTTGGAAAGAGAAACTGACGATGAAAAGGGTTTGCTATATATTAGTTAAGTAAATGGGAATGCAGGTTGGTGGACTTTAACAAGACGTCTATCTGATCATTATTTGGTTGAAGCAAAATTCAAGTTCAAAGGAAATATAAATTGGAGAGAATATAAGCAACACGAGGCTGAAAATTGAACTAACATTTAAAAACCGTACGCAAAGAAGGTTTGTAGATACACTATAAGCAAGAGTGAGAAGGAATAAGAACAGAAGGTGGTACGGTTAGAAAAGGGAATTACACAACACGTTTCCACAGACAGGTGTACATGGGATTGAAGAGGGCAGTCTCAAAAAAAAAAAAGGGGGGAAGGAAACGGAAAGGAAAGGATGAAGACAGTTGTAAATATGAGAAAGTAACTTAAGAAAATTAAATTGTTCTAAAGCAATATAAATGTAGGGAATGGTTAATGAGCAAATGGATCTCAAGAATAAAAGACGAAGTCAATGTAGAACAGAACTGACAATGGGAACATTACGCAATTGTTGAATGCAGAAAATAAAAGAGAAAGAGCTGAAAGAAGCTGTCAAAGAAAAGGTTAACTGTAAGTTTTACAAGGCTTGTAAAATAGGCTTTTTGAGGATGTAAAGAGGACAATCAAGATGTTAAAGAATACAAACGCAACAGAATTTGATTAAGATGTTTTGGAGGGTGACAATGGTGTGATCATGTGTCTGACCATTGTGTGTAAGTACAGTATGTCAGAATGTGAAAGGTTCCGAGGTAATGTGCGGAAAAAATAAGTTTTCATGTAGATAAAATTGATGAATGAGACTGTTAGAATCATTTAGTATAATGCTACTTAGTTTAACATGTAATCTGTACTATAGTATTTTGATTAAGATTGTAATACAGTATAGATGGAGAGCTCAATTAGTGAGCATCCTTGTGGGTTTGAATAAGGCGGTTTGTACAGATAAGCTGTTTGTTATGATATAGATAGCATTTTCAAACTGGTCATATTAGATACGTGAAAAAACCTACAAATGATAAAACTGGACCTAAAACAAATTTTTGAAAGAATCAATAATGAGACACTGTGAAGGGTGTTGAGAAAATTCTGTTTACAGGATAAGTTGTAAGAGCCATTAAACTATTTATGATGGAAGCAAAGCACAAACGTCCAGTCAGATGAATGAATTGTTCAAGCGTACAAGTGGATCTGAGACAAGTGTGTTAGGTATTGGAATGGTGAGGCTCAGACTACGGAGCAATGAATGCTTGCATGGTAAATACAAATGGTGCACTGTGTTTGTGAGGCTAAACAGGTTGTGGATGAGAATTTTAGTTATCTGAAACAGCCATTGTTCTGTAACAACCTGTTACATAGATGAAACACAATGAAAAGAATGTTATCATACAATCTCCTAATCTAAAGATTCTAATTTCGTTCAGGTCAGGTACACTCTTCCATGATTATGTTTGATATGGGGTTTCTTAATCGTATGTTGACTATAATAGTGGATATGACGATGAAATTTCCGTATCAGTCATTAATACAAATATCGGTCGATTTTTTTCTTTTTAAACATTAACCTCCTCCTTAGTGAAGAATACCTTCGGAAAAGACAAAACAACACAACTGTCACTGCCATTTTCAAAATTTGTTGCTGAATCGTAGTTGACCATAACACTCGCACAACATTACCACTTCATACATCTACACAGATAGACCATCAGGAGCATGTCTAATACCTCAATGCATAAGGAGCCATGATGCCACCCACCTGAATGTTGAGGCTTTTCAAGTATGTCTTTCACAAGGCTACATTTTTCTAATACATATTTTTCTTTTTCATCAGTAAGCTTTTCCCTTAATGTGGAAAGGTATAACTTATTCACTTGAACGTAGAGGAGACATGGTTACATATCCTTCGACCCGAAATAAAACTGAAATTTGTGTTATTTTGCAGAAACTTCCTATAAAGGCTGATTGAGGATCACAAAAAGACAATAGTCAATGATAAAAAAAGAATCAATTTGTTCAGACACAAGGAAAGATGTATAGCCTAAGTCATTAACCATAGTAAAACAAATAACTAAATAAATAGAGCCAAAACATTGAAGACAACAAAGCTGACAACAAAATTTACCTTCCCAAACTATTTTATTTAGCAAAGAAACTGACCCGGTCGTAATATCTATCTTATTCGTGGAATTTGAACTATGCTGCAGGTCCTAGGCTCAAAGAGACCGCCAGCGCTAAGTAGCAACTGAAGAAACCAGATATTGTGCTATGAACTGAAAGTTAAAGGGAAAGGGTGTAAGACAACATACCGCATTGTAGGGAGTTGTAAAGGTTATAAAAGGCCACTTATGTAGAATAGTAGAGATAAAAAAAAAACAGGTAGAATGGCAAGTCATAGTTGGTCGGCATTAAATGACTTAAAATTACATTACCATTCCCTCTGAATATCATTGACTCTTGATGTAGGGAGCAGAGATGTTTTACTTATAAAACCAACTAACTTCACTATATCATCCTCTCTTTCTACCTTGTGCTCACTCACGGTAAACACGCAAAGATACCTTCTTTTTTCGTCACTTTATTTCAACAGAAAGTGTCTCCCCCTATGGGATGGTTTTAGAGAAATTAAATTAATTTAGTAATTATAACATTCCCAATTTAACGCCTGAAACGTTCAAAATCGCCAAACTTGTGGCTTCATACACTTCTATACAACAGAAGACTTCCATTCTTTTCCATCTCGTATGAACCTTCGCACTTATTGGATATCAAGGCATTTCTTTCCAATACTCCTTCCACACCATACATCCAACTTTTCAACTTTGTCTACCTCTTTAACACTTCTGAATCATCCACTCTCTCATTTTTATACTGTCATCCCTCCTTCCGAGTTCTATCATCTATAAAAACCTTTTAACACTTTTAAATGGGTTAATTTTTCTTGAAATTTTCCTTTTTTTACATCGCATACACTACACAAGCAGTACATCTCCTTTTCTCTCCAATTCACATTCAACATCGACATTTCACAGCTGGATGGACGGGTGGGAAAAATGATAGGAACGATCCACTGAACTTACAAACAGGAACTGAATGTTGTACCACGTAGACACAGCTCTGATAGAAGAGGGCTTCAAGTGCTAGATTATTTATTTCCTCATTTAATGATTGCAAAAGAAAAAAAAACCCTTAAATGATAAAATTCAGACGAACACATGTAGGCTACTTCGATTTTGAGGCAGACGGGTTTCATCTCAGGGTTGTGGTGGCCGAAGTGGTAACGTCCCTGACTGGTGAACGCCAGACTAGGGTTCAAGTCCCGCTCTGACTCGTTCGTTTCTTTGGTAGCTGCTACTTCACCATCCTTTCTGAGCTAAGGATGGGGGGGGGGAACTTATCGGTTTATCTGCTGAGTCATCAGCAGTCATTGCCTGGACCTCCTTGGTCCTAGCTTGGGTGAAGATGGTGCTTGGGTACTGATCATATGTATATATGATCAGTCTCTAGGGCACTGTCCTACTCGATATGCCACTGTCACTGACCCAGGCCCCTGCCATTCTTAAGCAGCCTTTGAACTTGATGTTTTGAGAAAAAAATAAGAGTTTCTTCTCAAAACATCAAGTTACTGCAAAACCAGTAGATGGGTAAAAAGTGGGTGCTGTTAAGAACATAGGAGACACTGTAAAGACCGAAAAGTGATGCCTACAGTAACCTGATTCCACCTTTGATGAAAGGGTATGGTTGTAGGCCTATACCATGTAGGCCTCTTTATACTAACCAGTTTAGATTTTCGATCTCGTAAAATTGAAGCTCTCTTAATGGACCTTGATGCTTATGGAGGCGTAGACCCAAATGGTATTTTCCCTTTGTTTTTTTTTTGTTTTTTTTTTTCTAAATGCAGATTTCTTAGCACCAACGTTATGTTATATTGCACAACTTAACAAGAAGGGGAGCTTTTAGTACTTGCTGGAGAATTGGAAATGTTACTCCACTATGTAAATGTGGTTGTGGTAGCTCAAGACCAACTGATTACTGCCCAATTCTCATAACTCCGGTATTATCTAAAGTTTTTGACTGTGTTAATAGGTTTGCTGAAGGTAATCATCTGTTCCTTGGTTTGCAATTTGGTTTTCGTAAAGGTCTTGGAGCATGTGATGCCCTTCTTACAATCTCCAATACTGTACGGAAATCCTTTGATTGTGGTCATGAAGTTTGTATGATTGGCATTGATTTTAGTGGTACCTTTGACCATGCTAATCATAAGGCCCTTGTTTTCAAACTCAAACAGATGGGAGTGGGTGTGTCGTTTCTTAGCATTATTATTGAATTTTTAAGTAATAGATCACAAAGAGTTGTTATTGATGGGCACTATAGGGAGTACTGTATTGGAATGCGATATCTACTGTTCTTCAAGATAGCGTTTTTGGCCCATTACTTTTCATATTATATACGCATAACATGTGGTTTGGTCTAAAAAACCAGTTTGTTGCATATGCAGATGATGCTACTCACTATACATCAATTCCATCTCCCGAATGTAGTAGATCTGGGGTTGCTAAGTCCCTTAATAGAGCTCTAGCTAAAATTCAATGCAAGCTACATATAAAAGGGCATGAAGTTGAATCCTAACAAAACTCAAAGTATGATTGTAAGTAGGTCAAGGACAGAGGTTCCTCAACATCTGGGTCTCAGCATTGAGATAATGTCTCTTTAACTCTGTATGACTTAAAATTTTAGGTGTGATTCTCGACAGCAAATTTACTTTTAAGAAACACATTAGGTCTGTGTCTTCTTCAATTGCACAAAGATTGTTTTAATTCTTTCATTCTACCTTGTTTCGAGTATTGTTCTCTTGTTTGGTCTTCAGGTTTTGACCAACTTCCCTCACTCCAGCTAGCCAAGTACAGCAGTAGTCAATCGTGAATAATGACAACATTCATTATTTACTGGTGCACCATGAAGGTTTTATGAGCTGCTAATTCTAATCTTAATTTGTTGGACAAAACTAACGTCTATCAAATTCTTATTCCTGATCTAGATATGAAGCTCTGGCACCGTCGTTTAGTTCATTATACATGATGCCTAAGATTTTCCATAATCCTGACCATCCTTTACATTCGGATCTTTCCGGACAGTTCCATCCTGTTCATAACGGTAGGTATGCCGTTAATTCTCATAGTCAGGTATTTTCCCTCACGAGGCTCAATACTAAACAGTATTCTAAAAGTTTTATTCCAGCTGTGACCAAGTTGTCGAATGGTCTTCCTAATCGGGTAGTTGAATTGGTAGAACTTCAAAAGTTCGAATGTTTAATGTTTTTATGTTGAACACGCTAAAATGTCTTCTTATAGCTTATTTATATGAAATATCTGTTTTGATGTTGTTACAGTTTTTAAAATAGTATATTTTAATTGCTCATTATTTCTCATTCCTTATTTCCTTTCCTCTACTACTAATAATAATAATAATAATTATAAACTACGGTATGTCAGTGGTCAGTTTTAACCACAAGACACACGAAGAGCTCTGTCGGCACTTATCCCCGAACCTGTAATGCGATTTCTTAAGGGAAAGATGTGTACTCTGTTCGCAATTCAAAATAATGTTTTTGTACAAATAAACTTTGTGTTCTTTCATAACATATCTCACATGTAATTATGTACCTAAGTAAAACACAGACCAGACTGACTATCTAAAAGCATACTAGAGATATAAACACATTGCAGTAGATGTGTTCGTTATTCCGGGCCATTGATGTAATCGTCAAAGGAATCACATTAGTTCTTTCTTGAATTTCATAATCTTTGCCGAACACTAAACTATTTTCAACAAGCAGCAGAACAATTGGAATAACAATTAATTGGCATCAGCTTTTGAAAATTTATAAGAATATGGTGATTAAATAAATAAAAAATATATACTGTACATACACACACGCGCACGCGCACGCACACGTCCCACACACGTTACGCTATTGCTGTCCTTCGAATCGAAGACGACTTCTGCTTCGCTGTGATGGGGATGAAGTTAGATCTGTTGTCGTTGGTGCCATCTTGCATGGCTGTGAAGACCAATTCTGGATCCACACACTCTGCCACACAACTGGCAAGTCAGGTCTGGGTTGACCGGGGGTATCCGATCTCGACGGTTTTGTCTTCTCTCCCTGCGCTGTTGTCTTGCCTGGTTCCGGGTGTCTTCAAGTTGATTGACTCCAGCTTTACAGAGTGAGCGCCATAGTGGTCTGTCAGAGGCATTCATTTCTAGTTGCTCAGGTCGTATGTTGCACTTCTTGAGCGTAGCTTTGATGTTGTCCTTGTACCTCTTTTTCTGACCCCCTGGATTACGCCGAGCTTCAGGGAGCTGACTGTAGAGGACCTGGCGAGGAAGGCGATGTTCTGGCATACGGATGACGTGGCCGATCCACCTGAGATGTTTTTCTGCCAATGTGGATTCTATACTCAGCAGGTTTGAACGGTGGAGAATTTCAGAATGAGGTACTTTGTTATGCCATGTGAGCCCTAATATACGCTGAAGACAGCGAATATGGAATGCCTGAAGTTGTTTTACATGTCGACGGTAAGCCGTCCAGGATTCTGCTCCATATAGCAAGGTAGACATGCAGACAGCTCTGTACACAGCTACTTTAGTTTCTGTCTTGAGGTGGTGATTTAGGAAGACTCTGGACCTGAGTCGGCCGAAAGATGCGGAGGCATGATTTATCCGGGCAACTATTTCCTCATCAATATTGTGTTTTTTAGTGAAGATGCTTTCAAGGTAGATGAAGCTATCAGCTTGTTTGATGGCTTCCCCATTCAGATGAAATCCTGGATGATCTCCTGCAATTATTTGCTGGGATAGGATTTCAGTTTTGTTGATGTTAACTTTAAGCCCCATGGCTCGGTAAATTGATGAGACAATGGTAAGGCTGCGTTGGAGGGCATCTAGTGAGTGAGCCACTAGAGCGCAATCATCTGCATATTGGAGTTCCATTAAGTGTGTCATTGTTGTTTTTGTCACAGACTGGAGGCGCCTAAGGTTGAATAAGTTTCCGTCTAGTCGAAACTGCACTTTCAATTGATCTTCTTCGTTGACTTGTTGGTGGCTCAGGAGGGTGACTGCAGTGAGGTAGATGTTGAATATCACTGGAGCCAGGACACATCCTTGTTTTACTCCAGTTTCTACCCTGAAAAGTTGTGATTTACTACCACCCATACTTACACAGGCTTGCATATCATTGTGTAAGTTCCTTAGAATGTTAAGGAATTTCGGAGGTACTCCAAATTTAGAGAGAGCAGTCCATAAAAGGTCTCTGTTCACCGCGTCGAAGGCCTTTGTTAGATCGATACAGGCTATGTGAAGATCACGGTTTTGCTCATGGCATTTCTCTTGTAGTTGTCGGGCCACGAATATCATGTCACAAGTACTGCGTTCTTTACGAAAGCCACATTGCGTCTCTGGTAGTACATTTTCTGAAATGTGTTTGCAAAGTCTTGCAAGCATTATTCTTGCCAGGATTTTACTTGCAACGCCGAGCAAGGTGATGCCTCTGCTATTGTCACAGAGGGAACGGTCCCCTTTACGTTTGTAGATGGTGACAATGTCTGAGACAAGCCACTCATGGGGGACTTCTTCCATGTTCCAAATAGAGAGAATAAGGTTGTGGAGATGTTGATGGAGTAAGTAGCCCCCCTCCTTGAATAGTTCAGCTGGTAGACCATCAGGGCCAGGGCTTTTGTTGTTTTTCATGGCCCTTATGGCTTGTATAGTTTCTGGGAAAGTGGGGTTGGTATCTAGGATTTCTGAGTGAGGGACATCAGGGATGTTGTTGAGGATATTAGGCTCTACAGGATTTCGTTGGTTAAGGATCAAGCTGAAATGTTGTGCTCAGCGATCTATTATCTCCTGTTTGTTTTTTAGGAGGTTTCCTTCTAGAGAGCGAACAGGAGTCATACTACTTTTCGTTGGGCCATATAAAATTTTAATAGAGTTGTAGAAACTATGTTGATCATTTGCATCTGCGTATGATTGAGTTTCTTTTGCACGGTCATTCCACCAGTTATTTTCCATGTCTCTGAGTATTTTCTGCACTTCTGATCTTAGCTGTTGGAAGTTTTCTTTTAGAGCTACAGAAGTAGGTTGTGAGAGCCATGCATCGTGCGCTTTATTTTTTGCTGTGATTAGGTCATGTATACCATCAGCGTTGTTATCAAACCAATCTTGATGACGTCGTGTGGAGAAGCCAAGGGTTTCTTCTGCATTTTCCTGAATTATAGTTTTCAGTTTTGTCCACTCAGAGTCAAGCTCATTGTCAATGCTGGTTGTATCAATGTTAGGGATCTCAGCCAGCTTTCTTGCTATCCCGTGACGGTAGTTGTTCCGAGTAGAGGTGTCTTTCAGAGCAGGAATGTTTAATTTCTTTGAGGGAGGTTTGCGTGAAAGAAGTGGACGGATGGTTAGCTTGAGCTTAGCACGTATTAGATTGTGATCTGTGTGGCACTCAGCACCTCTCATTGCACGGGTCTGGACGGCATCTTGCTGGTCTCGCTTTTTGATTATGACATAGTCAATCAAGTGCCAGTGTTTTGACCTTGGGTGCATCCACGAAGTTTTGTGCTTATTTTTGAGCTGAAAAAGGGTGTTGGTGATGACTAGGTTGTGTTCTGAGCATAAGGAGAGCAATCTGAGTCCATTGCTATTCATATTGCCAACACCATGATGACCGATGGCGCCTCCCCAGATGTGGTGTTCCCTTCCCACTCTGGCATTAAAGTCACCTAAGAGGATCAGTT
>NC_090748.1:77931927-77951927 GCF_036898095.1 Palaemon carinicauda | reverse complement strand
TTTCTAACATGTTTTTTCCGTTACAGTTATACTATTCGTCCAGTGGTGCTTGGGCTTACCCTGAGTGTTTAAAGATCCGTTTTTACAACTTCTATTCTCGTTACCAGTTTAAAGGCTGAGTAAAATGCCCAAAACTAGCATAATGAAGATAGCAAAACCTCTACAACACCATCGGGTTTTAACTTTTTCTTCCAACTTCTATTAATCTTGAATTGTGTTATTGATTACCTGATTCTCTCATTTTTGTTTCCTCCAATATATTTCTTACTTTTTTCCATTTTTTTCTCTCTACATTCCTACATTAGATATTACAACTTACCTCAGGCTGACTGACTACCCTTCCACCTCACTTGATGTTTATGGAAATAAGGTTAACAACTTTTCTCTGAATAATGAGATGGAACAAATCATTCAACACCCAACACAAGTTCATCAGTATCATGACCATGAATACAAAGTTTTTTTTTTTCTGTTTTTTTTTTAACTTAAATTTCTTGACTCAGGCTCACAAAATATCTGCCACTTTGGGCCTAGTGACCACTACCCCATTTCTCTTACTTGCACCGTCGTTTCTCGTCCAATATAATCAGACAAAACATGCTATCGTACTTGAAGAGATTTCTGCTGACTGAAATATGTCATTCTCCTTTAAGAAATAAATCTGACATCATCCTCATTTTTTGGAAGATTGTATTCCATTTTCTAAGAATTATCCCTCCTTTCAACCCATTATTGTGGCACTCCAGCCGCTTAGCCAAACAAGTTAAGAGAGCAAACACAGTACACAAAACAAGTGTCTTCTGCAGCAATTCATCCCTCTTTCATATTTGTTACTATGTACATTGAACGAAAGATTTTCGGCGTTATGAAGAAATTTTACACCACAATCTTGTACCCTATTATAAAAACTAGTCATTTGCAACGGAAGGACTGAACCATCAAAAATACAAACTGATGGATGACCTTAGATTTCCTTTCCTAAATAAACAGCAATTCTATTTAGTTCTCATTGCCTAGCAAAATTTTCTCTTAGCTACTAGCATCCACTAATTCTGACATCTTCAATATACTCTGCAAGTAGGGTTTTTTATCTCCTTACAGATCTGTTGAGTACGCTTGTGGTCTTCTTGGAAACAGACATTGGTTTGTTTGTTATTACAAGCTCTTTTTGGTCCAAAATATACAATTTATTATAGTATTTACACCGAAATGTGTTACAGAGGGTAAATCAACTCCTTAGAATTCCCACTGATTTCACAAAGAAACTAACAAAACACTTGAAATCACTTAAGTAATTATGCTAAATTCGAAAAACTGCTAACATGTAACCTCCTTCTTACTATAATCCTCTGAAGAGATAAATGTGCCTTATCACTGATGCTATAATGCTAGCTGCCGTGTAATTCTCAAGGCTATTATTCATATCACATAAAATCTAGTATATTCTACACTTGAGCAGGAATAGAACATTACAAATAACTAAGTTTACAAGGAACTTTGAAGGACTATCACCTTATTCAATAATCAACAGTAAAATAAAATATGCATGGTTCTACTTACCACAAAATAATTAGCATTTCCTTTTCAGATCTTATGAAACAAATGTATCACTCAATAATATACATCTTTACGAAAATAAGATATCCCAAATTTTTATAACACAGGATACTTTCAGAAATCGATTTTAGAGATGTTGCTAATGTTTTCAAAACTTTTCTCAGCATGTTGAGGAAGACTTCCTCTGGATCACTAGTGGGACTTCTACGAAGCAAAATTTATTAGGATCGTCAATCATAGCACACCAGTGATGTGATACATCCCTCTACAAATGCTTAAATCTTAACTGCAGCCATATATACTGGGAAGCTTGTATTATTGGCTTGTTATATTTGTATATCTTTTTCCAAATATAACACTGATGCTTCATCAAAGTATTACTCGGAGCTCTTCAAGACCCTTTCATATGAATAGAGGTAGAAAGAAGGTAAGTAACAGCTCTGAGGTCTAAAGTAGGTAAGTATTCAATGCTACGGTTGAGGCAAATTGCATGCATGATGGAAGGCTTACTGCCCTTATGATCAATGGTGATGGTGACTCGAGTTTCTGAATGCACTGCAGGCCCCATTATTTTCCCGATAATTTCAAAAGTATTGGTGTCTTCATTCCACAGATAAACGATATTTGCTACTGGTTCTATTAAATAAAGAAATACACTTACTTCATACCGAAATTTTCTATTCTAAAATTAAACGCGACTTTCGATTTATATCTGGCACTAATATCTTTCATGAATTTCGTGATTTTCAAATTTTATTAGAGACTCGTCGTCGAATTTGATCCTCACTTCGACTTATTTTCATACTGTTGATTTGGATTCATTATCAACTGCTCAAATTTTTTATGCTGTTCAAATCATATACAAAATACTCACAGGATGGTCAGTGTTTTTTAAGTAAAAAAAAAAAAACATTGAAAGGTACCAGGGTTCACTAATTTTAGGCATTTATCATTGGAATAGTTATTGGTAGATTTATGCACACTCTAACAGTTGCATATAATTTATAGTGTAATTTTAAAGGTGAATTATTAATTTTAGGACAAGTAATAGCCAGAAAAATTGGAAAATTGTGTAGACAGGTAGGGATACACAGTGAAAATAATAATAAAAAAAGTAGTACCATCTAGATTTAACTGATAATATGCAATGATAGAAAATCAATGATGCAAATAATGTTTTGAATACCTATGAAACAATAATGCCATGTCCAGCATATTTTGATAATGACTTTAGAGAACATGGTTGAAATCATTTAAGAAATCTTTTCTTCCGAGTATAGATGTGCTTCCGCCAGTACCTACTACCATTCCACCAACAACTCCTCTTGCAGATCCGACAACACTGAAGCCAACAACAATTGCTTTGCCACCAACAACTGTCATGCCAACAACAACACCTCCTAACCCAACAACGACTGTCAAACCAACAACACCACCTTCCAACCCAACAACGACAACACCTCCCAAGCCAACAACGACGACTGTCATGCCAACAACAACACCTCCCAACCCAACAACGACTGTCATGCCAACAACGACGACTGTCATGCCAACGACGACAACTGTCATGCCAACAACAACGACTACCATGCCAACAACAACTACCATGCCAACAACAACGACTACCATGCCAACAACAACAACTACCATGCCAACAACAACGACTACCATGCCAACAACAACAACTACCATGCCAACAACAACGACTACCATGCCAACAACAACAACTACCATGCCAACAACAACGACTACCATGCCAACAACAACAAATACCATGCCAACAACAACGACTACCATGCCAACAACATCATCTGCAGAGTCATCAACAACAGCCACATCTTGTAGTGTTACAAGGGCATACTGCCGTAAGTAGCTATGGCTTATACTTTTTGCTTTGTTAATCTCCAACTACCAAGGATAACAAGTTTACAATCCTTCTTGGTTGATCATCTAAATTGTACTTATGTTTTGATTCTTGAATATATTGAATTCAAATATGCTAATTTATAGGACAGAAGAGTAGAAGCAGTAAATGAAAATTTGAGAATGCTAGTGGATGTATTTACTTTGAATATAGAAATGATAGTGAAATGGTTGAAAATGGAAAGGTGCCAGAAGCTCATGTGATTTTAAGTGACATGCCTCCGTATAGTCGCTGCAAATATTTTGAGTGAAATAAGCCCCACCCTTTGATGATGTCATAGCCAATCACGTTGTCTCCCATGTTAGCAATGGTCACAATACATCCCCTGACAAATTTCAAACTATATTAACTAATAATCACTTGAAGGGGATGTGTTGTGACTGCTGTTAACATGGAAGACAACATGATTGGCTATGACGTCATCAAGGGGTGGAGCTAATTTCGCCCAAAATTTCTGCTGCAACAATAGTGATTGAGCAGTATGTGTGAAAGGTTAGTCTAGATTGAGAAAACTTCCCATAGAATGCAACACTCCAGGAATACAGACTATTCATCAAAGGAAAATACTAAATCTTATGGTTTGGAATATTCATATCATGGTGTAGATGAGAATAAATGCATGATTATTGATTTGTTCAAGGAGAGAAAACTCTTTTGAACTGGCACTTAGTGAGGCGAAAGTGAACAAATCAAAATAACAAAGAATAATGGTATGTAGGGTAGTTGAAATGTGAAGGGGTAGAATATTTCTCTATTTTTCAGACAAACCTGAAATAAATTGCTTCATAATGATGTACAGTACTGTATTATTAGAACTTTTATGAAAGTTTTTATTTCCAATTTATCAATGATTGCTCCCTAAAACTTTGACTTTTGCATGAAATTAAGTATGTATGTTCAATTTCATTTATTGCTTGCCAAACACCATATGAATAAAACATATAATGTCATGTACGAGTGGAAACTTCTTCACAGTTAGGGGTAGCGATTGGGAACCTGTTAAGTCTCTGATGACAGGAAATAAGAGTCCCTGGTGTATTATTTCAAGGAATGTAATGTCAAGACTGACTGTGACAGGAATAAAAATTTTTATAGTATGAGCATATGTTTCAGGAATAGAAAACTGAAAGAGAATCTTATGTTGAGCTCTGAATCTGTATCCTGTCTGGATTATTTTGGAGAATATGAAAGGAAAACTGGGATATGAAAATTGGGTGTATGGATAGGTGACAGAGAAGGAAATGTTGTTGTTAGTAGGAATGAGTTCCTGGAATAAGGGAAAAGGGACAAAATCTAGTAGAAATCTGTCTGCCAGGAGACTTATTTGAAATAAATCATTTCATATGAAAAACAGTAATAACTAATTACTATGTCAGTAAAAATGTAATGGTTTTGATGTGGAAAAGAGGATTGGCCTGGGGATAGGCCTATATCTTATCATAACTTAGTTGAAGGAAAAGTTAAATTTGATATAAGTAAGAAAGGAAAGTGAGAAAATGAGGCACTAAATGTAATAAAGACAGGCGAGTTATATAAGAAGGATGGACAAAGAGCTTATGTAGGAAAACTGGATTAACTGTGGGGTAGGGTTTAAGTAAGGGAATGATTGAAAGGTCAGTTTTTAAAATTACATGTGCAGGTCATTGGATCAGCATGGAGTATCTGGGAGAGTATAAGGATAGGGAGAGGTTGGAGGAAGGGATAAAACTTATAGTAAAGGAAAAATAGAAGTTTTGATCTCTCCAACATAATAAAGAGCAATGTCTGCTAATATTCATATATATATATATATATATATATATATATATATATATATATATATATATATATATATATATATATATATATGTATGTATGTATGTATGCATCCTGCCACACAGGGGAATCGTCAGACGTGTGACTATATGGTGTCTCCCCGGCCCTCGAGTAGGGGGGAGATGAGTAGTCATAACCTAGTGACGGGGGTACCCCGAGAGGTATACTCAAAAACCACAATCTCCCACAAATTGCTGAAACTGTCGTGTTGTAGTTAGAAGAGGGGTGGATGGGAAGCATCGAATCTGTGTGGGTGTGTGCGTGTGCTGGCATATCCATTTACCCCCATTTTTGACAGCCCCAGGAAAATAGTGCAATAAAAGAATAGAGAAAGAAATGGCCAGTAACAAAAACAGAAAGGTGATGAAAAATATTTTTAATTAAAGTTAAACGTTATTCTACGGGAGAGTATTTGCATAGAGAAGGTTAATGAGCAAGGAATCTCAGAGTGAAAGATGCTAATGAAGAAAGGCTGCCAAATGCATATGTACATCACGGGTCGATAGAGTGAGTACTGTATTGTGAAAACTTTCTTTTTAATGTAGCAGCAGAGCAGAGTGATAAAATATTTGAAAGAAATTAATATAAGACTGAGAATATTTGTGGAAGTGACAGATGATCATGTAAAAAAGATAGGTCAGATACCAGAAGGTGACGTCATTACAAGCAAGACATTGCAGTACAGTGGTTAAAGTTTGATGCCTGTTCTGGTGTATAAAGCTAAAGGCGATAAAGACAACTGTAAGCATTATAGGAGTCTGGTATTACTTAATACACCAGGGGAGGTGTGATAGGATTTTCCCCGAGAAAGTAAGACAGGTAACAATGACTGATAAGGGCGATGCTAAATGGGTTTAGACTAGTGTCTAAAGATTTGAAAAGTTTCAAAGTAAGAGGAAATCCTGCAAGCATATTACATTGGCCAAAAAAACACTTATCAGAAAATTAATAAAGTGACAATGAGGAGACCGAGTTATGCATGAGTGATATAGATATGTTTATGATAGAAATGAAGAATGTGTAGAGTATAAGGGTAGGTCAGTTACTGGTTGGCATGAAAATAAGGTTCAGACAAGAGTGTGACAGTACTGTTCATTTATGGAGGATGAGATGCAAAAGGGTTACGAAGAGATGAAAGAAAGAGCAAAGTTTGTGATAAAAGAAAATATGTATAAATGTTATAGATAAGATGTGGAATAGTTGGTGCTTGCAGATTATTCTGTGCTAACACGGGGACTGAAGGAATACGGCAGAAGTGGGTGACGTAAGTTGGTATTATTTACAGGGGGAACAGGTTGAGGAAAAACTTGTTCAAGAAAAGGTAAAAGGAAACCAGAAAGATGGACCAACGAATGTTAGTGTTGATGGGAAATGAATTGAAGTAGCAAATTCAGTGTTATGGCAAGATGAGAGATGAGAAGAGTCACATATTAGAGAAATAAGAAAGATAGCAGGGTGTGTGAAAAAAATTGGCAACAGAATAGATAATGTTTGCTGAAAGTAAAATAAAAATACATGAAGGTATTCTTGAATCAACTTTGGGATATTGAATATAAAACAAAGAATTGAAACTGCTGAGATAAAATGCTTGCATAGTATATGTGATGGTGAAAGAACTGATAGGGGAAAACATTATGGTACATTGAAGAGGTATAAGGGATAGAGTGATGGAAAGATTGCACCAGAGTAAAGCATTTTGAGATTGTATGATCAAGTAGATTAAAAGTGAAGTAAAGCTAGAAAATGATGCATAGAAGGAAGAAGAGAAATATTTTGGAAGAACGACCCAAGAAACCAGGAATAAATGGCGCAGTTTATACAGGAGATTCGACCTACTCATGGCAAGCTTTCTGTAGGTTATTAAACGAAGAAGCTTCTTACATTGTGAATGTGTTTTGCTGCACATGGGGTTCATCCTCTCTCTCTCCAGTTTAAGGATGACAGTGTCAGCCACTGTTTTCTTGTTTAATATCTTTTTTTTTATAGGAGATAAGATCGTATTTCTCTTGAAGCATTACTATTGGCATTCAAAAGACCTCCATGAGCAATGCCACATGATAAATTTCCTTGTTTAAATATAACACTCCTGAAACAAAGCGCCTACAAACAAGTGTTCATATTGAACGGACATATTTAAAGCATTTGTAAGAGGATAATAATATAGGTATAAAAACACTATTCGATAAAAAGGGAAAGAGCAACCTACTTTCCTATGAAAAGAACTGTCTTTGACTTTGTATCATATAATAATAATTTTAAACGATGTAAAAAAAAAATTCAAACCTTCAAAGCAACAGAAACAGCAAATTCGATGTTATTTTCACGATAAATGATGACAAAATGTTAATGCCGCTTCAAGTGTGGGCTTAAAAATTCAAGGCATTAAATGACATTTCTATTCTATGTTCTACATTCATTGGTTAACATCGTCTAGCATAATACACACACACACGCCCGTATATATATATATATATATATATATATATATATATATATATATATATATATATATATATATATACATATATATATATATATATATATATATATATATATATATATATATATATATATATATATACATATATATATATGTATTTATAAATATATATATTATATATATACATATATACATATGTACATATGAACATATATATATATATATATATATATATATATATATATATATATATATATATAATATAATTTATATCTATTTATCCTCACCGATAGCTGACTGTGGCGTTGCACAAGTTACCGCAGATGGAATAAGAATCGTCAACGGTACAGCAGCTGCCGCAAACGAATATCCTTACCAAGTCATCGTTGTTCCAACCATAGCTGGAATTAAATATCGATGTGGAGGCTCCATCATCAAGAAAAGGTGGATCCTCACCGCTGCTCATTGCTTTTTCGATGATGAATTGTAAGTAGTGTTCTAGAACCTCCCTGTCTATTCTGATGCCAATCCCTTGCCCTGGAACCTCCTTGTCTATTCTGATTCTAACCTCTTACTCTAAAACCTCCCTGTCTGTTCTAATGCAAACCAGTTGCTCTAGAAACTCCCCGTGTTCTGATGCCAACCCCTTACTCTAGAATCTCTCTGTCTCCTGATGCCAACCGCTTGCTCTAGAACCTCGCCGTCTGTTCTGATGCCAACACCTTGCTCTATAACCTCCCTATCTGTTCTGGTGCCAACCTCTTGCTGTATAACATCCCTGTCTGTTCTGATGCCAACCAATTGCTCTAAAACTTCCCTGTCAGTTCTGATGACAACTGCTTGCTCTATAACCTCCCTATCTGTTCTGATGCCAACACATTGCTCTATAACCGCCTTGTCTGTTCTGATCACAATACCTTGTTATGGAATCTCCTTGTCTGTTCTGGTGCCAACCCCTTGCTCTATAACCTCACTGTCTGATCTGATGCCAACCCGTTCCTCTATAACCTCCCTGCCTGTTCTGAAGCCAACCCCTTGCTCTAAAACTTCCCTGTCTGTTCTGATGCCAACCACTTCCTCTCCAATCTCCCTGTTTGTTCTGATGACAACCCCTTACACTAGAACCTCACTGTCTGTTCTGATGACAAAACCTTGCTCTATAACCTCCGTCTGCTCTGATGCCAACCACTTGCTCTTCAATCTCGCTGTTTGTTCTGATGACAACCCCTTACAACAGAACCTCACTGTCTGTTCTGATGCCAACCCCTTGCTCTATAACCTGCCTGTCGTTCTGATGCCAACCCCTTGCTCTAGAACTTCCCTGTCTGTTCTGATGCCAACCACTTGCTCTAAAACTTCCCTGTCTGTTCTGATACCAACCACTTGCCCTCCAATCTCCCTGTTTGTTCTGATGACAACCCCTTACAATAGAACCTCACTGTCTGTTCTGAAGCCAACCCCTTGCTCTATAACCTCCCTGTCGTTCTGATGCCAACCCCTTGCTCTAAAACTTCCCTGTCTGTTCTCATGACAACCCCTTGCTCTAGAACTTCCCTGTCTGTTCTGATGACAACCACTTGATCTAAAACTTCCCTGTCTGTTCTGATGCCAACCACTTGACCTCTAATCTCCCTGTCTGTTCTGATGACAACCCCTTACACTAGAACCTCACTGTCTGTTCTGATGACAACCCCTTGCTCTATAACCTCCCTGTCTGCTCTGATGCCAACCACTTGCTCTCCAATCTCCCTGTTTGTTCTGATGACAACCCCTTACAACAGAACCTCACTGTCTGTTCTGATGCCAACCCCTTGCTCTATAACCTGCCTGTCGTTCTGATGCCAACCCCTAGCTCTAGAACTTCCCTGTCTGTTCTGATGCCAACCACTTGCTCTAAAACTTCCCTGTCTGTTCTGATGCCAACCACTTGCCCTCCAATCTCCCTGTTTGTTCTGATGACAACCCCTTACAATAGAACCTCACTGTCTGTTCTGATGCCAATCCCTTGGTCTATAACCTCCCTGTCGTTCTGATGCCATCCCCTTGCTCTAGAACTTCCCTGTCTGTTCTGATGCCAACCCCTTGCTCTAGAACTTCCCTGTCTGTTCTGATGACAACCCCTTGCTCTAAAACTTCCCTGTCTGTTCTGATGCCAACCACTTGACCTCCAATCTCCCTGTCTGTTCTGATGACAACCCCTTAAACTAAAACTTCACTGTCTGTTCTGATGACAACCCCTTGCTCTACAGCCTCCCTGTCAGTTCTGGTGCCAACCCATTACTCTATAACCCCACTGTCTGTTCTGATGCCAATCCCTTCCTCTATAACCTCCCTGTCGTTCTGATGCAAACCCCTTGCTCTAGAACTTCCCTGTCAGTTCTGATGCCAACCACTTGCTATTGAATCTCCATGTTTGTTCTGATGACAACCCCTTACACTAGAACCTCACTGTTTGTTCTGATGACAACCCCTTGGTCTGGAACTTCCATGTCAGTTCTGATCCCAATACCTTACACTAGAACCTCACTGTCTGTTTTGATGCCAACACCTTGCTCTATAACCTCCGTGACTGTTCTGATGCCAACCCCTTGCTCTATAACCTCCCTGTCGTTCTGATGCCAACCCCTTGCTCTATAACCTCCCTGTCTGTTCTGATGACAACCACTTGTTCTCCAATCTCCCTGTTTGTTCTGATGTCAACCCCTTACAATATAAACCTCACTGTCTATTCTGATGCCAACCCCTTGCTCTATAACCTCACTGTCGTTCTGATGCCAACCACTTGCTCTAAAACTTCCCTGTCTGTTCTGATGCCAACCACTTGCCCTCCAATCTCCCTGTTTGTTCTGATGACAACCCCTAACAATAGAACCTCACTGTCTGTTCTGATGCCAACCCCTTGCTCTATAACCTCCCTGTCGTTCTGATGCCAACCCCTTGCTCTAGAACTTCCCTATCTGTTCTGATGCCAACCTCTTGCTCTAGAACTTCCCTGTCTGTTCTCATGCCAAACCCTTGCTCTTGAACCTCACTGTATGTTTTGATGACAACCCCTTACACTAGAACCTCACTGTCTGTTCTGATGACAACCCCTTACACTAGAACCTCACTGTCTGTTCTGATGACAACCCCTTGCTCTATAACCTCCCTGTCTGTTCTGATGCCAACCACTTGCCCTCCAATCTCCCTGTTTGTTCTGATGACAACCCCTTACACTAGAACCTAGCTGTCTGTTCTGATGACAACCCCTTGCTCTGGAACCTCCCTGTCAGTTCTCATGCCAAACCCTTGCTCTTGAACCTCACTGTATGTTTTGATGACAACCCCTTACACTAGAACCTCACTGTCTGTTCTGATGAAAACCCCTTGCTCTACAACCTCCCTGTCTGTTCTGGTGCCAACCCGTTACTCAATAACCTCACTGTCTATTCTGATGACAACCCCTTGCTCTATAACCTCCCTGTCGTTCTGATGCAAACCCCTTGCTCTAGAACTTCTCTGTCAGTTCTGATGCCAACCACTTGCTCTTGAATCTCCATGTTTGTTCTGATGACAACCCCTTACACTAGAACCTCACCGTTTGTTCTGATGACAACCCCTTGGTCTGGAACTTCCCTGTCAGTTCTGATGCCAATCCCTTACACTAGAACCTCACTGTCTGTTTTGATACCAACACCTTGCTCTATAACCTCTGTGTCTGTTCTGATGCCAACCCCTTGCTCTAGAACTTCCCTGTAAGTTCAGAGGCCGACCACTTGCTCTATAACCAACCTATCTGTTATGATGACAACCTCTTGCTCTGGAACCTCCCTGTCTGTTCTAGTGCCAACCCCTTGCTCTATAATCTCTCTGTCTGTTCTGATGCCAACACCTTGCTCTATAACCACCCTGTCTGTTCTGATGCCAACCTCTTGCTCTATAACCTCCCTGTCTGTTCTGATGCCAACCCCTTGCACTAGAACTTCCCTATCAGTTCTGATGCCAACCACTTGCTCTTGAATCTCCATGTTTGTTCTAATGACAACCCCTCACACTAGAACCTCCCTGTCTGTTCTGATGCCAACCGCTTGCTCTATAACCACACTGTCTGTTATGATGACAACCTCTTGCTCTGAAACCTCCCTGTGTGTTCTGATGCCAACCCCTTGCTCTATAACCTCCCTGTCTGTTCTGATGCCAACCCCTTGCACTAGAACTTCCCTGTCAGTTCTGATGTCAACCCATTGCTCTTGAACCTCCCTGTTTGTTCTGATGACAAACCCTTATACTAAAACCTCACTGTCTGTTCTGATGCCAACCACTTGGTCTATAGCCTCCCTGTCTGTTCTGATGCCATCCCCATGTTCTAGAACTTCCCTGTCAGTTCTGATGCCAACCCCTTGCTCTAGAACTTCCCTGTCAGTTCTGACGCCAACCCCTTGCTCTTGAACCTCCCTGTTTGTTCTGATGACAAACCCTAACACTAGAACCTCACTGTCTATTCTGATGCAAACCCCTTGCTCTATAACCTCCCTTTCTGTTCTGATGCCAGCCCCTTGCTCTAAAACTTCCCTGTCAGTTCTGATGCCAACCCCTTGCTCTTGAACCTCCCTGTTTGTTCTGATGACAACCCCGTACACTAGAACCTCACTGTCTGTTCTGATGCCAACCCCTTGTTCTATAACCTCCCTGTCTTTTCTGATGCCAACCGCTTGCTCTAGAACTTCCCTGTCAGTTCTGATGCCAACCCCTTGCTCTTGAACCTCCCTGCCTGTTATGATGACAACCCCTTACACTAGAACCTAGCTGTTCTGATGCCAACTCCTTGCTCTATAACCTCCCTGTTTGTTCTGATGCCAACCCCTTGCTCTAGAACTTGCTGTTTGTTCAGATGCCAACCCCTTGCTCTTGAACCTCCCAGTTTCTGATGACAACCCCTTGCTCTTGAATCTCCCTTTCTGATACCAATCCCTTGCCCTAGATCTTCCCTGTCTGTTCTAATGCAAACTCCTTGCTCAAGAACTTCCCTGTCATTTCTGATGCCAACACTTTGCTCTTGAACCTCACTGTATGTTCTGATGCCAACGCTTTGCTCTTGAACCTCCCTGTCTGTTCTGATGCCAATCCCTTGCTCTAGAACTTTCCTGTTTCTTCTGATGCCAATTCCTTGCTCTTGAACCTCCCTGTTTGTTCTGATGACAATCCCTTGCTCTTGAATCTCCCTTTCTGATACCAATCCCTTGCCCTAGATCTTCCCTGTCTGTTCTAATGCCAACCACTTGCTCTTGAACCTCCCTGTCTGTTCTGATGCCAACCCCTTGCTCTAGAACTACCCTGTTTGTTCTGATGCCAACCCCTTGCTCTCGAACCTTCCTGTCAGTTCTGATGACAACCCCTTGCTCTTGAACCTACCTGTCTGTTCTGATGACAACTCCTTACATTAGAACCCCCCTGTCTGTTCTGATGACAACCCCTTGCACTAGAGCCTCCCTGTCTGTTCTGATTCCCACCCCTTGCTCTTGAATCTCCCTTTCATTTCTGATACCATTCCCTTGTTCTAGATTTTCCCTGTCTGTTCTGATGCCAACCCCTTGCACTAGAGCCTCCCTGTCTGTTCTGATTCCCACCCCTTGCTCTTGAATCTCCCTTTCATTTCTGATACCATTCCCTTGTTCTAGATTTTCCCTGTCTGTTCTGATGTCATCCCCTTGCTCTAGAAACTCCCTGTCTATTCTTATGGCTGCCCCTTGCTCTAGAACCTCCTTGTCTTTTCTGACGCCATCTCCATGCTTCAGAACCTCTCTGTCTTTTCTGATGAGAACCCTTGTATTTTCTGATGTCATCTCCTTGCTCCAAAACCTCCTTGTTTGTTCTGATGTCATCTCCTTGCTCGAGAACCTTCCTGTTTGTTTTGATGCGAACCCCTTGTCTGTTCTGATGTCATCTCCTTACTCCAAAACCTCCCTGTCTGTTCTAAAGCTATCTCCTTGCTCTAAATCTTCCTGTCTGTTCTTATGGCAACCCCTTGCTGTAGAACCTCCTTGTCTGTTCCGATAGCATCTCCTTGCTTTAGAACTTTCCTGGCTTTTCTGATGCGAAACCTTGTTTGTTCTGATGCCATCTCCTGGCTCTAGAAACTCCCTGTCTGTTCTTATGGCAGCCCCTTGCTCTAGAACCTCCCTGTGTATTCTGATGCCATCTTCTTGATCTAAAACTTCCTTATCTGTTCTGCTGCCATCTCCTAGCTCTAGAAAATCCCTGTCTGTTCTTATGGCAGCCCCTTGCTCTAGAACCACCTTGTTTGTTCTAATGCCATCTCCTTGCTCGAGAACCTTCCTGTTTGTTTTGATGCAAACCCCTTGTCTGTTCTGGTGTCATCTCCTTACTCCAGGACCTCCCTGTCTGTTCTAAAGCCATCTCCTTGCTCTAAACCTTCCTGTCTGTTCTTATGGCAACCCCTTGCTGTAGAACCTCCTTGTCTGTTCCGATAGCATCTCCTTGCTTTAGAACTTCCCTGGATTTTCTGATGCGAAACCTTGTTTGTTCTGATGCCATCTCCTGGCTCTGGATACTCCCTGTCTGTTCTTATGGCAGCCCCTTGCTCTAGAACCTCCATGTGTATTCTGATGCCAACTTCTTTATCTAAAATTTCCTTATCTGCTCTGATGCCATCTCCTAGCTCTAGAAAATCCCTGTCTGTTCTTATGGCAGCCCCTTGCTCTAGAACCACCTTGTTTGTTCTGATGCCATCTCCTTGCTATAGAACCTCCCTGTCTGTTCTGATAAAAACCCCTTGTCTGTTCTGATGTCATCTCCTTGCTCTAGAACCTCTCTGTCTGTTCTGATGTCATCTCCTTGCTGTAAAACCTCCCTGTCTGTTCTGATGGCAACCCATTGCTGTAGAGCTTCCTTGTCTGTTCCGATAGCATCTCCTTGCTTTAGAACTTCCCTGGCTTTTCTGATGCAAGCCCCTTGTCTGTTCTGATATCATCTCCTTGCTCTAAAACCTCCTTGGTTGTTCTGATGGCATCTCCTGGCTCTAGAAACATCCTGTCTGTTCTTATGGCAGCCCCTCTCTCTAGAACCTCCTTGTCTTTTCTGATGAAATCTTCTTGCTTTAGAACCTACCTGTCTTTTCTGATAAGAACTCCTTGTATTTTACGATGTCATCTCCTTGCTCTAGAACCTCCATGTCTGTTCTGATACCAACCCCTTGTCTGTTATGATGTCATCTCCTTGCTCTAGAACCTCCCTGTCTGTTCTGATGCCATCTCCTAGCTTAAAACCTCCCTGTCTTTTCTAATGGCAACCCCTTGCTGTAGAACCTCCTTGTTTGTTCCGATAGCATCTCCTTGCTTTAGAACTTCCCTGGCTTTTCTGATGTGAACCCCATGTCTGTTGTGATATCATCTCCTTGCCCTAGAATCTCCTTGTTAGTTCTGATGTCATCTCCTTGCTCTATAACCTCCTTGTTTGTTCTGATGCCATCTCCTGGCTCTAGAAACATCCTGTCTGTTCTGATGACAACCCCTTACACTAAAACCTCACTGTCTGTTCTGATGCCAACCCCCTTGCTCTAGAACTTCCCTGTCGGTCAGTTCTGATACCAAACACTTGCTCTTGAACATCCCTGTCTGTTCTGATGCCATCTCCTTGCTCTAAAATCTCCCTGTCTGTTCTTATGGCAACCCCTTACTGTAGAACCACCTTCTCTGTTCTGATAGCATCTCCTTGGTTTAGAAACTCCCTGTCTATTCTTATGGCAGCTTCTTGCTCTAGAACCTCTTTGTCTTTTCTAATGACAACCCCTTGCTCTAAAACTTCCCTGTCTGTTCTGATTCCAACCACTTGATCTCCAATCTCCCTGTCTGTTCTGATGACAACCCCTTGCTCTACAACCTCCCTGTCTGTTCTGGTGCCAACCCGTTACTCTATAACCTCACTGTCTGTTCTGATGACAACCCCTTGCTCTATAACCTCCCTGTCGTTCTGATGCAAACTCCTTGCTCTAGAACTTCCCTGTCATTTATGATGCCAACCACTTGCTCTTGAATTTCCATGTTTGTTCTGATGACAACCCCTTACACTAGAACCTCACCGTTTGTTCTGAGGACAACCCCTTGGTCTGGAACTTCCCTGTCAGTTCTGATGCCAATCCCTTACACTAGAACCTCACTGTCTGTTTTGATTCCAACACCTTGCTCTATAACCTCCGTGTCTGTTCTGATGCCAACCCCTAGCTCTAGAACTTCCCTGTAAGTTCTGATGCTGACCACTTGCTCTATAACCAACCTATCTGTTATGATGACAACCTCTTGCTCTGAAACCTCCCTGTCTGTTCTGGTGCCAACCCCTTGCTCTATAATCTCTCTGTCTGTTCTGATGCCAACACCTTGCTCTATAACCACCCTGTCTGTTCTGATGCCAACCCCTTGCTCTATTAACCTCCCTGTCTGTTCTGATGCCAACCCCTTGCACTAGAACTTCCCTATAAGTTCTGATGCCAACCACTTGCTCTTGAATCTCCATGTTTGTTCTAATGACAACCTCTCACACTAGAACCTCCCTGTCTGTTCTGATACCAACCGCTTGGTCTATAACCAATGTGTCTGTTATGATGACAACCTCTTGCTCTGAAACCTTCCTGTCACTTCTGATGCCAACCCCTTGCACTATAACCTCCCTGCCTGTTCTGATGCCAACTCCTTGCTCTAAAACTTCCCTGTCAGTTCTGATGCCAACCACTTGCTCTTGAATCTCCCTGTTTGATCTGATGACAACCCCTTACACTAGAACTTTGCTGTCTGTTCTGATGACAACCCCTTGCTCTGGAACCTCCTTGTATGTTTTGATGCCAACCCTTTGCTCTAGAACTTCCCTGTCAGTTCTGATGCCAATCACTTGCTCTTGAATCTCCAAATTTGTTCTGATGACAACCCCTTACACTAGAACCTAGCTGTCTGTTCTGATGACAACCCCTTGCTCTGGAACCCCCCTGTCTGTTCTTATGCCAAACCCTTGCTCTTGAACCTCACTGTTTGTTTTGATGACAACCACTTACACTAGAACCTCCCTGTCTGTTCTGATGTCAACCCCTTGCTCTAAAACTTCCCTGTCATGCCTGATGCCAGCCCCTTGCCCAAGAACTTCCCTCTCGGTTCTGATGCCAACCAATTGCTCTTGAACCTCCCTGTTTGTTCTGATGACAAACCCTTACACTAGAACCTCACTGTCTGCCCTGATGCCAACCCCTTGCTCTAGAACTTCCCTGTCAGTTCTGATGCCAGCCCCTTGCTCTAGAACTTCCCTGTCATTTTTAATGCCAACCCCTTCCTCTTGAACCTCCCGGTTTTTTTCTGACAACCCCTCACACTAAAACCTCACTGTCAATTCTGATGACAACCCCATGCTCTGGAACCTTCCAATCTGATCAGGTGCCAACCCCTGGTTCTAGAACTTCTCTGTCAGTTCTGATGCCAACCCCTTGCTCTTGAACCTCCCAGTTTGATCTGATGACAACCTCTTACACTAGAATCTCACTGTCTGTACTGATGCCAACCACTTGCTATAGAACTTCCCTGTCAGTTCTGATGCCAACACCTTGCTCTAAAACTTCCCTGTCAGATCTGATGCCAACCCCTTGCTCTTGAACCTCCCTGTTTGTTCTGATGCCAACCCCTTGCACTAGAACTTCCCTGTCAGTTCTGATGCCAACCCATTGCTCTTGAACCTCCCTGTTTGTTCTGATGACAAACCCTTATACTAAAACCTCACTGTCTGTTCTCATGCCAACCACTTGGTCTATAACCTCCCTGTCTGTTCTGATGCCAATCCCTTGTTCTAGAACTTCCCTGTAAGTTCTGATGCCAACCCATTGCTCTAGAACTTCCCTGTCAGTTCTGATGCCAACCCCTTGCTCTTGAACCTCCCTGTTTGTTCTGATGACAAACCCTAACACTAGAACCTCACTGTCTATTCTGATGCCAACCCCTTGCTCTATAACCTCCCTTTCTGTTCTGATGCCAGCCCCTTGCTCTTAAACTTCCCTGTCAGTTCTGATGCCAACCCCTTGCTCTTGAACCTCCCTGTTTGTTCTGATGACAACCCCTTACACTAAAACCTCACTGTCTGTTCTGATGCCAACCCCTTGTTCTATAACCTCCCTGTCTTTTCTGATGCCAACCGCTTGCTCTAGAACTTCCCTGTCAGTTCTGATGCCAACCCCTTGCTCTTGAACCTCCCTGCCTGTTCTGATGACAACCCTTTACACTAAAATCTAGCTGTTCTGATGCCAACCCCTTGCTCTATAGCCTCCCTGTTTGTTCTGATGCCAACCCCTTGCTCTAGAACTTCCCTGTTTGTTCAAATGCCAACCCTTTGCTCTTGAACCTCCCTGTTTGTTCTGATGACAACCCCTTGCTCTTGAATCTCCCTTTCTGATACCAATCCCTTGCCCTAGATCTTCCCTGTCTGGTCTAATGCTAACTCCTTGCTCAAGAACTTCCCTGTCATTTCTGATGCCAACACTTTGCTCTTGAACCTCACTGTATGTTCTGATGCCAACGCCTTGCTCTTGAACCTCCCTGTCTGTTCTGATGCCAACCCTTTGCTCTTGAACCTCCCTGTCTGTTCTAATGCCAACCCCTTGCTCTTGAACCTCCCTGTCTGTTCTGATGCCAACCCCTTGCTCTAGAACTTCCCTATTTGTTCTGATGCCAACCCCTTGCTCTTTAACCTCCCTGTCTGTTCTGATGACAACTCTTTACATTAGAACCCCCCTGTCTGTTTTGATGACAACCCCTTGCACTAGATTCTCCCTGTCTGTTCTGATTCCCACCCATTGCTCTTGAATCTCCCTTTCATTTCTGATACCATTCCCTTGTTCTAGATTTTCCCTGTCTATTCTGATGCCAACCATTTGCTCTAGAACGTTCCTGTTTGTTCTGATGCCAACCCCTTGCTCTCAAACCTCCCTGTCAGTTCTGATGAAAACCCCTTGCTCTTGAACCTCCCTGTCTGTTCTGATGACGACTTCTTACATTAGAACCCCCCCCTGTCTGTTCTGATGACAACCCCTTGCACTAGAGCCTCCCTGTCTGTTCTGATTCCCACCCCTTGCTCTTGAATCTCCCTTCCATTTCTGATACCATTCCCTTGTTCTAGATTTTCCCTGTCTGTTCTGATGCCAACCCCTTGCTCTAGAACTTCCCTGTCAGTCAGTTCTGATACCAAACCCTTGCTCTTGAACCTCCCTGTCTGTTCTGATGCCATCTCCTTGCTCTAAAACCTCCCTGTCTGTTCTTTAAGCAACCACTTGCTGTAGAACCTCCTTGTCGGTTCTGGTAGAATCTCCTTCCTTCAGAACTTCCCTGGCTTTTCTAATGCGTACCCCTTGTCTGTTCTGATGTCATCCCTTTGCTCTAGAAACTCCCTGTCTATTCCTATGGCTGCCCCTTGCTCTAGAACCTCCTTGTCTTTTCTGATGCCATCTCCATGCTTCAGAACCTCTCTGTCTTTTCTGATGAGAACCCTTGTATTTTCTGATGTCATCTCCTTGCTCCAGAACCTCCTTGTTTGTTCTGATGCCATCTCCTTGCTCTAGATCCTTCCTGTTCGTTTTGATGCGAACCCCTTGTCTGTTCTGATGTCATCTCCTTACTCCAGAACCTCCCTGTCTGTTCTAATGCCATCTCCTTGCTCTAAACCTTCCTGTCTGTTCTTATGGCAACCCCTTGCTGTAGAACCTCCTTGTCTGTTCCGATAGCATCTCCTTGCTTTAGAACTTCCCTGGCTTTTCTGATGTGAAACCTTGTTTGTTCTGATGCCATCTCCTGGCACTAGAAACTCCCTGTCTGTTCTTATGGCAGCCCCTTGCTCTAGAACCTCCCTGTGTATTCTGATGCCATCTTCTTGATCTAAAACTTCCTTATCTGTTCTGATGCCATCTCCTAGCTCTAGAAAATCCCTGTCTGTTCTTATGGCAGCCCCTTGATCTAGAACCTCCCTGTGTATTCTGATGCAATATTCTTGATCTAAAACTTCCTTATCTGTTCTGATGCCATCTCCTAGCTCTAGAAAATCCCTGTCTGTTCTTATGGCAGCCCCTTGCTCTAGAACCACCTTGTTTGTTCTGATGCCATCTCCTTGCTATAGAACCTCCCTGTCTGTTCTGATACAAACCCCTTGTCTGTTCTGATGTCATCTCCTTGCTCTAGAACCTCTCTGTCTGTTTTGATGTCATCTCCTTGCTCTAAAACCTCCCTGTCTGTTCTGATGGCAACCCAT
>NC_090748.1:77919427-77926927 GCF_036898095.1 Palaemon carinicauda | reverse complement strand
CATTAATCACAACATCTTGGACACAAGGCATTTATTACTGGCTTCAAAATCCTCGTTCTTTTGTAGGATTTCGACATCGCGCTCATCGAGCTTCCAAATGACTTGAACTACGAATCAGATGCCACCATTCAGCCCATCTGCCTGGCCGAAGCATCTGACATCGTTGATGGAGGCAAAGCGGTTGCGACCGGATGGGGAGCACTGCAATTCAGTGAGTATTAATTCTTTCCTGTCACGCTCAGCGGCATTGTCAGGCATATAACTGCTCGGTCTCTCCCGTTCCTCGGGTAGGGGCCAGAAGGAGTAGTCACACCTTTGTGAAAGAGGTATCCCGAGAGGCGCACTTGGTAACCACAGTCTCCCATTAACTGCCGAACCAGTGGGATGTAAATTAGTTAGGAAAGGTGTTGGCGGCGGTGGGAAGGGTTTTAGTGTGTGTGTGTGTGTGTGTGTGTGTGTGTGTGTGTGTGTGTGTGTGTGTGTGTGTGTGTGTGTATGTGTGTGTCTATCTAAATATTTAGACGTAATATTCTTATGGTTCTCGGGTACCCTTGTTACTAAATGTGTCTCAATTCTTACTGTTATTAGCTCCTCCAAGGAGGTAATGCGATCAAATTGGTTTATTTATTTGTGTATCTGTGTGTCTGTGGACAGGATTGCGTCAAAACTACTCGACGGATTTTGATGAAATTTCCACCAGAGATAGACCTTAGGTCATGGACGGCCGCATTAAATTTTGGAGCTGATCCAGACCCAGATCCGGATTATAGATCCAGATTTGCATTTTTTGTATGCCTGTGGACAGGATTACGTCAAAACTACTTGACGGACTTTGACGGAATTTGCACCAGATAGATCTTAGGGCATGGACAACCCCATTAAATTTTGGAGATGATCCGGATCTGGATTTGCCTTTTTGCCATTTTAAAGATGACATGGAAACTACACAACGGATTTCGACGAAATTTTCACCAAAGATAGACCTTAGGTCATGGACGAATCTATTTACCTTTGGCGGAGGTCAGAAATCTCTGATTGCTCTTGTTGTTCATACCTGTTGCTGTTCATAATAGGCTTGCACATGCCTTTAGAAATTGAGCTGGATAAGCATATTCACCATAAAATTACACTTATGCGTAATAATATTACATTCTAACATATGAATGAAATTAAAAAGTAGATTGAGATTTTATGCGCATATGGTCTATAATAAATATGAACCATTTGCTAGCTTTGACAAAATTCGAACCATTTACTAGCCCTGACAAAATTCGAACCATTTACTAGCCCTGACAAAATTCGAACCATTTACTAGCCCTGACAAAATTCGAACCATTTAGTAGCCCTGACAAAATTCGAACCATTTACTAGCCCTGACAAAATTCGAACCATTTAGTAGCCCTGACAAAATTCGAACCATTTACTAGCCCTGACAAAATTCGAACCATTTAGTAGCCCTGACAAAATTCGAACCATTTACTAGCCCTGACAAAATTCGAACCATATGCTAGCTCTGACAAAATTCGAACCATTTACTAGCCCTGACAAAATTCGAACCATTTACTAGCCCTGACAAAATTCGAACCATTTACTAGCCCTGACAAAATTCGAACCATTTGCTAGCTTTGACAAAATTCGAACCATTTACTAGCCCTGACAAAATTCGAACTATTTACTAGCCCTGACAAAATTCGAACCATTTACTAGCCCTGACAAAATTCGAACCAATTATTAGCCCTGACAAAATTCGAACCATTTAGTAGCCCTGACAAAATTCGAACCATATGCTAGCTCTGACAAAATTCGAACCATTTACTAGCCCTGCCAAAATTCGAACCATATGCTAGCTCTGACAAAATTCAAACTATTTACTAGCCCTGACAAAATTCGAACCATTTACTAGCCCTGACAAAATTCGAACCATATGCTAGCTCTGAAAAAATTCGAACTATTTACTAGCCCTGACAAAATTCAAACCATTTACTAGCCCTGACAAAATTCGAACTATTTACTAGCCCTGATAAAATTCGAACCATTTACTAGCACTGACAAAATTCGAAATATTTACTAGCCCTGACAAAATTCGAACCATATGCTAGCTCTGACAAAATTCGAACCATTTACTAGCCCTGACAAAATTCGAACCATATGCTAGCTCTGACAAAATTCGAACCATTTACTAGCCCTGACAAAATTCGAACCATTTACTAGCCCTGACAAAATTCGAACCATATGCTAGCTCTGAAAAAAATTCTAACTATTTACTAGCCCTGACAAAATTCGAACCATTCACTAGCCCTGACAAAATTCGAACCATTTACTAGCCCTGACAAAATTCGAACCATATGCTAGCTCTGACAAAATTCGAACCTCTTACTAGCCCTGACAAAATTCGAACCATTTACTAGCCCTGACAAAATTCGAACCATATGCTAGCTCTGACAAAATTAGAGCCATTTACTAGCCCTGACAAAATTCGAACCATTTACTAGCCCTGACAAAATTCGAACCATATGCTAGCTCTGACAAAATTCGAACTATTTACTAGCCCTGACAAAATTCGAACCATTTACTAGCCCTGACAAAATTCGAACCATATGCTAGCTCTGACAAAATTCGAACTATTTACTAGCCCTGACAAAATTCGAACCATTTACTAGCCCTGACAAAATTCGAACTATTTACTAGCCCTGACAAAATTCGAACCATTTACTAGCCCTGACAAAATTCGAACCATATGCTAGCTCTGACAAAATTCGAACCATGCTAGCTCTGACAAAATTCGAACTATTTTCTAGCCCTGGCAAAATTCGAACCATATGCTAGCTCTGACAAAATTCGAACCATATGCTAGCTCTGACAAAATTCGAACCATTTACTAGCCCTGACAAAATTCGAACCATTTACTAGCCCTGACAAAATTTGAACCATATGCTAGCCCTGACAAAATTCGAGCCATTTACTAGCCCTGACAAAATTCGAACCATTTACTAGCCCTGACAAAATTCGAACCATATGCTAGCTTTGACAAAATTCGAACTATTTACTAGCCCTGACAAAATTCGAACCATATGCTAGCTCTGACAAAATTCGAACCATTTACTAGCCCTGACAAAATTCAAACCATTTACTAGCCTTGACAAAATTCGAACCATTTACTAGCCCTGACAAAATTCGAACTACATGCTAGCTCTGACAAAATTCGAACTATTTACTAGCCCTGACACAATTCGAACCATTTACTAGCCCTGACAAAATTCGAACCATATGCTAGCTCTGACAAAATTCAAACTATTTACTAGCCCTGACAAAATTCGAACCATATGCTAGCTCTGACAAAATTCGAACCATTTACTAGCCCTGACAAAATTCGAACCATTTACTAGCCCTGACAAAATTCGAACCATTTTCTAGCTCTGACAAAATTCGAACTATTTACTAGCCCTGACAAAATTCGAACCATTTACTAGCCCTGACAAAATTCGAACCATATGCTAGCTCTGACAAAATTCGAACTATTTACTAGCCCTGACAAAATTCGAACCATTTACTAGCCCTGACAAAATTCGAACCATATGCTAGCCCTGACAAAATTTGAACTATTTACTAGCACTGACAAAATTCGAACCATTTACTAGCCCTGTCAAAAGTCGAAACATATGCTAGCTCTGACAAAATTCAAGCTATTTACTAGCCCTGACAAAATTCGAACCATATGCTAGCTCTGACAAAATTCGAACCATTACTAGCCCTGACAAAATTCGAACTATTTACTAGCCCTGACAAAATTCGAACCATTTACTAGCCCTGTCAAAAGTCGAAACATATGCTAGCTCTGACAAAATTCAAGCTATTTACTAGCCCTGACCAAATTCTAACCATATGCTAGCTCTGACAAAATTCGAACCATTACTAGCCCTGACAAAATTCGAACTATTTACTAGCCCTGACAAAATTCGAACCATTACTAGCCCTGACAAAATTCGAACTATTTACTAGCCCTGACAAAATTCGAACTATTTACTAGCCCTGACAAAATTCGAACCATTTACTAGCCCTGTCAAAAGTCGAAACATATGCTAGCTCTGACAAAATTCAAGCTATTTACTAGCCCTGACAAAATTCAAACCATATGCTAGCTCTGACAAAATTCGAACCATTACTAGCCCTGACAAAATTCGAACTATTTACTAGCCCTGACAAAATTCGAACTATTTACTAGCCCTGACAAAATTCGAACCATTTACTAGCCCTGACAAAATTCGAACCATATGCTAGCTCTGACAAAATTCAAACTATTTACTAGCCCTGACAAAATTCGAACTATTTACTAGCCCTGACAAAATTCGAACTATTTACTAGCCCTGACAAAATTCGAACCATTTACTAGCCCTGTCAAAAGTCGAAACATATGCTAGCTCTGACAAAATTCAAGCTATTTACTAGCCCTGACAAAATTCAAACCATATGCTAGCTCTGACAAAATTCGAACCATTACTAGCCCTGACAAAATTCGAACCATTTACTAGCCCTGACAAAATTCGAACCATTTACTAGCCCTGACAAAATTCGAACCATATGCTAGCTCTGACAAAATTCGAACTATTTACTAGCCCTGACAAAATTCGAACTATTTACTAGCCCTGACAAAATTCGAACCATTTACTAGCCCTGACAAAATTCGAACCATATGCTAGCTCTGACAAAATTCAAACTATTTACTAGCCCTGACAAAATTCGAACCATTTACTAGTCCTGACAAAATTCGAACCATTTACTAGCCCTGACAAAATTCAAACCATTTATTAGCCTTAACAAAATTCGAACCTTATGCTAGCTCTGACATAATTCGAACCATTTACTAGCCCTGACAAAATTCGAACCATATGCTAGCTCTGACAAAATTCGAACCATATACTAGCCCTGACAAAATTCGAACCATATGCTAGCTCTGACAAAATTCGAACCATTTACTAGCCCTGACAAAATTCAAACCATTTATTAGCCTTAACAAAATTCGAACCTTATGCTAGCTCTGACATAATTCGAACCATTTACTAGCCCTGACAAAATTCGAACCATTTACTAGCCCTGACAAAATTCGAACCATTTACTAGCCCTGACAAAATTCTCTCAGATCCAGCTGTGAATTCTCAATTGTCAAAAATGGACATTAATCTAGAGACGGCAGCCATTAGAGAGATAACAATATCTTATGTATACTTAATGGAAATGAAATTACCATAATTCATGGAATCTACCCATCTATTTTACCATAAAAAGGATCGTGCAACGTCCGGGATTTCATGGTATTGTGTCAATCCTCACTTTCTCATTGTGGTGGGAAACCCAAAGAGAGGGGTTCCACTTGCAGCATCATGAAACTTACCAAAGCTAGAACGTTAAGGCATGCTGTTTTCAAGATGATTTTCAGCAAAGAGTTCAGACGCTGCTCCTGAATTAAACAGAATGAGTAAAAGCGATTCAATAATTAGAAAATAAAAACTGAAAGGTCCATTAGGCTCTTCACTCAGGAGGTTTGATGTCCGCGCGGATTAGAGATTGATAAAGATCAATGAGGCTCTAGACACGCTGCCCGCTCGGTAGAATTTCCAAGCGTCAGTGGTTTATTGGCCGCATGCACCGTTAACCTGAGCAGTGCCAAATGGTTCAGAATACTTTATAAGTCTATGAAGCCCTTCATTGAAGCTCGCTTCACACAAGAACATATTTCCATACGGGAAAATTTTCGCTCGATACGATGTCAAACTGCTATTTCTCCACACAAGCGGATTTTCCACGAGTGGCCTCACAGTTTCTATAAGCTGGGTGGATGGGGGCTTACTGGTGCACTAATGTAGACATTGAATATCACCATCATCATCATCATTTCCTTTTGAGGCAAAGGACCTCGGGTTAGATTTCGCCAGTCGTCTCTATCTTTAACTTTTAAATCAATGCTTCTCCATTCATCATCTCCAATTTCATACTATAGTCCTCAGCCATGTAGGCCTGGGACTTCAACTCTTCTAGTGCCTTGTGGAGCCCAGTTGAAAGTTTGGTGAACTAATCACTCTTAGGGGTTGCAAAGAGCATGCCCAAACCATGATTCTTACTCAACCTAGCCATGGTCTGATTTGATTTTTTTTAATCTTTCTTAAAACTCAAATTCTAAGGATCCTGTATTAGAGATTATAGCTCCTAAATATTTACATGATTACACCTCATTAATCCTTTCTCCTGTCAAAGATATTTAATGTTTCATTGCATATTCTGTTCTCCTTAACTCTGTTTTTCTTCTATTTACCATGAGCTTAACCTCATGTAATATTTCATGCATTCTGGTAAGCAAGCTTTGCAAATCCTGTGGTGTTCTGCTAATAAGGACAGTGTCATCAGCATACTCTAGGTCCACAAATTTCCTATTAACAATCTATTATAATCCTTCTCAGGTAGTAGGTAGTAGGTTGGCTAGGGCACCAGCCACCCGTTGAAATACTACCACTAGAGAGTTATTGGGTCTTTTGACTGGCCAGACAGTACCCTCTCTCTGGTTACGGTTCATTTTCCCTTTGCCAACACACTCACACACCGAAGAGTCTGGCCTATTATTTACATATTCTCCTCTGTCATACACCTGACAACACATATCACCAAACAATTCTTCTTACTGTACTGTAATTGTTCAGTGGCCACTTTCCTTTTGGTATGGGTAGAAGAGACTCTTTAGTTATGGTAAGCAGCTCTTCTAGGAGAAGGACACTCCCAAATCAAACCATTGTTCTCCAGTCTTAGGTAGTGCCATAGCCTCTGTACCATGGTCTTCCACTGTCTTGGGTTAGAGTTCTCTTGCTTGAGGGTACACTCTTGTTTTGTTGAAGTTTTTATAGTTTATAAAGTGATATTTATTTTAATATTGTTGCTCTTCCTAAAATACTTTATTTTTCCTTGTTTCCTTTCCTCACTGAGCTATTTTCCCTGTTGGAGCCCCTGGGCTTATAGCATCCTGCTTTTCCAACTAGGGTTGTACCTTAGCAAGTAATAATAATAATAATAATCCCCAACTATTCTATGCGCTACAAAATCCATGAGGAGGATAAACAACATACAGTAGGAGACAACACATTCTCTTGAATTACTCCACTGTTCACTGGAGATTCATTTGAAAGGACTCCATTTACATTAAATTTGCACTTGCTATCTTCATGAAAACACTTGATCAAATTTACATACGTAAGATGAATTCCATTATAACGCAGGACTCTCCACAAAATTGGCCGGTGCACAAATGCCATCAAAAGTGGATTTCTATATTCTACATATTGCTGTACCACATGTCTTAAAATAAAAATTTGGTTAGTACAACTACCTTTTCGAAATCCTGCTTATTCATCTCTAAGCTTTGCATCAATCTTTCTCTCTAGTCTCTTTTGAATGAGCATACTATATATTTTCATGACAACTGATGCAAGTGTGATCCCTCTGTAATCATTGCATCAG
>NC_090748.1:77901927-77911927 GCF_036898095.1 Palaemon carinicauda | reverse complement strand
TCTGTGTACGGAATTGTATTCTATTGTTAAGGTTAATGAAATATTTGGTAATGAAGTGTAGTGTATTTTTGGATGTGTATTGCATTGGTAAGATTAACTAACTATATGCTATTGAAATTTAATGTATTTTAGGAATTTTGTGCATTGTTAAGATCAATGAGATATTTGGTAATGAAATGTAGTGTATTTATGGTTTTGTACATTGATAAGGTTAATGAAATGTTTGATAATGAAATATAATGTATTCTAGAAATCGTAATACATTGTTAAGATTAATTAAATATTTGGTAATCAAATATAGTGTATGTTTATAAAAAAAAAAAAGGTATTCTTTGGAGCATATATACTGCTTCTGAGTTAGTTTTCTTTCTTTATGGTTTTGGAATAATGTTGGCAGTTCGTTTATCCTTTTCCTCTTTTCTAACTTAGGAGATTTTATTCGCTGTTACCTTCAGCTCTTGTGTGCTTTGGTCTTCATATAAAGATTTTTTCACACACTAAAATGTATACCAAACTTCCAGTTTCCTTTTCACCATGTTTTGTTTGTTAATTCAAGTAATCTATTTTTCTGTTTATTTGGTTCAACTTGATATAATGAAAGCAAAATAACAAACATTTATGCATAGATCCATGTGAATTACTAGTTTTCCACGTAAGATATAAAGGTCAACTTCTTGAGTTAGGGGATAATTCAACATTCATATATATTTCTTCGTAAATCCTTAATTCAGTTTGTCATGTAAGACATATAGGTTGTCAAGGGTTAGGGATCAGGAAGGCAGTATCTTAATGGAAGGAAAGCAGAAACATTTATCCAAATGGGAACAGCAAGAACTGAATAAATATCATAGTAACTTTAATGCCGAACTGAAAATGATTAATGTATTTTCTTTTCTCTCTTGTCCACAGGGTGACAGTGGAGGACCCCTCGTGGTTCGCCTCTGTCCAAACCGATGGGCACAAATTGGTATCGTGAGCTACGGCGTAAATTGTTCAATTCCCGAGTATCCTGGTGTTTACACCCGTGTGCCATCCTACAGGACTTGGATTGATACGAATACGGGTTCTTCAACAACCTGTTAACTGATGCCCATGCCTGTAATTGAGCTGTCCCACTTACGACGATCGCCCATTGCATAAAGTAATTTTGCATCATTCACTTCCATGAATTATTAATTGTTTTCTTTTTTGGGTTTTATTATGATTTAAAGACTTAAATAATGTCTACATACTGAAATGTATGTTCCACTGTTGTGATGTATGCACAAAATAAATTCTTGATGAGCTGAAGATTTTCTTTTGAGGGTTCTATAGATCTTGCTTCACAGTTGACAATAACAAGGATAAATTGTTAAGAAACATCAAATCTTTTGACAACACTGTAAAATTACAGGACATATTTTTATTATCAACATTGAAAATTAATTCATATCAACTGCTTATTGAACCTCAGTACAACTTTGCATAAAAATGACAAAGTTCTTTTGAATGACGAAGATATTTCTAGCAAGAGACGGATCTTGCAGATGTGAGAGAAAAACCTTCAAAAAAAAAAAAAAATGTTAAGGAAACCAATAGATCCATTTCACGAAAAAGAAATCGCCGTGTGTGTCAATAGACGAATATGAAAAATAACTGATTATTCTACATATGAACGATTTGGAGCAGTGACTGAAAGCTGGACCAACATAAATTATCATTTAAACCATAAAAGAATTGAACCGATGAGTGGGAACTAATAGCTGGATTACATGAGCTAATTCCTCATTTACAGTCCCAACACAAATATCATTTGCCTCCTATATGCAACTCAAATCCCATACTCTTACAGTATGAAGCTCCTGTGCCAGTGTCAAAAGGCTGCACTAGCAGTATCCACCCAAAATAAAGGCTTTCCAATCCTCATTTTGCTTCTGGTAATCCTTAAATTCATAAAACTGATTGGAGCAAGAAAATATTCCCCTTAAATTCATAGAACTGATTGGAGCAAGAAAATATTCCAAATTAAATCAGATCCGACAAAGATGAATATGATAATACATAATTAAACAAACGAGAAAAGGAAGACAGTGTATGAATGAAGTCAAAATACATTTTTGCATCAGAGGTAGCCGACAGGTGTAGAGACAGGGAAGAGATGTCCTTTGTAGTGTTGAAAGACTATAATGATGGTAAAAGAGAACAAATGTGTTTATTTGTAGATCAACTGGTTAAAACTGGGAGTGGCAGGAGAGAATTTTAACATAATTGTGCAAGGGATAAGAATGAACAAGGAGGAAGAAGACCATTTCAGAGCTTAAGGCTCTACCTGCCAGCTTTGGAGAGCTTTAGCGAATTGTGCAATGGATTATCCAAGGGCAATGGGATAGGACAGACAAATAGATGAAGTTGCTTATAGTTACTCAGGCAAACTAGTCAATGAGAAGGTGAACTCTTGTGAAAATATGTTGAAAAAAGTTTCAAACCAAAAATAAAGTACTTGATATCCAATGAAGAATGTTAAGTAGAATTTGGAAAAAGAAACTGACGATGAAAAGGGTTTGCTATATATTAGTAAAGTAAATGGGAATGCATGTTGGTGGACTTTAACAAGACATCTATCTGATCATTATTTGGTTGAAGCAAAAATTAAGTTGAAAGGAAATATAAATTGGAGAGGTTATAAGCAACACGAGGCTGAAAATTGAACTAACATTTAAAAACCATACGCAAAGGTTTGTAGATACACTATAAGCGAGAGTGAGAAGGAATAAGAGCAGCAGGTGGTATGGTTAGAAAAGGGCAATTACACAACACATGTTTCAACAGACAGGTGTATATGAGATTGAAGAGGCTTAAGGAAATTAATTTTTTCTAAAGGGATATAAATGTAGGGAATGGTTAATGAGCAAATGAATCTCAAGAATAAAAGACGAAGTCAATGTAGAACAGAACTGACAATGGGAACATTACACAATTGTTGAATGCAGAAAACAAAAGAGGGAGCTGAAAACTGCCGCTAAAGAAAAGGGTAACTGTAAGTTTTACAAGGCTTCTAAAATAGGCTTTTTGGGGATGTAAAGAGGACAATCAAGATGTTAAAGAATACAAACGCAACAGATTTTGAGTAAGATGTTTTGGAGGGTGACAATGGGGAGATTATGCATCTAACCATTGTGTGTAAGTACAGTATGTCAGAATGTGAAAGGTTCCGAGGTAATGTGCGGAAAAAATAAGTTTTCATGTAGATAAAATTGATGAATGAGACTGTTAGAATCATTTAGTATAATACTACTTAGTATAACATGTAATCTGTACTATAGTATTTTGATTAAGATTGTAATACAGTATAGATGGAGAGCTCAATTAGTGAGCATCTGTGTGCGTCTGAATAAGGCAGTTTGTACAGATAAGCTGTTTGTTATGATAGAGATAGCATTTTCAAACTGGTCATATTAGATACGTGAAAAAAACCTACAAATAATAAACCTGGACCTATAACAAATATTTGAAAGGATCAATAATGAGACGCTGTGAAGGGTGCTGAGAAAATTCTGTTTACAGGATAAGTTGCAAGACCCATTAAACTATTTATGATGGAACCAAAGCACAAACGTGTACCAACAGTGTGTCACATGATCGTACATAAATTATTTTGTATATATTATGCTTGTATCTGCGCTCTTCCCTCGCACTAAAAAGAACCAGAACAAACATGTCTATGTGTCGCCTATGTAACATTGTCATTTCTCGATCATGTATTTTCCTGTTGCCTTGAGGTTTTGTATATAAAGGAGAGTGTTCTTTAATAATACTACTCAGTTGATTGCTTCCTGCCTTTGAGTCCTAACCTTTCTCTCGGCCCGTCACATTGGTGACCCCGGAAGTCGACTCGCTTCCACCGCCTTCCCCCCCCCCACCCCCTCGCCCCTCCATCGTTGGTACTATGACGGACTCTACGGCAATTGGCGCTACGGCCACTCCATTCAAACTTTCATCGTTTGCCAGCGGAGAGGCGTTTGCTTGGTTTCAGCGCTCAGAAGTCCAGTTTCGCATCAGGGGCGTGACTCGCTCAACCACCAAAGCAGATTATGTTCTCGCGGCGATACCCGAGGACACCTTCCCAGAAATATCCGACTGGCTTTGTGAACAAGGAGACACCCTAATACCGTATGACGCCCTAAAAAAAAACCTTCTGCAGCAGTACTCGCCGTCGCCAGCTGCCCGTATAGCAAAGCTTTTTCAGCTCTCGCAACAACCGTTGGGGGACCAAAGGGCTTCGCTTGCCCTCAGGGAAATGACCAGTATCACTTGCCTTCAACCTGTCGCAGACGGCTCTCCTCGTTAGGTGAACCTACTTCGTGCCCTTTGGATACGCCGTTTACCAGGACCTATACGCGCTGCCATACTCGATGTCGATAGTTTACCCATAAAGGACTTGATGACCAAAGCCGACACCCTTATGGACAGCCACTTCAAGACCTCCATCAACGCCTCCACCCCTGACGAAGAGGATGCCTATTCAACGTCAACTGAAGCTGACATGAATGCCGTAGGACATACACGCCCACACCGTGACGTGCCGAAGCAGAGACAAAGCCGCCCACCACCCACCAATCGCTCACGCCCCAACAAACAACTTCTACAGCCGCTTACTACCTCCCATCCGCCGCAGTTTTGCTACTACCACTTCAGATTCGGGGCAACTGCGAAGAAATGTGCCGAGGATTGTCAGAGGCCAAAAAACGGGTAAGTAGGCCATCGCTCGTGGTGGTGGCCTCCCGAGTTTCAAATCTTTTCTTTTTACAGGATACAGGAACGGGAGTGCGATTTTTGGTAGACACGGGTGCTTGTCGTTCTCTTTTTCCAAGGACACTCTTCAAGGCACGACGTAGTCTGTCTACATCTGCCGACGTCCGCTTGGTAGCTGCCAACGGATCTGTGATACCCACCTATGGTTACGAGAACCTCATATTATCGTTCGGAAACGGTAAATTCAATTGGATGTTTCTCGTTGCTGACGTCACAATGCCAATCCTCGGTGTGGATTTCCTCTTTCATTTCCACCTTCTGGTCGATGTCGCCCACCGACAATTGGTCAACGCAGACTCGTACTTGTCGACACCTCTTCAACCCGCCCCCTCGAAACCTCGCTCTCCACATCAGCGCACCCACGGATGCCTACGTCCACCTCCTCACATCGTACCCGGAAGTTTTCCGCCCAGAACTTCGCCAAACGCCCGCGGTTCCTGCGAAGCACGGTATTTATCACCATATCAAGACGACGGGACCCCCAGTCTTCGCAAAATTCAGACGTCTGGCACCGGAACTATTGGCAGCCGCCAAACAGATGTTCGCCGAAATGGAGGATATGGGCCTTTGCCAAAAGGCCTCCAGCCCATGGTCGTCACCCTTACACATCGTTCTGAAGAAAGACGGCTCCCTCCGTCCGTGCGGGGATTACAGGCGCCTGAACATGCAAACAGAACCGGATCACTACCCCCTCCCAAACATTGCCGACGTGACCTCCTACCTGCACAAAGCAAAGGATTTCTCTACGCTCGACCTCCTGAAGGGGTATTATCAGGTGCCTATGAACCAAGAAGACATCCCCAAAACCGCCATCACCACTCCGTTTGGTACATACCCCTTCAATTACTCCTGTTTTGGCCTTCGTAATGCTGGGGCCACGTTTCAACGTCTCATGGATGGCATCTTAGGGGACCTCCATTTCAGTGTATGTTTTGTGGACGACATACTTGTGTTCTCCTCCTCAAAAGAGGAACATCTCCGTCACCTGCGCATCGTGCTCGACTGCCTGCAACAAAACAACCTTGTAGTCCGGTACGACAAGTGTACCTTTGGCGCCAACGAAGTGTCGTTCTTAGGGCACCGCATCACTCCAAAAGGAGTCCACCCCCTCCCTGAGAAGGTAGCAGCCGTTCAGGACTTCCCCGTGCCTTTGACCGTCAAAGCTCTGCAGAAATTCTTGGGCATGATCAACTATTATCCCCGTTTTCTGCCGGCCATTGCAGCCACTCTTGCTCCCCTCCATGCCTCCCTCAACGGCAAGCCAAAGGACCTGAAGTGGGGTCCCCTTCAAGATGCAGCCTTCTGCAATGCAAAGAAGGCCCTATCAACTGCTGCGGCTCTCACTTTTCCTATCCCACATGCCCCTCTCCTCCTCTCCACCGATGCCAGCGACGTCGCTATTGGTGCAGTACTCGAGCAGGTGGTCAACGGCTCGCCCCGCCCATTGCCCTTCTTCAGCAGAAAACTGTCCAAGGCAGAATCGGGTTATTCTACCTTCGATCAAGAAATGCTGGCGGTGCACTTGGCTGTCCGTCACTTTCATCATTTCTTAGAAGGTACGCCCTTCGTCATTCGCACAGACCCCATGCCTCTGGTGCACGCCTTCACTCAACAGTCTGATGCCTGATCCGCCCGTCAACGCCGACATCTCTCCGCCGTGGCTGAATACAATTGCACCCTTCAATACGTCCCTGGGAAAATGAATCCCGTTGCCGATGCCCCGTCAAGAAACACGTTGGCTGCCGTTCAACTGGGATTAGATTACAACGCCCTGGCTGAGGCCCAACGACAGGATCCAGAGTATCAAGCATGAAAGACATCCTGCACGTCCCTTCGTTGGGAAGACTTTCCCCTCGAAGACTCCAACACCACTCTCCTCTGTGACGTCAATACTGGTAGACCGCAACCTTGGATTCCTGCTCCCATGCGACGGCAGGTGTTTGATTTCATTCACGGCCTTTCACATCCCTCGTGCCGTTCTACTGCACAGCTGCTGAAGGCAAAGTCCATTTGGCACGGCATTTCTAAGGATGCTAAGGATTGGGTCCACGCCTGTACTTCTTGCCAAACTTCCAAAGTACATCGACACACGGATTCAGGAGTGGGCACCTTTCCTCAACCTCAGCGTCGTTTCGCACACTTTCACGTAGACGTTGTAGGCCCCCTACCCACATCACAAGGACATCGTTACCTGTTTACCGTCATCGACCGCTCCACTCGTTGGCCTGAAGCCATTCCCATGGAAACTGCAACATCCGCCTCATGTACATCTGCCTTACTCTCTGGATGGATTTCAAGATTTGGTATCCCTGAGCATATTACTTCTGACAGGGGAACCACTTTCACCTCTCAATTGTGGACATCATTAGCGAATCTCCTGGGCATCACCCTACATCAGACAACGGCCTAAAACCCCGCTGCCAATGGAATGGTTGAACGTTTTCATTGCATCCTCAAAGCAGCTTTGATGTCTCGCTGCAAGGATTCCAACTGGTTTACTCAGCTTCCCTGGGTCTTCTTGGGACTAAGGACCACTCCTAAAGACGCCCTCGACGTCTCGGCAGCTGAAATGGTGTATGGTGACCCCTTGGTCGTCCCTGCCGAATTTTTTCCTTCTACAACCTCCTCCGATGATCTCTAGTGCATACGTCACGTGGTGGGAAAATTTACTCCATTCCACCAGACTTACAAGCCCCCAGCGAAGCATCACATACCAACAGACTTGCATTCGGCAACGCACGTCTTCCTGCGCAACAACACTACCAAGCCACCGCTAACGCCCCCTTACACAGGTCCTTTCCTTGTGATCCGACGCAGTCCGAAAGCATTCCTACTAAACATTCGTGGCAAAGAAGACTGGGTCTCCATTGATCGTCTAAAACCTGCTTATCTACTGCCAGATGACCCGCCTACAGTTCGTCTCTCTAGATCAGGGCGCCCTATTTAACATGTACAGTATGTCATTTTTAGGAGGGGAACCATGTACCAACCATGTGTCACACGATCGTACATAGATTATTTTGTATATATTATGCTTATATCTGCGCTCTTCCCTTGCACTAAAAAGAACCAGAACAAACATGTCTATGTGTCGCCTATGTAACATTGTCATTTCTTGAACATGTATTTTCCTGTTGCCTTGAGGTTTTGTATATAAAGGAGAGTGTTCTTTAATAATACTACTCAGTTGATTGCTTCCTGCCTTAGAGTCCTAACCTTTCTCTCGGCCCGTCACAAACGTCCAGTCAGATGAATGAATTGTTCAAGCGTACAAGTGGATCTGAGACAAGTGTGTCTGGTATTGGAACGGTGAGGCCTCAGACTACGGAGCAATGAATGCTTGCAAGGTAAACGCAAATGGTGCATTGTGTGTGTGAGGCTAAACACGTTGTGGATGAGACTTTTGTGTTTATCTGAAACAGCCATTGTTCTGTAACGACCTGTTACATAGATGAAACACAATGAAAAGAATGTTATCATACAATCTCCTAATCCAAAGATTCTAATTTTGTTCATGTCAGGGACACTCTTACATTGTTATGTTTGATATGGGGTTTCTTAATCGTATGGTGACTAACTATAATAGTGGATATGACGATGAAATTTCCGTATCAGTCGTTAATACAAATATCGGTCGATTTTTTTTTAAACATTAACCTCCTCCTTAGCGAAGAATACCTTCGGAAAAGGCAAAACAACACAACTGTCACTGCCATTTTCAAAATTTGTTGCTGAATCGTAGTTGAGCATAACACTCGCACAACATTACCACTTCATACATACATAGATGGACCATCAGGAGCATGTCTAATACCTCAATGCATAAGGAGCCATGATGCCACCCCAACCCCTGAATGTTAAGGCTTTTCCTGTATGTCTTTCACAAGGCTACATTTTTCTAATACATATTTTTCTTTTTCATCAGTAAGCTTTTCCCTTAATGTGGAAAAGGTATAACTTACTTACTTGAACGTAGAGGAGACATGGTTACATATCCTTCGACCCGAAATACAACTGATTTTTCTATAGAAATTTGTGTTATTTTGTAGAAACTTCCTATAAAGGCTGACTGAGATTCACATAAAGACAAAAGTCAATGATAAACAAAGAATCAATTTGTTCGGACACAAGGAAAGACGTATAGCCTAAGTCATTAACCATAGTAAAATAAATGACTAAATAAACAGAGCGAAAACATTGAAGATGACAAAGCTGACAACAAAATTTACCTTCCCAAACTATTTTATTTAGCAAAGAAACTGACCTGGTCGTAATACCTATCTTATTCGTGGAATTTGAACTATCCTCCAGGCCCTGGGCTCAAGGAGACCGCCAGCGCTAAATAGCAACTGAAGAAACCAGATATTGTGCTATGAACTGAAAGTTAAAGGGTATAAGATAACATACCGCATTGTAGGGCGTTGTAAAGGTTATAAAAGGCCACTTATGTTGAATAGTAGAGAGAGAAAAAAAAAACGGTAAAATGGCAAGTCATAGTTGGTCGGCATTCAATGACTTAAAAGTGCATTACCATTCCCTCTAGATATCATTGACTCTTGATGTAAGGAAAAGAGATGTTTTACTTATAAAACAGAATACCAACTAACTTCACTATATCATCCTCTCTTTCTACCTTGCGCTCACTCACGGTAAACACTCAAAGGTAACTTCTTTTTTCGTCACTTATTTTAACAGAAAGTGGCTCCCCCTATGGGGTGGTTTTAGAGAAATTAAATTAATCTAGTAATTATAAAATTCCTAATTTAACGCCTGAAACGTTCAAAATCGCCAAACTTGTGGCTTCATACACTTCTATACAACAGAAGACTACCATTCTTTTCCATCTTGTATGAACCTTCGCACTTATTGGATATCAAGGCATTTCTTTCCAATACTTCTTCCACACCATACATCCAACTTTTCAACTTTGTCTACCTCTTTAACACTTCTGAATCATCCACTCTCTCGTTTTTCTATTGTAATCCCTCCTTACGAGTTCTATCATCTATAAAAACCTTTTAACACTTTTAAATGGGTTAATTTTTCTTGAAATTTTCCTTTTTTTACATCGCATACACTACACAAGCAGTGCATCTCCTTTTCTCTCCAATTCACATTCAACATCGACATTTCACAGCTGGATGGATGGGTGGGCAAAATGATAGGAACGATCCACTGAATTTACAAACAGGAACTGAATGTTGTACCA
>NC_090748.1:77871927-77896927 GCF_036898095.1 Palaemon carinicauda | reverse complement strand
GTGTATAGTGTCTATAACGCGTTTAGTTGCATTAGTACTTTACATAAAAAGAAACAAAGACACCTCATTTTGTCACAAATTTCCATAATACATAACACTCAACAAACCTACAGCCATATGTTCTCTTATACGCATTCCACACGTGCACTTCAGCGTGGGTCAGGCGACTATGGATATGGTAGAGCTCTATTATTCACAATTACAAAAAAAAAATTCTTTTGTACAGATACCTGTAGTATGAGTGTAGGCCATACTTTGAAATTCGCCAATAACTTGGTATTATCTTATTTATAATTGAGTTTGTCAGTTTTATATTTCTCTTTCTTTTTCGTTGATAATTAGCCTACCTGTATTCTTTTCCATTACAATGTGAGTGAAATCATTCAGTTTCTAAATACAGTTTTTATCTGCCAGGTTTAGGGAACTGGAGAAGGGAGATTATCACAGATAATTTGCTGAAGATTTGCCAGCGTGTTTTCATTTCCATTATCAGTCCATCTTTTCTTATCTTTCTACAACGATAAAAAATTTTCGATAAGGCAAATTAGTTGTTTTATCAATCATTTGATTATTCACTTTGTTGAAATGAGATAAAACTAAGTATACTTAAATATTTCTGCAAATTGTTTTGTGATGATTCTAAAATCAATAAACTATACTATACTAAACGAATTTGCACAATCCAATATCCTATAAACAAATGACCAAATTCTTACAGCATTCAAAGTTTTATGCAACATCAGACTGTTATACATTTTCTTAAGTCTGACAGTCACCAACATATGATGTCACGCAGTTGTGTGGTGTTTCGAGAAATTAAGAAATAGCTGATTACCGAGACTACCACTGCAATACAATAAAAACAAAGAGCTTGCGAATCTTGATTTACTGGCAAAACTAGCATGTCTAAGGGGAAACAAGCACGTATTATAGTTAGCGTTAGTCTCTTAGCATTGAGCTTTAACCCTAGAGGTGTTTGGCTTGTCCCAAATGCTGCTAGAAGTAGCAGAGTTGGTCTTGGGCACCAAATAACTTTCGATGTCACAAGGTAGTAATTTGAACGGCGTGTATAGGCTTTGGGTTACTGTGTTAAGTAGTTCAGTTGTTTACGTTTGCATTTGATAAAAGTGTAAAGATATTTTCAACGATAAGGGATAAAGAAATTTAGGAGTTAATGGAATTACACAAGGGGCAACTAGATCTTTGAAAATAGAAACCTAGAGAATTCTAGCTGGCAGAGCAGTGTATCATTTGGCTTACAGTAACCCAATTTTTACTCTAGGGTTTACTGTATCAACTTTATAAGCTGCAACAAAAATCCGTATTACTATTGCAGCTATAGCTCTGAACGAAATATTCCAGATGACTGGATTAGATCATAGGAAAAGTTAATCACTTTCATTTAGAGCATATCAGGATTAGATTTAAAATTAAAATCAATGGCTGTAAAACATATTACAAACTTAAAGTGATGTATTCTTTGCTATAATTAGTTACTTCCTGAAAACATGTGGCACTATCACTTACTCAGTGGCATTGAACACTATCAGGCTTTGTAACTAAACACAGAATGTACACATGGTGAGCTTCATAAGTTAAAATATAATTTCTTTCAGCTTTCTCCGTCTTTTCTCGATTTATTAAACATGCTGCTCTTTCAGTTATAGGTTTGAGTTTACTAAAAATGGGGAGTCTCCTAACACTTTCTTTTCTTGTAAAACCCGAGTTTGATTTTCTTTTGCAACCGTACTTTAATTTCTATTTTTTTTTACTATAATTTTCAGGCTTAATACCAAACACCTGGAAAAATCATTTACTCTTTTACAGTACTTTATATTTACATTGACCTAAAACAACTAATCAAGTATATTGCAGTTTTCTTATAACCCTAAAGATTTTCTATTGTTAAAATTTTTCATAGGGCACCCTTTTCTATTTTTTGACAATTTTCTATTTCCCCTTATTATTTCAAGTTATTACTATTATATATAAACATCGACCAATTTGTCATAGTTTTTTACTGTCTAATGCTGACAGAAATAAATAAATTCTTACTCTATTCTTAAATAAAAAAATCCTATAGACATATGAAGTCTGGCTCTGATCCTCTATTTGTAAAGCACAATTTTGTATCTACTTTTCTAACATGTTTTTCCGTTACAGTAAAACTATTCGTCAAGTGGTGCTTGGGCTTACCCTGGGTGTTTAAAGAACCGTTTTTACAATTTCTATTCTCGTTACCAGTTTAAAGGCTGAGTAAAATGCCCAAAACTAGCCTAGTGAATCTAGCAAAACCTCTATAACACCATTGGGTTTTAACTTTTTCTTCAAACTTCTACTATTGATCTTGAATTGTGTTATTGATTACCAGATTCTCTCATTTTTGTTTCTTTCAATATATTTCTTACTTTTTTCCATTTTTTTCCTCTCTATATTCCTACATTAGATATTACAACTTACTTCAGGCTGACTGACTACCATTCCAACTGACTCGATGTTTATGGAAATAAGGTTAACAACTTGTCTCTGTATAATGAGATGGAACAAATCATTCAACACCCAACACAAGTTCATCAGTATCATGACCATGAATACAAGTTTTTTTTTTTTTTTTTTTTTTTTTAACTTAAATTTCTTGACTCACCCTCACAAAATATCTGCCACTTTGGGCCCAGTGACCCCTATACCATTTCTCTTACTTGCACCGTCGTTTCTCGTCCAATATAATCACACAAAACATGCTATCGTACTTGAAGAGCTTTCTGCTGACTGAAATATGTCATTCTCCTTAAGAAATAAATCTGACATCAACCTCATTTTTTGGAAGAATGTATTCCAAATCTTTAGATTTATCCCTCCTTTCAACCCATTATTGGGGCACCCCAGCCGCTTAGCCAAACAAGTTAAGAGAGCAAACACAGTACACATCCCAAGTCTCTTTCTGCTGCTATTCATCCCTCTTTCATATTCGTTACTTTAAACATTGAAAGAAAGATTTTCCGCATTATGAAGAAATTTTACACCACAATCTTGTACCCTAGTATAAAAACTAGTCATTTGCAACTGAAGGCCTGAACCATCAAAAATACACACTGATGGATGACCTTAGATTTCCTTTTCTAAATAAAAAGCAATTCTATTTAGTTCTCAGTGCCTAGCATAATTTTTTCTTAGCTACTAGCATCCACTAATTCTGACATCTTCAAGTAGGGTTTCTATCTCCTTACAGATCTGCTAAGTACGCTTGTGGTCTTCTTGGAAACAGACATTGGTTCGTTTGTTATTACAAGCTCTTTTTGGTCCAAAACATACAATTTATTATAGTATTTACACAGAAATGTGTTACAGAGAGTAAATCAACTCCTTAGAATTCCCACTGATTTCACAAAGAAACGAACAAAATACTTGAAATCACATAATTATGCTAAACTCGAAGAACTGCTAAGATGTAACCTCCTTCTTGCTATAATCCTCTGAAGAGATAAATGTGCCTTATCACTGATGCTATAATGCTAGCTGCCATGTAATTCTCAAGGCTATTATTCATATCACATAAAATCTAGTATATTCTACACTTGTGCAGGAATAGAACATTACAAATAACTAAGTCTACAAGGAACTTTGAAGGACTATCACCTTATTCAATAGTAAACAGTAAAATAAAATATGCATGGTTCTACTTACCACAAAATAATTAGCATTTCCTTTTCAGATCTTATGAAACAAATGTATCACTCAATAATATACATCCTTACGAAAATAAGATATCCCAAATTTTTATAACACAGAAAAATTTCAGAAATCGATTTTAGAGATGTTGCTAATATTTTCAAAACTTTTTTCAGCAGGTAGAGTAAGACTTCTTCTGGATCACTAGTGGGACTTCTGCGAAGCAAGATTTATTTGGATCGTTAATCAAAGCACACCAGTGATGTGATACATCCCTATAAAAACGCTTAAGTCTTAACTGCAGGCATATACACTGGGAGGCTTGTATTATTGGCTTGTTGAATTTGTATATCTTTTTCCAAATATAACACTGATGCTTCATCAAAGTATTACTCGGAGCTCTTCAAGACCCTTTCATATGAATAGAGGTAGAAAGAAGGTAAGTAACAGCTCTGAGGTCTAAAGTAGGTAAGTATTCAATGCTACGGTTGAGGCACAGTGCATGCATGCATGATGGAAGGCTTACTGCCCTTACGATCAATGGTGATGGTGACTCGAGTTTCTGAATGCACTGCAGGCCCCATTATTTTCCCGATAAATTCAAAAGTATTGGTGTCTTCATTCCACAGAAAAACGATATTTGCTACTGGTTTTATTAAATAAAGAAATACACTTACTTCATACCGAAGTTTTCTATTCTAAAATTAAACGCGACTTTCGATTTATATCTGGCACTAATATCTTTCATGAATTTCGTGATTTTCAAATTTTATTAGAGACTCGTCATCGAATTTGATCCTCACTTCGACTTATTTTCATACTGTTGATTTGGATTCATTATCAACTGCTCAAATCTTTTTTGCTGTTCATAATCATATACAAAATACTCACAGGATGGTCAGTGTTCTTTTAAGTTAAAAAAAAAAAAAAAAAAAACATTTAAAAGTACCGAGGTTCACTGATTTTAGGCATTTATCATTGGAATAGTTGTTGGTAGATTGATGCACACTCGAACAGTAGCACGTAATTTATAGTGTAATTATAAAGGCGACTTATTAGTTTTAGGACAACTTATAGCCAGAAAAATTGGAAAATTGTGTAGACAGGTAGGGTTACACAGTGAAAATAATAATAATAAAAAGGTAGTACCATCTAGATTTAACTGATAATATGCAACGATAGAATATCAATGATTCAAATAATGTTTTGAATCCCTATGAAACAATAATGCCATGTCCAGCATATTTTGATAATGACTTTAGAGAATATGGTTGAAATCATTTAAGAAATCTTTTCTTCCGAGTATAGATATGCTTACGCCTGTACCTCCAACTGATGATCCACCAATACCTACAACTGTCGCTCCGCCAGTACCTACAACTGATGCTCCGCCAGTACCTCCAACTGACACTCCGCCAGTACCTACTACCATTCCACCAACAGTAACTCCTCCTGCAAATCCGACAACAACTGCTATACCACCAACAACTGTTATACCAACAACACCACCTCCCAACCCAACAACGACTGTCATGCCAACAACACCACCTCCCAACCCAACAACAATTGTCAACCCAACAACAACACCTCCTAACCCAACAACGACTGTCATGCCAACAACACCACCTCCCAACCCAACAACAACTGTCAAACCCACAACAACACCTCCCAACCCAACAACGACTGTCATGCCAACAACACCACCTCCCAACCCAACAACAACTGTCAAACCCACAACAACACCTCCCAACCCAACAACGACTGTTCGTGCCAACGACGACGACTGTCGTGCCAACGACGACGACTGTCGTGCCAACGACGACGACTGTCGTGCCAACGACGACGACTGTCGTGCCAACGACGACGACAGTCGTGCCAACGACGACGACTGTCGTGCCAACGACGACGACTGTCGTGCCAACGACGACGACTGGCGTGCCAACGACGACGACTGGCGTGCCAACGACGACGACTGGCGTGCCAACGACGACGACTGGCGTGCCAACGACGACGACTGTCGTGCCAACAACGACGACTGTCGTGCCAACAACAACATCTGCAGAGTCATCAACAACAACCACATCTTGTAGTGTTACGAGGGCATACTGCCGTAAGTAGCTATGGCTTATACTTTTTGCTTTGTTAATCTCCAACTACCAAGGATAACAAGTTTACAATCCTTCTTGGTTGATCAACTAAATTGTACTTATGTTTTGATTCTTGAATATATTGAATTCAAATATGCTAATTTGTAAGACAGAAGAGTGGAAGCAGTATATGAAAATTTGAGAATGCTAGCGGATGTATTCACTTTGAATATAGAAATGATAGTGAAATGGTTGAAAATGGAAAGGTGCCAGATGCTCGTGTGATTTTAAGTGACATGCCTCCGTATAGTCGCTGCAAATATTTTGAGTGAAATAAGCCCCACCCTTTAATGATGTCATAGCCAATCACGTTGTCTCACATGTTAGCAATGGTCACAATACATCCCCTGACAAATTTCAAACTATATTAACTAATAATTACTTGAAGGGCATGTGTTGTGACTGCTGTCAACATGGAAGACAACATGATTGGCTATGACGTCATCAAGGGGTGGAGCTAATTTCACCCAAAATTTCTGCAGCAACAATAGTGATTGAGCAGTATGTGTAAAAGGTTAGTCTAGATTGAGAAAACTTCCCATAGAATGCAACACTCCTGAAATACAGACTATTCATCAAAGGAAAATACTAAATCTTATGGTTTGGAATATTAATGATATCATTGTGCAGATGAAAATAAATGCATGATTGCTGATTTGTTCAAGGAGAGAAAACTCTTTGAAGTGGCACTTAGTGAGGCGAAAGTGAACAAATCAAAATAACAAAAAATAATGGTATGTAGGGTAGTTGAAATGTGAAGGGGTAGAATATTTCTCTATTTTTCAGACAAACCTAAAATACATTGTTTCATTAGAACTTTTATAAAAGTTTTTATTTCCAATTCATCAATGATTGACTTTTGCATGAAATTAAGTATGTACGTTCAATTTCATTTATTGCTTGCCAAACACCATATGAATGAAACATATAATGTCATATAGGAGTGGAAACTTCTTCACAGTTAGGGTTAGCGATTGGGAACCTGTTAAGTCTCTGATGACAGGAAATAAGAGTCCCTGGTGTATTATTTCAAGGAATGTAATGTCAAGACTGACTGTGACAGGAATAACACTTTTGATAGTATGAGCATATGTTTCAGGAATAGAAAACTGAAAGAGAATCTTATGTTGAGTTCTGAATCTGTATCCTGTCTGGATTCTTTTGGAGAATATGAAAGGAAAACTGGGCTATGAAAATTGGGTGTATGGATAGGTGACAGAGAAGGAAATGCTGTTGTTAGTAGGAATGAGTTCCTGGAATAAGGGAAAAGGGACAAAATCTAGTAGAAATCTGTCTGCCAGGAGACTTGTTATTTGAAATAAATTACTTCAAATGAAAAACAGTAATATATATATATATATATATATATATATATATATATATATATATATATATATATATATATATATATATGTATGTATGTATCCTGCCACACAGGGGAATCGTCAGACGTGTGACTATATGGTGTCTCCCCAGCCCTCGAGTAGGGGAGAGATGAGTAGTCATACCCTAGTGAGGGGGGTACCCCGAGAGGTACACTCAAAAACCGCAATCTCCAACAAATTGCTGAAACTGTCGTGTTGTAGTTAGAAGTGGGGTGGATGGGAAGCATCGAATCTGTGTGGGAGTGTGTGCGTGTGCTGGCATATCTATTCACCCCCATTTTTGACAGCCCCAGGACAATAGTGCAATAAAAGAATAGAGATATAAATGGCCAGTAACAAAAACAAAAAGATGATGAAAAATATTTTTAATTAAAGTAAAACGCTATTCTACGGGAGAGTATTTGCATAGAGAATGTTAATGAGTAAGGAATCTCAGAATGAAAGATGCTAATGAAGAAAGGCTGTCAAATGCATATGTACATCACGGGTCGATAGAGTGAGTACTGTATTGTGAAAACTTTCTTTTTAATGTAGCGGCAGAGCAGAGTGATAAAATATTTGAAAGAAATTAGTCTAAGACTGAGAATATTTGTGGAAGTGACAGATGATCATGTAAAAAAGATAGGTCAGATACCAGAAGGTGACGTCATTACAAGCAAGACATTGCAGTACAGTGGTAAAAGTTTGATGCCTGTTCTGGTGTATAAAGCTAAAAGCGATAAAGACAACTGTAAACATTATAGTAGTCTGGTATTACTTAATACACCAGGGGAGGTGTGATAGGATTTTCCCCGAGAAAGTAAGACAGGTAACAATGACTGATAAGGGCGATGCTAAATGGGTTTAGACTAATGTCTAAAGATTTGAAAAGTTTCCAAGTAAGAGGAAATCCTGCAAGCATATTACATTGGCCAAAAAAACACTTATCACACAATGGATAAAGTGACAATGAGGAGACCGAGTTATGCATGAGTGATATAGATATGTTTATGATAGAAATGAAGAATGTGATAGAGTACAAGGGTAGGTTCATTTATGGATGAGATGCAAAAGGGTAAGGAAGAGATGAAAGCAGGAGCAAAGTTTGTGATATAAAAGAAATATGTTATAAATGTTATAGATAAGATGCAGATTATTCTGTGCTAATACGGGGACTGTGGCAGAAGTGGGTGACGTAAGTTGGTAGTATTTACAGGGGGAACTGGTTGAGGAAAAACTTGTTCAGGAGAAAAGCAATGAAGGCAAGTGAAAACCAGAGAGATGTTATGGCAAGATGAGAGATGAAAAGAGTCACATATTAGAGAAATAAGAAAGGTAGCAGGGTGTGTGAAAAAGATTGGTATGAGAATAGATAATGTTTGCTGAAAGTAAAATAAAAATACATGAAGGTATTCTTGAATCAACTTTTTTTATGGGAGTGATGGGATATTGAATATATAACAAAGAAAAGAATTGAAACTGGTGAGAGGAAATACTTGCATAGTATATGTGATGGTTAAAGAACTGATAGGGGAAAATATTAAGGTACATTAAAGAGGCATAAGGGCTAGAGTGATGGAAAGATTGCACCAGAGTAGAGCATTTTGATATTGTATGATCAAGTAGATTAAAAGTGAAATAACGCTAGAAAAGGATGCAGAGAAGAAAGAAGAAAAATATTTTGGAAGAACGACCCAAGAAACCAGGAATAAATGGCGCAGTTTATACAGGAGATTCGACCTACTCATGGCGAGCTTTCTGTAGGTTATTAAACGAAGAAGCTTCTTACATTGTGAATGTGTTTTGCTGCACAGGGGGTTCATCCTCTCTCCAGTTAAAGGATGACAGTGTCAGCCATTGTTTTCTTGTTTAATATTTTTTTTTATAGGAGAAAGATCTATTTCTCTTGAAGCATTACTATTGGCATTCAAAAGACCTCCATGAGCAATGCCACATGATAAATTTCCATGTTTAAATATAACACTTCTGAAACAAAGCGCCTACCAACGAGTGTTCATATTGAACGGACATATTTAAAGTATTTGTAAGGATAATAATATAGGTATAGGCACTATTCGATGAAAAGGGAAAGAGCAACCTATTTCCATGAAATAAACTGACTTTGCCTTTGTATCATATAATAATAATTTTAAACAATGTAAAAAAAAATTCAAACCGTCAAAGCAAAAGAAACAGCAAATTCGATGTTATTTTCATGATAAATGTTGACAAAATGTTAATGCCGCTTCAAGTGTGGGCTAAAAAATTCAAGGCATTAAATGACATTTCTATTTTATGTTCTACATTCTTTGGATAACATCGTCTGTCATAATTCACACACACACGCCTATATATATATATATATATATATATATATATATATATATATATATATGTTTAATATAAATATATATAAATATAAATATGTACATATATTCATATTAAATATATATATATATATATATATATATATATATATATATATATATAATATATATATATATATATATATATATAATATAATATACATATATATATATATATATATATATATATATATATATATATATATATTATAAATAAATATATATATATATAATATATATATATATATATATATATATATATATATATATATATATATATATATATATGTATATATATAATATATTTATCTATCTTCAACATTAGCTGACTGCGGCGTTGCACAGGTTACCGCAGATGGAATAAGAATCGTCAACGGTACAGCAGCTGCCGCAAACGAATATCCTTACCAAGTCATCGTTAATCCAACCATAGCTGGAAGTGCTTATCAATGTGGAGGCTCCATCATCAAGAAAAGGTGGATCCTCACCGCTGCTCATTGCTTTTTCGATTCAGATAAGTAAGTAGTGCTCTAGAACCTCCCTGTCTGTTCTGATGACAACACCTTGTTATGGAACCTTCCTGTCTGTTCTGGTGCCAACCCCTTTCTCTATAACCTCACTGTCTGTTCTGATGCCAACCCCTTGCTCTATAACCTCCCTGTCTGTTCTGATGCCAACCCCTTGCTCTAGAACTTCCCTGTCAGTACTGATGCCAACCCCTTGCTCTAAAACTTCCCTGCCTGTCTGATACCAACCACTTGCCCTTGAATCTCACTGTTTGTTCTGATGACAACCTCTTACACTAGAACCTCACTGTCTGTTCTGATGCTAACCCCTTGCTCTAGAACTTCCCTGTCAGTACTGATGCCAACCACTAGATCTCCAATCTTCCTGTCTGTTCTCGTGCCAACCCCTTGCTCTATAACCTCACTGTCTGTTCTGATGCCAACTCCTTGCTATATAATCTCCCTGTCTGTTCTGATGCCAACCCCTTGCTCTAGAACTTCCCTGCCTGTTCTGATACCAACCACTTGCTCTTGAATCTCACTGTTTGTTCTGATGACAACCTCTTACACAAGAACCTCACTGTCTGTTCTGATGCTAACCCCTTGCTCTAGAACTTCCCTGTCAGTACTGATGCCAACCACTAGATCTCCAATCTTCCTGTCTGTTCTCGTGCCAACACAAAGCTCTATAACCTCACTGTCTGTTCTGATGCCAACCCCTTGCTATATAATCTCCCTGTCTGTTCTGATGCCAACCCCTTGCTCTAGAACTTCCCTGCCTGTTCTGATACCAACCACTTGCTCTTGAATCTCACTGTTTGTTCTGATGACAACCCCTTACACTACAACCTCACTGTCTGTTCTGATGCTAACCCCTTGCTCTAGAACTTCCCTGTCAGTTCTGATGCCAACCACTTGCTCTTCAATCTCACTGTCTGTACTGGTGCCAACCCCTTGCTCTATAACCTCACTGTCTGCTCTGATGCCAACCCCTTGCTATATAACCTCCCTGTCTGTTCTGATGCTACCCCTTGCTCTATAACCTCCCTGTCTGTTCTGATGCCAACCCCTTGCTCTAGAACTTCCCTGTCAGTACTGATGCCAACCACTTGCTCTGGAACATCCCTGTCTGTTCTGATGCCAAACCCTTGCTCTATAACCTCACTGTCTGTTCTGATGCCAACCCCTTGCTATATAACCTCCCTGTCTGTTCTGATGCCAACCCCTTTCTCTAAAACTTCCCTGCCGGTTCTGATGCCAACCACTTGCTCTTCAATCTCCCTGATTGTTCTGATGACAACCCCTTACACTAGAACCTCCATGTCTGTTCTGATGCCAACCACTTGCTTTAGAACTTCCCTGTCAGTTCTGATGCCAGCCCCTTTCTCTAGAATTTCCCTATCAGTTCTGATGCCAGCCACTTGCTCTAGAGCTTCATTCTCAGTTCTGATGCCAACCACTTGCTCTTGAACCTCCCTGTTTGTTCTGATGACAACCCCTTACACTAGAGCCTCACTGTCCGTTCTGATGCCAAGCCTTTACGCAAGAACTTCCCTGTCAGTTCTGATTCCAGCACCTTGCTCTAGAACTTCCCTCTCAGTTCTGATGCCAACCACTTGCTCTTGAACCTCCCCATTTGTTCTGATTACAAACCTTTACACTAGTACCTCACTGTCTGTCTTGATGCCAACCCCTTGCTCTAGGACTTCCCTGACAGTTCTGATGCCAGCCCTTTGCTCTAAAACTTCACTGTCAGTTCTGATGCCAACCCCTTGCCATTGAACCTCCCTGTTATTTTTTCTGATGACAACCCCTTACACTAGAACTTCACTGTCAGTTCTGATGACAACCCCTTGTTCTGGAACCTCCCTGTCTGTTCAGGTGCCAACCCCTTGCTCTAGAACTTCCCTGTCAGTTCTGATGCCAACCCCTTGCTCCAGGACTTCCCTGTTTGTTCTGATGACAACCCCTTACACTAGAACCTCCCTGTCTGTTCTGATGCCAACCCCTTACTCTAGAACTTCCCTGTCAGTTCTGATTTCAGCCCCTTGCTCTAAAACTTTCCTCTCAGTTCTGATGCCAACCACTTGCTCTTGAACCTACCTGTTTGTTCTGATGACAAACCTTTACACAAGAACCTCACTGTCTGTATTGATGCCAACCCCATGCTGTAGGACGTCCCTGTCAGTTCTGATGCCAGCCCTTTGCTCTAGAACTTCCCTGTCAGTTCTGATGCCAAACCCTTGCTCTTGAATCTCCCTGTTTTTTTTTGTTGACAACTACTTACACTAGAACTTCACTGTCTGTTCTGATGACAACCCCTTGCTCTGGAACTTCCCTGTCTGTTCAGGTGCCAACCCTTGCTCAAGAACTTCCCTGTCAGTTCTGGTGCCAACCCCTTGCTCCTGGACCTCCCTGTTTGTTCTGATGACAACCCCTTACACTAGAACCTCCCTAACTGTTCTGACGCCAACCCCTTGCTCTAGAACCTCCCTGTCAGTTCTAATGACAACCCCTTGCTATTGAACCTCCCTGTCTGTTCTGATGACAACCCCTTACACTAGAATTTCCCTGTCTGTTCAGGTGCCAACCCCATGCTCTAGAACTTCCCAGTCAGTTCTGATGATAACCGCTTGCTCTTGAACCTCCCTGTTTGTTCTGATGATAACCCCTTACACTAGAATCTCCCTGTCTGTTCAGGTGCCAACCCCTTGCTCTAGAACTTCCCAGTCAGTTCTGATGCCAACCCCTTGCTCTTGAACCTCCCTGTCTGTTCTGATGACAACCCCTTACACTAGAACCTCCCTGTCTGTTCTGATTCCCACCCCTTGCTCTTGAATCTCCCTTTCTTTTCTGATACCAATCCTTTGTTCTAGATTTTCCCTGTCTGTTCTGATGCCAACCGCTTGCTCTAGAACTTCCCTGTCAGTTAGTTCTGATACCAAACCCTTGCTCTTGAACCTCCCTGTCTGTTCTGATGCCATCTCCTTGCTACAAAACCTCCCTGGCTTTTCTTATGGCAACCCCTTGCTGTAGAACCTCCTTGTCTGTCCTGATAGCATTTACTTGCTTCAGAACTTGCCTGGCTTTTTCAATGCAAACCCCTTGTCTGTTCTGGTGTCATCTCCATGCTCTAGCACCACCTTGTTTGTTTTGATGCCATCTCCTGGCTCTAGAAACTCCATGTCTGTTCTTATAGCAACCCCTTGCTATAGAACCTCCTTGTCTTTTCTGATGCTATCTCCTTACTTTAGAATCTCCCCATCTTTTCTGATGAGAACCCCTTGTATTTTCTGATGTCATCTCCTTGCTCCAGAACCTCCTTGTTTGGTATGATGCCATCTCCTTGCTTGAGAACCTCCCTGTCTGTTCTGATGCGAACCCCTTGTCTGTTCTGATGTCATCTCCATGCTCCAGAACCTCCCTGTCTGTTCTGATGCCATCTCCTTGCTCTAAACCTTCCTGTCTGTTCTTATGGCAACCACTTGCTGTAGAACCTCCTTGTCTATTATGATAGCATCTCCTTGCTTTAGAACTTCCCTGGCTTTTCTGATGCGAACCCATGTTTGTTCTGATGCCATCTCCTGGCTCTAGAAACTCCCTGTCTGTTCTTATGGTAGGCCCTTCGTCTCAAACCTCCTTCTTTGTTCTGATGACATCTTCTTAATCTAGAACTTCCTTATCTGTTCTGATGCAAACCCCTTGTCTGTCCTGATGTCATCTCCAGGCTCTAGAATCTCCCTGTCTGCTCTGATGTCATCTCCTTGCTCAAAAACCTCCCTATCTGTTCTCATGGCAACCCCTTGCTGTAGAACCTATTTGTCTGTTCCGATAGCATCTCCTTGCTTTAGAACTCCCATGGCTTTTCTGATGCGAACCCCTTGTCTGTTGTGATGTCATCTCCTTGCTCTAAAACCTCCTTGTTAGTTCTGATGCCATCTCCTGGCTCTAAAAACATACTGTTTGCTCTGATGACAACCCCTTACACTAAAACATCACTGTCTGTTCTGATGCCAACCCCTTACTCTAGAACTTCGCGGTCAGTTCTGATGCCAATCACTTACTCTTGAATATCCCTGCTTGTTCTCATGACAACCCCTTACACTAGAACCTCACTGTCTGTTCTGATGACAACCCTTTGCTCTGTAACCTCCCTGTCTGTTCTGGTGCCAACCCCTTGCTCTATAACCTAGCAGTCTGTTCTGATGTCAAACCCTTGCTCTATAACCTCCCTGTCTGTTTTGATGCCAACCCCTTGCTCTAGAACTTCCCTGTCAGTTCTGATGGCAACCACTTGCTCTTGAATCTCCCTGTTTGTTCTGATGAACACCCTTATACTAGAACCTCACTGTCTGTTCTAATGACAACCCCTTGCTCTGGAACCTTCCCGTCTGTTCTGGTGCAAACCCCTTGCACTAAAACTTCCCTGTCAGTTCTGATGCCAACCCCTTACACAAGAACCTCACATTCTATTCTGATGCCAACACCTTGATGTATAACATCCCTGTCTGTTCTGATGGTAACCCCTTGCTCTAGAACTTCCCTGTCAGTTCTGATGCCAACGGTCACTCTAGAACCTCCCTGTCTGTTCTGATGCCAACACCTTGCTCTATAACCACCCTGACTGTTCTGATAAGAACCTCTTGCTCTGGAACCTCCCTGTCGGTTCTGGTGCCAACCACTTGCTGTATAACCTCCCTGTCTATTCTGATGCCAACACCTTGCTCTATAACCAAGCTGTCTGTTCTGATGCCAACCCCTTGCTCTATAACCTCCCTGCCTATTCTGATGCCAACCCCTTATTCTAAAACTTCCTCGTCAATTCTGCTGCCAACCACTTCCTCTTGAATCTCCCTGTATTTTCTGATGACAACCCCTCACACTAGAACCTCGCTGTCTTTTCTGATGACAACCCCTTGCTCTGGAACCTCCCTGTCTGTTCTGATGCCAACCTCTTGCTCTAGAACTTCTCTGTCAGTTCTGATGCCATCCATTTGCTCTTGAATCTCCCTGTTTGTTCTGATGATAACCCCTCACACTAGAACCTCGCTGTCTTTTCTGATGACAACCCCTTGTTCTGGAACCTCCCTGTCTGTTCTGATGCCAACCCTTGCTCTAGAACTTCTCTGTCAGTTCTGATGCCAACCATTTGCTCTTGAATCTCCCTGTTTGTTCTGATGACAACCCCTCACACTAGAACCTCGCTGTCTTTTCTGATGACAACCCCTTGCTCCTAAACCCCCTTGTCTGTTCTGATGCCAAACCCTTGATCTTGAACCTCACTGTTTGTTTTCATGCAACCCCTTACACTAGAACCTCCCTGTCTGTTTTGATGCCAACCCCTTGCTCTAGAGCTTCCCTGTCAGTTCTGATGCCAACCACTAGCTCTTGAACCTCCCTCTTTGTTCTGATGACAACCCCTTACACTAGAACCTCACTCTGTCCTGATGGCAACCCCTTGATCTAGAACTTCCCTGTCATTCTAATGCCAGGCCCTTGCTCTAAAACTTCCATGTCAGTTCTGATGCCAACCCTCTTCCTCTTGAACCTCAGTGTTTTTTTTTTCTGATTACAACCCCTTATACTAGAACCTCCCTGTCTGTTCAGGTGCCAATCCCTTGTTCTAGAACTTCCCTGTCATTCTGATGACAACACCTTGCTCTTGAACCTCCCTGTTTGTTGTGATGACAAACCCCTTACACTAGAACCTCCCTGTCTGTACTGATGCCAACCCCTTGCTCTAGAAATTCCCGGTCAGTTCTGATGCCAACACCTTGCTCTAGAACTTCCCTGCCAGATCTGATGTCAACTCCCTTGCTCTTGAACCTCCCTGTTTGTTCTGTTGACAAACCCTTACACTAGAACCTCACTGTCTGTTTTGATGCCAACCCCTTGCTCTAGAACTTCCCTGTCAGTTCTGATGCCAACACCTTGCTCCTGAACCTCCCTGTTTGTACTGATGACAAACCCTTACACTAAAACCTCACTGTCTGTACTGATGCCAACCCCTTGCTCTAGAAATTCCCGGTCAGTTCTGATGCCAACAACTTGCTCTAGAACTTCCCTGCCAGATCTGATGTCAACCTCTTGCTCTTGAACCTCCCTGTTTGTTCTGATGACAACCCCTTACACTAGAACCTCACTGTCTGTTTTGATGCCAACCTCTAGCTCTAAAACTTCCCTGTCTGTTCAGATACCAACCTCTAGCTCTAAAACTTCCCTGTCAGTTCTGATGCCAATCCCTGGTCCCATAACCTCTCTGCTTGTTCTGATGAAAACCCCTTACACAAGAACCTAGCTGTTCTGATGCCAACCCCTTGCTCTATAACCTCCCAACCCCTGGCTCTAGAACTTCCCTGTTTGTTCTGATGTCAACCCCTTGCTCTTGAACCTCCCTGTTTTTTCTGATGACAACCCCTTGTTCATGAATCTCCATTTCTGATACCAATCCCTTGCCCAAGATTTTCCCTGTCTGTTCTAATGCCAACTCCTTGCTAAAGAACTTCCCTGTCAGTTCTGATGCCAACCCTTTGCTCTTGAGCCTCACAGTCTGTTCTAATGCCAACCCTTGCTTTGGACCTCCCTGTCTGTTCTGATGCCAACCTTGCCTAGCTCTGATCAACTTCCCTGTTTGTTCTGATGACAACCAATTGCTCTTGAATCTCCCTTCTGATACCAATCCCTTGCCCTAGATCTTCCCTGTCTGTTCTAATGCCAACTCCTTGCTGTATAACTTCCCTGTCAGTTCTGATGACAACCCCTTACACTAAAACCTCAATATCTGTTCTGATGCCAACCCCTTGCTCTTGACCCTCCCTGTCTGTTCTGATGACAACCCCTTACACTAGAACCTCCCTGTCTGTTCTGATTCCCACCCCTTGCTCTTGGATCTCCCTTTCTTTTCTGATACCAATCTCTTGTTCTAGATTTTCCCTGTCTGTTCTGATGCCAACCCCTTGCTCTGGAACTTCTATGTTAGTCAGTTCTGATACCAAACCCTTGCTCTTGAACCTCCCTGTCTGTTCTGATGCCATCTCCTTGCTTTAAAACCTCCCTGTCTATTTTTATGGCAACCCCTTGCTGTAGACCCTCCTTGTCTGTTCTGGTAGCATCTACTTGCTTTAGAACTTCCCTGGCTTTTCTAATGCAAACTCCTTGTCTGTTCTGATGTCATCCCCTTGCTCTAGAACCTCCTTGCTTGTTCTGATGCCATCTCCTGGCTCTACAAACTCCCTGTCTGTTCTTAGGGCAGCCCCTTGCTCTAGAAAATCCTTGTCTTTTCTGATGCAATCTCCTTGCTCTAGAACCTCCCTGTCTATTTTGATGCGAACCCCTTGTCTGTTCTGACGTCATCTCCTTGCTCCAGAACTTCCTTGATTGTTCTGATGCCATATCCTGGCTCTAGAACTTCCCAGTCAGTTCTGATGCCAACCCTTTGCTCTTGAGCCTCACTGTCTGTTCTAATGCCAACCCCTTGCTTTTGGACCTCCCTGTCTGTTCTGATGCCAACCCTAGCTCTTCAACCTCCCTGTTTGTTCTGATGACATCCCCTTGCTCTTGAATCTCCCTTTCTGATACCAATCCCTTGCCCTAGATCCTCCCTGTCTGTTCTAATGCCAACTCTTTGCTGTATAACTTCCCTGTCAGTTCTGATGACAACCCCTTACACTAAAACCTCAATGTCTGTTCTGATGCCAACTCCTTGCTCTTGACCCTCCCTGTCTGTTCTGGTGACAACCCCTTACACTAGTACCTCCCTGTCTGTTCTGATTCCCACCCCTTGCTCTTGAATCTCCCTTTCTTTTCTGATACCAATCCCTTGTTCTAGATTTTCCTAGTCTGTTCTGATGCCAACCCCTTGCTCTAGAACTTCCCTGTCAGTCAGTTCTGATACCAAACCCATGCTCTTGAACCTCCCTGTCTGTTCTTATGCCATCTCCTTGCTCTAAAACCTCCCTGTCTGTTCTTATGGCAACCCCTTACTGTAGAACCTCCTTGTCTGTTCTGGTAGCATATACTTGCTTTAAAACTTTCCTGGCTTTTCTAATGCAAACTCCTTGTCTGTTCTGATGTCATCCCCTTCCTCTAAAACCTCCTTGTTTGTTCTGATGCCATCTCCTGGCTCTACAAACTCCCTGTCTGTTCTTAGGGCATCCCTTTGCTCTAGAAAATCCTTGTCTTTTCTGATGCAATCTACTTGCTCTAGAACCTCCCTGTCTGGTTTGATGCGAACCCCTTGTCTGTTTGATGTCATCTCCTTGCTCTAGAACCTCTTTGTTTGTTCTGATGCCATCTCCAGGCTCTAGAAACACCCTGTCTGTTCTTATGGCAACCCCTTGCTCTAGAACCTCCTCATCTTTTTTTATGCAATCTCCTTGCTTTAGAACCTCCCTGTCTTTTCTGATAAGAACCCCTTGTATTTTCTGATGTCATCTCCTTGCCCTAGAACATCCTTGTATGTTCTGATGACAATCCATTGCTCTTGAATCTCCCTTTCTGATACCCGTCCCTTGCCCTAGATCTTCCCTGTCTGTTCTAATCCAACTCCTTGCTCAAGAAATTCCCTGTCAGTTCTGATGCCAACCTTTTGCTCTTGAACCTCACTGTCTGTTCTGATGCCAACCCCTTGCTTTTGGACCTCCCTGTCTGTTCTTATGCCAACCCCTTGCTCTAGAACTTCCCTGTTTGTTCTGATGACAATCCCTTGCTCTTGAACCTCCCTCTTTGTTCTAATGACAACCAATTGCTCTTGAATCTCCTTTTCTGATACCAATCCCTTGCCCTAGATCCTCCCTTTCTGTTCTAATGCCAACTCCTTGCAGTAGAATTTCCTTATCAGTTCTGATGACAAACTCTTACACTAAAACCTCAACGTCTGTTCTGATGCCAACCCCTTGGTCTTGAACCTCCTGTCTGTTCTGATGACAACCCCTTACACTAGAACCTCCCTGTCTGTTCCGATTCCCACCCCTTGCTCTTGAATCTCCCCTTCTTTTCTGATACCAATCCCTTGTTCTAGATTTTTCCTGTCTGTTCTGATGCCAACCCCTTGCTCTAGAACTTCCCTGTCAGTCAGTTCTGATACAAAACCCTTGCTCTTGAACCTCCCTGTCCGTTCTGATGCCATCTCCATGCTCTAAAACCTCTCTTGTCTGTTTTTATGGCAACCCCTTGCTGTAGAACCTCCTTGTCTGTTCTGGTAGCATCTACTTGCTTTAGAACTTCCCTGACTTTTCTAATGCCAACTCCTTGTCTGTTCTGATGTCATCCCCTGGCTCTAGAACCTCCTTGTTTGTTCTGATGCCATCTCCTGGCTCTACAAAACCCTTGTCTGTTCTTATGGCCGCCCCTTGCTCTAGAAAATTCTTGTCTTTTCTGATGCCATCTTGCTCTAGAACCTCCCTGTCGGTTTTGATGCGAACCCCTTGTCTGTTCTGATGTCATCTCCTTGCTCTAGAACCTCCTTGTTTGTTCTGATGCCATCTCCTGGCTCTGGAAAACTCCTGTCTGTTCTTATGGCAACCCCTTGCTCCAGAACCTCCTTGTTTGTTTTGATGCCATCTCCTTTGCTTGAAAACCTCCCTGTCTGTTCTGATGCGAACCCCTTGTCTGTTCTGATGTCATCTCCTTGCCCTAGAACCTCCCTGTCTTTTCTGATGCCATCCCCTTGCTCTAAAATATCCCTGTCTGTTCTAATGGCAACCCCTTGCTGTAGAACCTCCTTGTCTGTTCTGATGTCATTTCCTTGCTCTAAAACCTCCTTGTCTGTTCTGATGCCAACCCCTTGCTCTAGAACTTCCCTGTCAGTCAGTTCTGATACCAAACCCTTGCTCTTGAACCTCCCTGTCTGCTCTGATTCCATTTCCTTGTTCTAAAACCTCCCAGTCTGCTCTTATAGCAACCCCTTGCTGCAGAACCTCCTTTTCTTTTCTGATGGCATCTCCTCTCTTTAGAACTACCCTGGCTTTTCTAATGTGAACCCCTTGTTTGCTTTGATGTCATACCCTTGCTCTAGAACCTCCTTGTTTGTTCTGATGCCATCTCCTGGTTCTAGAAACTCCCTGTCTTTTTGTATGGCAACCCCTTGTTCTAGAACCTCTTTGTCTTTTCCGATGCAATCTCCTTGCTTTAGAACCTCCCTGTCTATTCTGATGAGAACCCCTTGTATTTTCTGATGTCATCTCCTTGCTCCAGAACCTCCTTCCTTGTTCTGATGCCATCTCCTTGCTCTAGAACCTCCCTGTCTGTTCTGATGCGAACCCCTTGTCTTTTCTGAAGTCATCTCCTTGCTCTAGAACCTCTCTGTCTGTTCTGATGCTATCTACTTTCTCTAAAACCTCCCAAAACCTCCCTGTCTGTTCTTATGGCAACCCCTTGCTGTAGAACCTACTTGTCAGTTCCGATAGCATCTCCTAGCTTTAGAACTTCCCTGGCTTTTCTGATGTGAATCCCTTGTCTGTTCAGACGTCAGCTCCTTGCTCTAGAACTTCCTTATCTGTTCTAGAACCTTCCAGTCTGTTCCGTTGTCAATCCCTTGCACTGGAACTTTCCTGTCTGTTTTGATCTATCCATATAGATGCGCAAAGTTATCATTAATCATAGCCGAGTACAAACTTGAGAACAAGATGCAATGCGGAAGATAGGTTGATCTCGATTCTAAGTAAAAAAAATCCTGCATTCGAAAGGAATAATTTTGAGAGAATCGTAATCAAATTTTATATCTCCTTGTGGTTGAGTGGGTAAGTCAATGGAACCTCAGTTTCTTGGGAACGGCTTCGATTCCCTAGCTGACCAGATTCTACTATCATTATGAAGTTGATTCTGTCTGGGGTCCGGTGCTAGAGAGAATCCAGATATTAGGAGGTGTATAATATATGGTTCATATGAATTATATAATTATATATATATATATATATATATATATTATATATATATATATATTATATATATATATATATATATATATATATATATATATATATATATATATATATATATATATATATATATATATATATATATATATATATATATATATATATATATATATATATATATATATATATATATATATATACATATATATATATATATATATATATATATATATATATATATATATATATATATATATATATATATATATATATATATATTCTTTAGGCAATAATTTTGGACAGCTATAACATTAATAAAAACTGCCCCGGTTTTAGGAATCAAGCGGCTCAGACTGCAATCCAGGTTGGATACGGCAGCAGCAACCGGAATGAGGTCACCTTCGTCACCGCCACTCGATACATCCTTCACGAAAATTACAACCCAGATTTAAATGTAAGTATTAGAAGACCCATTTCTGGGATCAGGTTTCATTTCCGTCAACACATTATCAAATTGTTCTTTCATTTATTTGTTATCTAATCTGAAAATATTACACTTTGTGCACTTTCATTTTTCACTATAACCCATTGTGCTTGTCTTTCAAAAGATCTTAGCAGAAGTCCGTAAGATGTTGATGTAGGAAATTATATATGGAAAATAGTCTTAGATGTCTTTTAGTACATCCAGTCTCTCTGCAAATATATTGCAAACTCGACCAATTTTGGGCATTTTTACCAGATAATTGTTAGTACTGTTCCTATTTCAAGCTAACAGGAAGAAGAAAGTTTCTCGATATTTATTTTCTTCATCATAATTACACACACAATATATATATATATATATATATATATATATATATATATATATATATATATATATATATATATATATATATGTATGTATGTATGTATATACAGTATATGTATGTATATATATGTATGTATGTATATATACATACATATAACAAGGCACTTCCCCCAATTTTGGGGGGTAGCCGACATCAACAAATGAAACAAAACAAAACGAGGACCTCTACTCTCTACGTTCCTCCCAGCCTGACAAAGGACTCAACCGAGTAGCTGGTAGTGCTAGGGTGACACAGCCCACCCTCTCCCGTTACCCACCACAGATGAAGCTTCATAATGCTGAATCCCTTACTGCTGCTACCTCCGCGGTCATCTAAGGCACCGGAGGAAGCAGCAGGGCCTACCGGAACTGCGTCAAAATCGTTTGCCATTCATTCCTATTTCTAGCACGCTCTCTTGCCTCTCGCACATCAATCCTCCTATCACCCAGAGCTTTCTTCACTCCATCCATCCATATATATATATATATATATATATATATATATATATATATATATATATATATATATATATATATATATATATATTAATTATGAAATACATTGCACGACAAATTCCGAAATATAACAAAACATTGAACATATCATCAATAAGCACATTATCTTGGACACAAGGCATTTATTACTGGCTTCAAAATCCTCTTTCTTTTGTAGGATTTCGACATCGCGCTCATCGAGCTTCCAAATGACTTGAACTACGAATCAGATGCCACCATTCAGCCCATCTGCCTGGCCGAAGCATCTGACATCGTTGATGGAGGCAAAGCGGTTGCAACCGGATGGGGAGCACTGCAATTCCGTGAGTATTAATTCTGTCCTGTTACGCTCAGCGGCATTGTCAGACATATAACTGCTCGGTCTCTCCCGTTCCTCGGGTAGGGGCCAGAAGGAGTAATCACACCTTGGTAAAAGAGGTATCCCGAGAGGCGCACTTGGAAACCAGAGTCTCTCATTAATTGCCGAGCAAGTGGGTTGTAAATTAGTTAGGAAAGGTGTTGGCGGCGGTGGGAAGGGTTTTTCCACTAGCGGCCTCATAGTTTCTATAAGCTGGGTGAGTGGGGGCTTACTGGTGCTCTAAAGTAGACACTGATTATCACCAACATCATCAACATTTCCTTTTGAGGCAAAGGACCTCGGGTTAGATTTCGCCAGTCATCTCTATCTTTAACTTTTAAATCAATGCTTCTCCATTCAACATCTCCAATTTCACACTTTATGGTCCTCAGCCATGTAGGCCTGGGTCTTCAACTCTTCTAGAGCATTGTGGAACCCTGTTGAAAGTTTGGTGAACTAATCACTATTAGGGAGTGCAAAGAGCATGCCCAAACCATGAATCTTACTCAACCTAGCCAAGGTCTGATTTGATTTTTTTTAACCTCTCTTAAAACTCAAATTCTAAGGATCCTGTATTAGAGATTATAGCGCCTAGATATTTACATGATTACACCTCATTATTCCTTTCTCCTATCAGAGATATTTAATGTTTCATTGCATATTCTGTTCTCCTTAACTCTGTTTTTCTTCTATTTACCATGAGCTTAACCTCATGTAATATTTCATGCATTCTGGTAAGTAAGCTTTGCAAGTCCTGTGGTGTTCTCCTAATAAGGACAGTGTCATCACCAAACTCTAGGTCCACAAATTTCCTTTTACCAATCTATTATAATCCTTCTCAGCCATCCCCAACTATTCTATGCATTACAAAATCCACGAGGAGGATAAATGACATACAGTAGGAGACAACACATTCCCTTTTAGTACTCCACTGTTCACTGGATATTCATTTGATAGGACTCCATTTACATTGACTTTGCACTTGCTAACTTCATAAAAACACTTAATCAAATTTACATATGTAAGATGAATTTGATTATAACGCAGGACTCTCCACAAAATTGGCCGGTGCACAAATGCCATCAAAAGTAGATTTCTATATTCTGCACACCTGTACCACATGTCTTAAAAAAAAATTTGGTTAGTACAACTACCTTTTCGAAATCCTGCTTATTCGTCTCTAAGCTTTGCATCAATCTTTCTCTCTAGTCTCTTTAGAATGAGCATACTATATATTTTAATGACAACTGACGCAAGTGTGATGCCTCTAATCATTGCATCAGTCAGATCTCCATTATTTGGCCATTTTCACCAAGACTCCCAGCTTCTATTCATCAGGTTTGTCTCTTCATGCCATATTCTACAAAATAATCTTGTAAATACTCTGGGAGTACTTCATTCTCGTCCAAAAGGATCTCAGCAGTTATTCCATCATATCCAAGGGATTTTCATCTTGTGTGTTTTAATGACAGCTTTGACTTCAAATACACTGAATTCATTCATGGGCACATCAAGGTCTTCCTCAGCTTAAGGATATCTTGGTCTTAAGTGATACACGATGTAAGGTAATAGGTAAAGAAATCTTAGACCAAGGCAATATATATATCTACTCAAGAAGAACAGATGAAGTTGGAAGAAAAGGGGTAGGAATGATACTGACACCAAGAGCAGTAAGGGCATTAATGAAAGGAGAAGCTATAAATAGTAGATTGTTACTTGAAAAGTTTAGAATAAAAACCATGCAATACGAGTATTATAGCTTACTATATGATTCCCCTGAAGAAAGGAAAGATGAATACTAAAATGATTGCAGTGTAAAAGACGAGATCCCAGAGAGATATGAAAATTGTGATGGGAGACCTCAATGCTAAAGTTGGAAGGAATAATCAGGGTATAGAGAATGTGATGGGTATTGAGGGTCTTGGTGATGCTGAAAATGAAAATGGAACATATTTCATAAGTCTTTGTTCAACAAACAATTTTGTCATTGGAGGCACTCTTTTCCAGCACAAGGACATCCACAAATATACATGGACTCACCTTGTGGAAACTACAAAAATAGAATAGATCGCATAGCCATTAATAAAGAGAGGACGACGACACTGAAAAAATGTAAGAATCAACAGAGGTGAAGATATTGGTACTGATCCCCAGCTCCTCATTGCCACACTGAAACCTGAAAAAACCCAACCGAAATGTAGATAGAATATCTAGGATTGATATAACTAAGCTTCTAGAAGAAGAGCACAGAGAAACATTTGTAACTGAATGTAGGAATCGATTTGCAGTATTGAAGACATTTAAGAGACGAAGAGCAGACAATTAACGAAGAATGGTGAGATATTAAGAAAATGTACCAGTCAGTTGTTAG
>NC_090748.1:77856927-77861927 GCF_036898095.1 Palaemon carinicauda | reverse complement strand
CACTGTAAAATTCCAGGACATCTTTTTATTATTAACATTGAAAATTAACTCACATCAACTGCTTACTGAACCTCAGTACAACTTTGCATAAAAATGACAAAGTTCTTTTGAATGACGAAGATATTTCTAGCTAGTGACGGATCTTGCAGATGTGAGAAAAACCTTCCAAAAACAAAATGTTAAGGAAACCAATAGATCCATTTCACAAAAAAGAAATCGCTGAGAGTGTCAACAGACGAATATGAAAAATAAATGATTATTCTACATATGAGCGATTTGAAAAAATGGCTGAAAGCTGGACCTACATAAATTATCATTTAAACCGAAAAAAGAATTGAACCTATGAGTGGGAACTAAAAGCTGGATTACATGAGCTAATTCCTCATTTACAGTCCCAACACAAATATCATTTGCCTCCTATATGCAACTCAAATCCCATACTCTTACATTATGAAGCTCCTGTGCCAGTGTCAAAAGGCTGCACTAGCAGTATCCACCCAAAATAAAGGTTTTCCCACCATCATTTTGCTTCTGGGAATCCTTAAATTCGTAGACCTCATTGGAGCAAGAAAATATTCCAAATTAAATCAGATCCGACAAAGTTGAATATGATAGTACTTAATTAAAGAAAAGAGAAAGGGAAGACAGTGTATGAATGAGGTTAAAATATTTTTGCATCAGAGGTAGCTGACAGGTGTAGAGACAGGGAAGAGATGTCCTTTATCGTGATGGAAGACTATGATGGTGGTGAAAGAGAACAAATGCGTTTATTTGTGGATTAACTGGTTAAAACTGGGAGTGGCAGGAGAGAATTGTAACATAACTGTGCAAGGGATAAGAATGGACAAGGAGGAGGAAGACCGTTTCAGAACTTAAGGCTCTGCCTGCCAGCTTTGGAGAGCATTAGCGAATTGTGCAATGGATTATTCAAGGGCAATGGGATAGGTCAGACAGATAGATGTAGTTGTTTATAGTTACTGAGGTAAACTAGTCAATGAGAAGGTGAACTCTTGTGGAATTATGTTGAAAAAAAGTTTCAAACCAAAAATAAAGTACTTGGTATCCAATGAAGAATGTTAACAAGTAGAATTTGGAAAGAGAAACTGACGATGAAAAGGGTTTGCTATATATTAGTTAAGTAAATGGGAATGCAGGTTGGTGGACTTTAACAAGACGTCTATCTGATCATTATTTGGTTGAAGCAAAATTCAAGTTCAAAGGAAATATAAATTGGAGAGAATATAAGCAACACGAGGCTGAAAATTGAACTAACATTTAAAAACCGTACGCAAAGAAGGTTTGTAGATACACTATAAGCAAGAGTGAGAAGGAATAAGAACAGAAGGTGGTACGGTTAGAAAAGGGCAATTACACAACACGTTTCCACAGACAGGTGTACATGGGATTGAAGAGGGCAGTCTCAAAAAAAAAAAAAAGGGGGAAGGAAACGGAAAGGAAAGGATGAAGACAGTTGTAGATATGAGAAAGTAACTTAAGGAAATTAAATTGTTCTAAAGCAATATAAATGTAGGGAATGGTTAATGAGCAAATGGATCTCAAGAATAAAAGACGAAGTCAATGTAGAACAGAACTGACAATGGGAACATTACGCAATTGTTGAATGCAGAAAATAAAAGAGAAAGAGCTGAAAGAAGCTGTCAAAGAAAAGGGTAACTGTAAGTTTTACAAGGCTTGTAAAATAGGCTTTTTGAGGATGTAAAGAGGACAATCAAGATGTTAAAGAATACAAACGCAACAGAATTTGATTAAGATGTTTTGGAGGGTGACAATGGTGTGATCATGTGTCTGACCATTGTGTGTAAGTACAGTATGTCAGAATGTGAAAGGCTCCGAGGTAATGTGCGGAAAAATAAGTTTTCATGTCGATAAAATTGATGAATGAGACTGTTAGAATCATTTAGTATAATGCTACTTAGTTTAACATGTAATCTGTACTATAGTATTTTGATTAAGATTGTAATACAGTATAGATGGAGAGCTCAATTAGTGAGCATCCTTGTGGGTCTGAATAAGGCGGTTTGTACAGATAAGCTGTTTGTTATGATATAGATAGCATTTTCAAACTGGTCATATTAGATACGTGAAAAAACCTACAAATGATAAAACTGGACCTAAAACAAATTTTTGAAAGGATCAATAATGAGACACTGTGAAGGGTGTTGAGAAAATTCTGTTTACAGGATAAGTTGTAAGAGCCATTAAACTATTTATGATGGAAGCAAAGCATAAACGTCCAGTCAGATGAATGAATTGTTCAAGCGTACAAGTGGATCTGAGACAAGTGTGTTAGGTATTGGAATGGTGAGGCTCAGACTACGGAGCAATGAATGCTTGCATGGTAAATACAAATGGTGCACTGTGTTTGTGAGGCTAAACAGGTTGTGGATGAGAATTTTAGTTATCTGAAACAGCCATTGTTCTGTAACAACCTGTTACATAGATGAAACACAATGAAAAGAATGTTATCATACAATCTCCTAATCTAAAGATTCTAATTTCGTTCAGGTCAGGTACACTCTTCCATGATTATGTTTGATATGGGGTTTCTTAATCGTATGTTGACTATAATAGTGGATATGACGATGAAATTTCCTTATCAGTCATTAATACAAATATCGGTCGATTTTTTTCTTTTTAAACATTAACCTCCTCCTTAGTGAAGAATACCTTCGGAAAAGACAAAACAACACAACTGTCACTGCCATTTTCAAAATTTGTTGCTGAATCGTAGTTGAGCATAACACTCGCACAACATTACCACTTCATACATCTACACAGATAGACCATCAGGAGCATGTCTAATACCTCAATGCATAAGGAGCCATGATGCCACCCACCTGAATGTTGAGGCTTTTCAAGTATGTCTTTCACAAGGCTACATTTTTCTAATACATATTTTTCTTTTTCATCAGTAAGCTTTTCCCTTAATGTGGAAGGGTATAACTTATTCACTTGAACGTAGAGGAGACATGGTTACATATCCTTCGACCCGAAATAAAACTGAAATTTGTGTTATTTTGCAGAAACTTCCTATAAAGGCTGATTGAGGATCACAAAAAGACAATAGTCAATGATAAAAAAAGAATCAATTTGTTCAGACACAAGGAAAGATGTATAGCCTAAGTCATTAACCATAGTAAAACAAATAACTAAATAAATAAAGCGAAAACATTGAAGACGACAAAGCTGACAACAAAATTTACCTTCCCAAACTATTTTATTTAGCAAAGAAACTCACCCGGTCGTAATATCTATCTTATTCGTGGAATTTGAACTATGCTGCAGGTCCTAGGCTCAAAGAGACCGCCAGCGCTAAGTAGCAACTGAAGAAACCAGATATTGTGCTATGAACTGAAAGTTAAAGTTAAAGGGTATAAGACAACATACCGCATTGTAGGGAGTTGTAAAGGTTATAAAAGGCCACTTATGTAGAATAGTAGAGATAAAAAAAAAAAACAGGTAGAATGGCAAGTCATAGTTGGTCGGCATTAAATAACTTAAAATTACATTACCATTCCCTCTGAATATCATTGACTCTTGATGTAGGGAGCAGAGATGTTTTACTTATAAAACAGAATATCAACTAACTTCACTATATCATCCTCTCTATCTACCTTGCGCTCACTCACGGTAAACACTCAAAGATAACTTCTTTTTTCGTCACTTATTTCAAAGAAAGTGGCTCCCCCTATGGGGGGGTTTTAGAGAAATTAAATTAATTTAGTAATTATAACATTCCTAATTTAACACCTGAAACGTTCAAAATCGCCAAACTTCTGGCTTCATACACTTCTAAACAACAGGAGACTCCATTCTTTTCCATCTCGTATGAACCTTCGCACTTATTGGATATCAAGGCATTTCTTTCCAATACTTCTTCCACACCATACATCCAACTTTTCAACTTTGTCTACCTCTTTAACACTTCTGAATCATCCACTCTCTCGTTTTTATACTGTCATCCCTCCTTCCGAGTTCTATCATCTATAAAAACCTTTTAACACTTCCAAATGGATTAATTTTTCTTGAAATTTTCCTTTTTTTTACATCGCATACACTACACAAGCAGTGCATCTCCTTTTCTCTCCAATTCACATTCAACATCGACATTTCACAGCTGGATGGACGGGTGGGCAAAATGATAGGAACGATCCACTGAACTTACAAACAGGAACCGAATGTTGTACCACGTAGACACAGCTCTGATAGAAGAGGGCTTTAAGTGCTAGAATATTTCTTTCCTCATTTAAAAATAAAAAAAAAATATATACATATCTTAAAGGATAAAATTCAGACTAACACATATAGGCTACTTCGATTTTGAGGCAGACGGGTTTCATCTCAGGGTTGTGGTGGCCGATGTGGTAACGTCCCTGACTGGTGAACGCCAGACTGGGGTTTGAGTCCCGCTCAGACTTGTTTGTTTCTTTGGTCGCTGCTACTTCACCATCCTTGTGAGCTAAAGATGGGGGGGGGAGCTTATTGGTCTATCTGCTGAGTCATCTGCAGTCATTGTCTGGACCTCCTTGGTCCTAGCTTGGGTGGAGAGGGGGCTTGGGCACTGATCATATGTATATATGATCAGTCTCTAGGGCATTGTCCTACTTGATATGCCACTGTCACTGTCCCAGGCCCCAGCCATTCTTGAGCGGCCTTTTAACCTTTAAACTAAGAGTGGCCACTGTCCCAGGCCCCAGCCATTCTTGAGCGGCCTTTTAACCTTTAAACTTGATGTTTTGAGAAAAAAATAAGAGTTTCTTCTCAAAACATCAAGTTACTGCAAAACCAGTAGATGGGTAAAAAGTGGGCGCTGTTAAGAACATAGGGGACACTGTAAAAACCAAAAAGTGATGCCTACAGTAACCTGATTCCACCTTTGATGAAAGGGTATGGTTGTAGGCCTATACCACGTAGGCCTCTTTATACTAACCAGTTTAGCTTTTCGATCTCGTAAAATTGAAGCTGTCTTAATGGATGCT
>NC_090748.1:77831927-77851927 GCF_036898095.1 Palaemon carinicauda | reverse complement strand
TTTATATTTCTCTACTTTCTTTTTCGTTGATAATTAGCCTACCTGTATTCTTTTCCATTACAATGTGAGTGAAATCATTCAGTTTCTAAATACAGTTTTTATCTGCCAGGGTTTAGGGAACTGGAGAAGGGAGATTATCAAGGACAATTTGCTGAAGATTTGCCAGCGTGTTTTCATTTTCATTATCAGTCCATCTTTTCCTATCTTTCTAAAACGATAAAAAATTTCGAAAAGGCAAATTAGTTGTTTTATCAATCATTTGATTATTCACTTTGTTGAAATGAGATAAAACCAAGTATACTTAAATATTTCTGGTAATTGTTTTGTGATGATTCTAAAATCAACAAACTATACTATACTAAACGAATTTGCACAATCCAATATCCTACAAACAAATGACCAAATTCTTACAGCATTCAAAGTCTTATGCAACATCAAACTGTTATACTTTTTTCTTAAGTCTGACAGTCACCAACATATGATGTCAAGCAGTTGTGTGGTGTTTCGAGAAATTAAGAAATAGCTGATTACCGAGACTACCACTGCAATACAATAAAAACAAATAGCTTGCGAATCTTGATTTACTGGCAAAACTAGCATGTCTAAGGGGAAACAAGCACGTATTATAGTTAGCGTTAGTTTCATAGCATTGAGCCTTAACCCTAGAGGTGTTTGGCTTGTCCCAAAAGCTGCTAGAAGTAGCAGAGTTGGTCTTGGGCACCAAATAACTTTCGATGTCACAAGTTAGTAATTTGAATGGCGTGTATAGGCTCTGGGTTACTGTGTTAAGTAGTTCAGTTGTTTACTTTTGCCTTTGATAAAAGTGTAAAGATGTTTTCAACGATAAGGGATGGAGAAATTTAGGAGTAGATTGAATTACACAAGTGGAAACAAGATCTTTGAAACTAGAAACCTAGAGAATTCTAGTTGGCAGAGCAGTGTATCATTTGGCTTACAGTAACCCAATTTTTACTCTAGGGTTTACTGTATCAACTTTAAAGCTGCTCCAAAAATCCGTATTACTATTGCAGCTATAGCTCTGAACGAAATCTTTAAAATGACTGGATTAGATCATAGAAAAAGTTAATGACTTTCATTTTGAGCATATCGGGATTAGATTTAAAATTAAAATGAATGGCTGTAAAACATATTACAAACTTAAAAAGTGATGTATTCTTTGCTATAATTAGTTACTTCCTGAAAACATGTGGCACTATCACTTACTCAGCGGTATTGAACACTATCAGGCTTTGTAATTAAACAGAATGTACACATTGTGAGTTTCATAAGTTAGAATATAATTTTTTCTGCTTTCTCCGTCTTTTCTCGAATTATTAAACATGCTGCTCTCTCAGTTATAGGTTTGAGTTTACTAAAAATGGGGAGTCTCCTAACACTTTCTTTTCTTGTAAAACCCGAGTTTGATTTTCTTTTGCAACGTACTTTAATTTCTATTTTTTTTTACTATAATTTTCAGGCTTAGTACCAAACACCTGGAGAAATTATTTACTCTATTTTACAGTATTTTATATTTACATTGACTTAAAAAACTAATCAAGTATATTGCAGTTTTCTTATAACCCTAAAGATTTTCTATTGCTAAATTTTTTCATCGGGCACCCTTTTCTATTTTTTGACAATTTTCTATTTCCCCTTATTATTTCAAGTTATTACTATTATATATAAACATCGACCAATTCATCATAGTTTTTTACTGTCTAATGCTGGCAAAAATAAATTCTTACTCTGTATTCTTAAACAAAAAATCCTATAGACATTTGAAGTCTGGCTCTGATCCTATTTTTGTTAAGCACAATTTTGTATCTACTTTTCTAACATGTTTTTCCGTTACAATAATACTATTCGTCCAGTGGTGCTTGGGCTTACCCTGAGTGTTTAAAGACCCATTTTTACAACTTCTATTCTCGTTACCAGTTTAAAGGCTGAGTAAAATGCCCAAAACTAGCCTAGTGAATCTAGCAAAACCTCTATAACACCATCGGGTTTTAACTTTTTCTTCAAACTTCTACTATTGATCTTGAATTGTGTTATTGATTACCCGATTCTCTCATTTTTGTTTCTTTCAATACATTTCTTACTTTTTTCCATTTTTTTCCTCTATATATTCCTACATTAAATATTACAACTTACTTCAGGCTAACTGACTACCATTCAAACTGACTCGATGTTTATGGAAATAAGGTTAACAACTTTTCTCTGAATATTGAGATGGAACAAATCATTCAACACCCAACACAAGTTCATCAGTATCATGACCATGAATACAATTTTTTTTTTTTAACTTAAATTTCTTGACTCAGGCTCAGAAAATATCTGCCACTTTGGGCCCAGTGACCACTACCCCATTTCTCTTACTTGCACCGTCGTTTCTCGTCCAATATAATCACACAAAACATGCTATCGTACTTGAAGAGCTTTCTGCTGAACGAAATATGTCATTCTCCTTTAAGAAATAAATCTGACATCAACCTCATTTTTTGGAAGAATGTATTCCATTTTAGAATTTATCCCTCCTTTCAACCCATTATTGGGGCACCCCAGCCGCTTAGCCAAACAAGTTAAGAGAGCAAACACAGTACACATCCCAAGTCTCTTTCTGCTGCAATTCATCCCTCTTTCATATTCGTTCCTTTAAACATTGAAAGAAAAATTTTCCGCATTATGATGAAATTTTACACCACAATCTTGTACCCTAGTATAAAAATTAGTCATTTGCAACTGAAGGCCTGAACCATTAAAAATACAATCTGATGGATGACCTTAGATTTCCTTTCCTAAATAAAAAGCAATTCTATTTAGTTCTCATTGCCTAGCAAAATTTTCTCTTAGCTACTAGCATCCACTAATTCTGACATCTTCAAGTAGGGTTTCTATCTCCTTACAGATCTGCTAGGTACGCTTGTGGTCTTCTTGGAAACAAACATTGGTTCGTTTGTTATTACAAGCTCTTTTTGGTCCAAAACATACAATTTATTATAGTATTTACACAGAAATGTGTTACAGAGGGTAAATCAACTCCTTAGAAGTCCCACTGATTTCACAAAGAAACTAACAAAATACTTGAAATCACTTAAGTAATTATGCTAAATTGAAGAAGTGCTAACATGTAACCTCCTTCTTGCTATAATCCTCTGAAGAGATAAATGTGCCTTATCACTGATGCTATAATGCTAGCTGCCATGTAATTCTCAAGGCTATTATTCATATCACATAAAATCTATTATATTCTACACTTGTGCAGGAATAGAACATTACAAATAACTAAGTTTACAAGGAACTTTGAAGGACTATCACCTTATTCAATAATCAACAGTAAAATAAAATATGCATGGTTCTACTTACCACAAAATAATTAGCAATTCCTTTTAGAATCTTATGAAACAAATGTATCACTCAATAATATACATCTTTACGAAAATAACAGATATCCCAAATTTTTATAACACAGAAAACTTTCAGAAATCGATTTTAGAGATGTTGCTAATGTTTTCAAAACTTTTCTCAGCACGTTGAGGAAGACTTCTTCTGGATCACTAGTGGGACTTCTACGAAGCAAGATTTATTAGGATCGTCAATCATAGCACACCGGTGACGTGATACATCCCTCTACAAAGGCTTAAATCTTAACTGCAGGCATATACACTAGGAGGCTTGTATTATTGGCTTCTTATATTTGTATATCTTTTTCCAAATATAACACTGATGCTTCATCAAAGTATTACTCGGAGCTCTTCAAGACCCTTTCATATGAATAGAGGTAGAAAGAAGGTAAGTAACAGCTCTGAGGTCTAAAGTAGGTAAGTATTCAATGCTACGGTTGAGGCACAGTGCATGCATGATGGAAGGCTTACTGCCCTTATGATCAATGGTGATGGTGACTCGAGTTTCTGAATGCACTGCAGGCCCCATTATTTTCCCGATAATTTCAAAAGTATTGGTGTCTTCATTCCACAGATAAACGATATTTGCTACTGGTTTTATTAAATAAAGAAATAGACTTACTTCATACCGAAATTTTCTATTCTCAAATTAAACGCGACTTTCGATTTATATCTGGCACTAATATCTTTCATGAATTTCGTGATTTTCAAATTTTATTAGAGACTCGTCATCGAATTTGATCCTCACTTCGACTTATTTTCATACTGTTGATTTGGATTCTTATCAACTGCTCAAATCTTTTTTGCTGTTCAAAATCATATACAAAATACTCACAGGATGGTCAGTGTTCTTTCAAGTTAAAAAAAAAAAAAAAAAAAAAACATTTAAAAGTACCGAGGTTCACTGGTTTTAGGCATTTATCATTGGAATAGCTGTTGGTAGATTGATGCACACTCTAACAGTTGCATATAATTTATAGTGGAATTTTAAAGGTGAATTATTAATTTTAGGACAAGTAATAGCCAGAAAAATTGGAAAATTGTGTAGACAGGTAGTGATACACAGTGAAAATAATAATAAAAAAAAAGTAATACCATCTAGATTTAACTGATAATATGCAATGATAGAAAATCAATGATGCAAATAATGTTTTGAATACCTATGAAACAATAATGCCATGTCCAGCATATTTTGATAATGACTTTAGAGAACATGGTTGAAATCATTTAAGAAATCTTTTCTTCCGAGTATAGATGTGCTTCCGCCAGTACCTACTACCATTCCACCAACAACTCCTCTTGCAGATCCGACAACACTGAAGCCAACAACAACTGCTATGCCACCAATAACTGTCATGCCAACAACAACACCTCCCAACCCAACAACAACTGTCAAACCAACAACACCACCTCCCAACCCAACAACGATTGTCATGCCAACAACACCACCTCCCAACCCAACAACGACTGTCAAACCAACAACAACACCTCCCAACCCAACAACGACTGTCATGCCAACAACACCACCTCCCAACCCAACAACGACTGTCAAACCAACAACAACACCTCCCAACCCAACACCGACTGTCATGCCAACAACAACACCTCCCAACCCAACAACGACTGTCAAACCAACAACACCACCTTCCAACCCAACAACAACAACACCTCCCAAGCCAACAACGACGACTGTCATGCCAACAACAACACCTCCCAACCCAACAACGACTGTCATGCCAACAACGACGACTGTCATGCCAACAACGACGACTGTCATGCCAACAACAACACCGCCCAACCCAACACCGACTGTCATGCCAACAACACCACCTCCCAACCCAACAACGACTGTCAAACCAACAACACCACCTTCAAACCCAACAACAACAACACCTCCCAAGCCAACAACGACGACTGTCATGCCAACAACAACACCTCCCAACCCAAAAACGACTGTCATACCAACAACAACACCTCCCAACCCAACAACGACTGTCATGCCAACAACGACGACTACCATGCCAACAACAACGACTACCATGCCAACAACAACAACTACCATGCCAACAACAACGACTACTATGCCAACAACAACAACTACCATGCCAACAACAACGACTACCATGCCAACAACAACAACTGCCATGCCAACAACAACGACTACCATGCCAACAACAACTACCATGCCAACAACAAAAACTACCATACCAACAACAACGACTACTATGCCAACAACAACAACTACCATGCCAACAACAACGACTACCATGCCAACAACAACAACTACCATGCCAACAACAAAAACTACCATGCCAACAACAACGACTACTATGCCAACAACAAAAACTACCATGCCAACAACAACGACTACTATGCCAACAACAACGACTTCCATGCCAACAACAACAACTACCATGCCAACAACAACGACTACCATGCCAACAACAACAACTACCATGCCAACAACAACATCTGCAGAGTCATCAACAACAGCCACATCTTGTGGTGTTACAAGGGCATACTGCCGTAAGTAGCTATGGCCTATACTTTTTGCTTTGTTAATCTCCAACTACCAAGGATAACAAGTTTACAATCCTTCTTGGTTGATCATCTAAATTGTACTTATGTTTTGATTCTTGAATATATTGAATTCAAATATGCTAATTTGTAGGACAGAAGAGTGGAAGCAGTAAATGAAAATTTGAGAATGCTAGTGGATGTATTTACTTTGAATATAGAAATGATAGTGAAATGGTTGAAAATGGAAAGGTGCCAGATGCTCGTGTGATTTTAAGTGACATGCCTCCGTATAGTCGCTGCAAATATTCTGAGTGAAATAAGCCCCACCCTTTGATGATGTCATAGCCAATCACGTTGTCTCCCATGTTAGCAATGGTTACAATACATCCCCTGACAAATTTCAAACTATATTAACTAATAATTACTTGAAGGGCATGTGTTGTGACTGCTGTTAACATGGAAGACAATGTGATTGGCTATGACGTCATCAAGGGGTGGAGCTAATTTCACCCAAAATTTCTGCAGCAACAATAGTGATTGACCAGTATGTGTGAAAGGTTAGTCTAGATTGAGATAACTTCCCATAGAATGCAACACTCCAGAAATACAGACTATTCATCAAAGGAAAATACTGAATCTTATGGTTTGGAATATTCATATCATGATGCAGATGAGAATAAATGCATGGTAGCTGATTTGGTCAAGGAGAGAAAACTCTTTGAACTGGCACTTAGTGAGGCGAAAGTGAACAAATCAAAATAACAAAAAATAATGGTATGTAGGGTAGTTGAAATGTGAAGGGGTAGAATATTTCTCTATTTTTCAGACAAACCTGAAATAAATAGCTTCATAATGATGTACAGTACTATATTATTAGAACTTTTATGAAAGTTTTTATTTCCCATTTATCAATGATTGCTCCCTAAAACTTTGACTTTTGCATGAAATTAAGTATGTACATTCAATTTCATTTATTGCTTGCCAAACACCATATGAATAAAACATAATGTCATGTACGAGTGGAAACTTCTTCACAGTTAGGGTTAGCGATTGGGAACCTGTTAAGTCTCTGATGACAGGAAATAAGAGTCCCTGGTGTATTATTTCAATGAATGTAATGTCAAGACTGACTGTGACAGGATTAAAACTTTTGATAGTATGAGCATATGTTTCAGGAATAGAAAACTGAAAGAGAATCTTATGTTGAATTCTGAATCTGTATCCTGTCTGGATTCTTTTGGAAAAAATGAAAGGAAAACTGGGCTATGAAAATTGGGTGTATGGATAGGTGACAGAGAAGGAAATATTGTTGTTAGTAGGAATGAGTTCCTGGAATAAGGGAAAAGGGACAAAATCTAGTAGAAATCTGTCTGCCAGGAGACTTGTTATTTGAAATAAATTATTTCAAATGAAAAACAGTAATAACTAATTACTGTGTCAGTAAAAATGTGATGGTTTTGATGTGGAAAAGAGGATTGGCCTGGGGATATATCTTATCATAACTCAGTTGAAGCAAAAGTTAAATTTGATATAAGTAAGAAAGGAAAGTGAGAAAATGAGTCACTAAATGTAATAAAGACAGGTGAGTTAGATAAGAAGGATGTACAAAAGGGCTTATGTAGAAAAACTGGATTAACTGTGGGGTAGGGTTTAAGTAAAGGAATGACTGAAAGGTCAGTTTTTAAAATTACATGTGCAGGTCATTGGATCAGCATGGAGTATCTGGGGGAGTATGAGGACAGGGAGAGGTTGGAGGAAGGGATAAAATTTATAGTAAAGGAAAACAGAAGTTTTGATCTCTCCAATTTAATAAAGGGCAATGTCTGCCAGTATATATATATATATATATATATATATACGCATATTTCCTGCCACGCAGTAGAATCGTTCGACATGTGAATATATGGTGTCTCCCCGTCCCTCGGGTAGGGGGCTTAAAAATTCCGTGGTCCGAAAATTCCACCCACGAAAATTTCACCCATGTAAAATTCCACCCACGAAAGTTCCACCCATATTTTCTATATTTTTTATTTTCTTTCATTTATTTAATCATTAGACCAAATGAAACTTTGTTTATTTCATATCAATAACTGAAGGTTTAAATGTTAACAAAATTTTTTACTATATATATATATATATATATATGCACACACACACACACACACACATATATATATATATATATATGCACACACACACACACACACACATATATATATATATATATATATATTATGGGTGATTATTTTAAACAACTATCTTCGTTAAACAATCACCATCCTACAGACTAGTATTGAAACAGTTGTTTGTTTATTTTAAAGAACTATCTTCGTTAAACAATCACTATCGTTGGTGTCCAACGCGGAAGAGGTGAACGGAGACGGAGAGTTGAACCTCTTTTCCCTATCGAAATGTGGAATGTACATGAGTGTACTCTACATAACGTACCGAGGACAAACAATCATGTGGAAGGTTTTAATAGTGCTCTAAGAACGTTGTTAACAAGTATCCATCCAAATTTATGGACACTTTGCTCATCACTCCAAAAAGAGGAAGCTCTAACCCAAACTAAAATTATTCATTTAAGACGAGGAGACGAGGCTCAGAAAAGAAAGAAATATAAGTCTATAAATGACAGACTTATAAATCTTGTAGAAAATTATGAGCCATCATACATATTAGAATTTCTGAAAGGTATAGCACATAACTTGCATGGTTAAATAAATTTAATTTCTTTTGTTTGAATTTTAATTTTGCATAGGTTGCAATACGAAATGGATACAATCAATAAATATTATTTTATGTATTTAATATTGTCTGTTTCCTTTACCATATGTATAACAGTAATTTCAACCTCACTTTCAATGGATACAATCAATAACTATTAATTTTATGTTTTAAAAATTGTTTGTGTTTCCTTTCCCATATGTATAATAGTAATTTCAACCTCACTTTCAATGGATGCAATCAATAAATATTATTTAATGTTTTAAAAATTGTCTGTGTTTCCTTTCCCACACGTATTATAGTCATTTCAACCTCACTTTTTTTATTAAACATACATGAAAGACAAGATGTAGAAATTCTTTGTGGGTGGAATTTCCGTGGGTGGAACTTGACGTGGGTGAAATTTTCGGGGGTGGAATTTGGTGGGAGGAATGTTCGTGGGTGGAATTTTCGTGGGTGGAATTTACATAGCACCAAAAATTCAAGGCATTAAATGACATTTCTATTTTATGTTCTACATTCTTTGGATAACATCGTCTGGCAAAATACACACACACACGCCCATATATATATATATATATATATATATATATATATATATATATATATATATATATATATATATATATATATATATATATATATATATATATATATATATATATATATGAATTGTCAAGTTTTCACTCCACTATTGTACATAATGAATATTATAAACTGTTTTTAGTATTTTCTTACTTTCTTTATGCACGCCCTCTGTTGATTGCTTTCTTAACTTTCATCCTTCCTTGTCCAGAGCAAAGTCTCTTTTCCCGTTATTCCTCCTTTATGTTCTTAGTTTTGTTTACTTTGGTACTTCAAATTTCTTGTTAAGTTAGGTGTATTCTTCCTGTTCTGAAGACAGTGTTCGTGGCTCTTTCTCCTATTACTAAGTGTATTTTGTTATTTAGATATGTTGAATTGTGTTGAATTATTGAACTATTTGCCATATGTTTAATTATTATAGTGAAGTGTTTTGTTGAAACAATTTCGTTCATGTATAAGTTTCAAGTAATTAATGTTAATTTGTATAATTAGTTATTAATAATTATAATAAGAGATTGCTGAGTTTCGTTCACCCGACCATGGTTTCGCACAGTTTGGATTTTATTTTGGTGGAATATTATTTTTATTATGCTTCCTACTGAGTGTTAGCTAAGGCCATCTTTAAGCTAAAGTATTTACCACTGAATACGAGGACATTCAGCTTAGGCATGTCATAATTTGGGGGCATGTCCGGGATTCCAAATCTGTTGTGCGATTATAAACTGTTGAAATGTTTTTGGTGAATTTTTAAGAACTGTTGGTGAACGATATGTCCATATATTGTGCTTCATTGATTTGTACAGTTAGTGCCACGCTACGCTGTTCTTCGCTTTCATTAAACTGTGTTTGACAGTAGTTCCAGGCAAGAATACACCTCATCTCTCCTTAAACCAAGGTAAAGTATTTTTGAAGGATAAGTCGATAACAAGTGTTAATTGACAGGGATCTGTGTGAATCACCTCTTATGCCCGCCTCATTAATATTTTCCACAATAAAGGTCACCCTCGCTATCATATAAGTGTTAAGTTACGTTAATCTTACGTTACCTTGCACATCATTGTTTAGCTCCCGACCTTTCGGATTAGCAAAATCCACTGTACTCCTTTTAAAGTCTAATCATTGCGGAAGTATTTGTTCATTCTCGCACTTTTAGTGTACCTCGAACACTCCGTGATTCCAGACTTTCTGTAATTACTGAATTGCGCTAGTTTAACTCCCCAAGATTAGACATGTGGTTTAGTCAGGTTGCTGCGTATATCTTTAGGTAATTACCATTCTGTAACTAGCAGTTGTTATTCGTATTTAAATACTTCTCTCGCTGTCTGTTAGCGTTCTATTATAAGTACAGTAATAGCGTTGGGCTGCAGTTACCTAAATTTATCATTATAGGTTTTCGGTAGTAAATATAACTTGTTACATTTGTTTACGTTAGGAGCAATGTACGTGTGGCTACTGTTAACTTTATTTTATAAATATGAATACTGTTTAGAATGATTAACAGTTTAATGTGTTCGCGTTTAGTCAGCCATTCATTGTTAGGTAGGTAGGATTTGTTGTATTTACATAGGCCTAAGTGCTGTGTAGTGAGTAATTAAACCTTGTTCAAAATGCCTTTTAATCTAGAGAGCTTTACTGGAAACCCCAAAGAGGAATTATCTACGCTCAGGTATGCTACTAAACAGGATCTGCGTGACCTAGCAGCGAAATGTAACATTGTGGTTGATCCTGCTTATGTGAAGGCTAGATTACTGAGTAACATTTTGGATTATTTAATTAACCAAGAGATTATTACAGATGATGAAGAAGTACAAGCACTCAGAATTGCAGCAGGAGTACTTCCGCCTGTTCCAGTAGATACAGAAGTAGAGAAAATAAGGCTTCAATTGCAGTTAGAGAAGGTAAAGAAGGAAACGACCGAACGGGAGCTCTATCTAGAAGAGAAGAGAGCAGAAGCGAGAGAGAAGGAGCGAGAAGCAGAGATAAGACACCAGATAAAACTCCAGGAGCTTTCTTCAGGTAAGAGAAAGGAAGCCACACTCCCTGCTACGTTTGAAGTTTTTAAAGCAAGTAAGCTTGTACCTGATTTCGATGAGAAAGATCCTGAGGTTTTCTTCCAGAACTTTGAACAAATCGCAGAAACCTTGAACTGGCCTGTAGAATTCTGGTCTCTGCTCATCAGGAACAAAGTGAAGGGTAAAGCTGCATTTGTTGCTTCACAACTGGTAAGTGAAAATGACTATACAGTGTTAAAGAAAACTATCTTGGATGCGTACTCCATTACCATAGAAGGGTACAGACAAAATTTTAGAAATTCTGTTAAAACTTTCAACCAAACTTTTGTAGAATTTTGTAGTCTCAAAAATAGGCAGTTGAATAAGTGGTTAGAAAGAGCAGGTGTTGATAACTTCGAATCATTTAAGAATTTGATTCTTCTAGAAGAATTTTTGAGGAAAGTGCCTACTCGTATCTCAACCTTCATTCATTTTAAAGGTGAAACACTGGTAAAGAAGGCAGCTAGTCTCGCCGATGATTACCTCTTAATCCATAAATCACAAAAGGGTCAAACTAACAAATCATCTCCTTCCTTTTCCAAATCTCCCCAGGTATCCTGTGCTTACTGCAAGAAAGAGGGCCACACTATTGAAAATTGTCCACTTCCCCAGTGCAAAACTTCAAAAGCAAAAGAAGGTAAAAATGCCCAGTCAAGGAGCACATGCCATGTGACTACTCCGATGGAAGGGTTGCAGCCGTTTGAAGGATTTATTTGTGATGTTACTGTAAATGGTACTTCACTGAAGTGCCTCAGAGACTCTGGTTCCTCTCAGTCTATATTGGCAGACTTAGGTTCGAAGAATCTAACTTACACTAGGGAGTTTGTAACTATTTCAGATTTAACCTCTTCCAGGACTCTGCCTCTTGCTGAAGTGGAAATTGTTAGTCCTTACTTTACAGGAAAGGCTAAAGTAGCTGTGTTAAAGCAAGCCTTGCCGTGTTCTCCAGTAGAGCTGATCTTGGGTAATGATCTAGCAGGGTCACAGGTGAAAACTAATTTTATTATTTCAGATCCTGATTTCGTAATCCAAGAAGAAAGTAAATCCATAGAATCTCCACCAGCTATAACTCAGGTTGTGACTAGGAATACTTCCAGGGCAGGACACTTGAAAAGTGAGAGTAAAACTACTGGAAGAACTATGGAGGCCTTAGACTTGGTGAATGTAGGTAAGAAAGAGTTTACCGAGCTACAGAAAGAGGACCCCAGCCTTAGTGAACTTTGGAAAAAGGTGAGAATTCCAGATGAAAATCCAAAATTGCCATATTTTTATGTGAATAAAGGTATTCTCTGCAGGCATTTCAGGTCGCCACAGATTAATTCTAACCATACTTGGAGGGATTGCCACCAAATAGTCATTCCTCAACCTCTAAGACTTTCCTTGTTAGACCTCGCTCATTCTGCAGAATCCCACTTAGGGGTCAACAAGACCTACAAAAGAGTAAGTGAAGACTATTATTGGCCAGGCCTTGGTAAAGATATTAAGAGCTATGTTGCTTCATGTCACCATTGTCAGGTTACAGGTCAACCTAACCAGAGAATCCCGCCAGCACCACTCCAGAACGTACTAGTACCCAAAACTCCTTTTTACAAACTCATCATAGATTGCGTTGGTCCCTTACCAAAGACTAAGAGAGGGAATGAATACATACTGACTGCTATGTGTCCCACTTCAAGGTACCCTTTGGCATTTGCAATCAAAAACATAAATGCAAAGACTATATTACTTAACCTTAGGAAGATTTTCACTGTTTTAGGATTTCCCTATGAATTACAATGTGACCAGGGAACTAATTTTACAAGCCATGTCTTCAAACAAACTATGCATACATTGAATATTCATAATGTTAACTCCTCTATATATCATCCACAGACAAATGGTGCCCTGGAAAGGTTCCATCAAACCTTGAAGAACCTTTTGCGCAAGTACAGCAGTGAAACGGCAAATCATTGGGATGAGGACCTCGATCTCCTAATGTATGTTTTTCGATGCACTCCACATGATTCCACAGGGATATCTCCCTTTGAGGCATTGTTTGGTCGTCGACCACGAACTGTATTGGGTATGGTGAAAGAAAATATTTTGCATCAGAAACCAGAGGAGACTACTAACACGTTGCAATATATTAAAGACCTTAAAAGTAAGTTTCATCAGATAAATGATTTGGTATGTTCTAACCTCCTTTCCTCGCAACAAGTAATGCAGCAACAGGGGAACAAGAAAGCCAGGTTAAGGGAGTTCCAGAAAGGTGACCAGGTACTTTTATACCATCCAATTCCAGGAGCTCCATTGAGAGAGAAGTTTGCCGGCCCATATACAGTCCTAGAACGTCTTTCTAAGGTAAACTATGTAATTAGTACCCCAGATAGGAGGAAGGACACACAATTGGTTCATGTGAACTTGTTGAAGCGGTACCAAAGTAGAGTAAATAGTGGACCACCTCGAGTAACATTGGTGACTACCTCAACTCTTAGGTCTAAAGATGACTATCCTGTTACTACTAATGAAGACCCTGATGAAGATCCAGAACTGATTAATATTAGTGATTTAACTAACTCTAAGATAATGGGTAAGCTTGACTCCTTCTTATCACACTTGTCTACAAATGAAAGCAAAGAACTAAACTCCTTACTAACCAGTTTTCAGGACTTGTGCACTGATGATCCAGGAACCTGTAACCTCATTCAACATGACATCTTGCTGGAGCCGGGAACACAGCCCATCAGACAACCATTTTACAGAGCGATAGGAAAGAAGCTTGAATCCTTAAGGTCAGAGGTACAGTACTTGATAGATCACAAGTTAGCAGTCCCAAGTACCTCCCCTTGGGCTTCACCTTGTATACTTGTACCTAAAGCAAACGGTAAGTTACGACTATGTACAGACTACCGCAGACTGAATAAGGTCACCATTAAAAATTCTTTTCCTTTGCCACGGATCAATGATATTTTAGACAATATAAGTAATTCAAAGATTTTGACTCAGATTGATTTACTAAAAGGGTACTATCAGGTAAAACTGACCCCAAAGGCCCAATCAATCTCTGCTTTTGTAACACCCTTTGGCCTATTTGAATATGTGGTTATGCCTTTTGGGCTCTCTAATGCCCCTGCTACATTTCAGAGGCTGATGGCAGAGGTAATCAGAGATTTGCCTAATGTCTATGTGTACTTGGACGATATAGTCATAGCAAACATGACTTGGGAGGAACATCTGCACACACTCTCAAATCTGTTTACACGACTACGTACTGTAGGTCTCACCATCAACTTAGCCAAGAGTTCATTTGGGCAAGCTAAGGTTGTATACCTTGGTCATTATTTGGGCAGTGGAGAAATAATGCCAAAAGATGCTAATATTGAGAGTGTAATGAATATACCTGTACCCCTTTCAAAATCTCAACTTAAGACCTTTTTAGGTATGGTCTCTTATTATTCCAAATTCATTAAAAATTTCGCAATTCTTGCTGCTCCATTATATGCACTACTATCTAACAAAGTAACCTTTGTTTGGACTAAGGAATTAGACAATCTTTTCAATCAGCTTAAAGGTATCTTGATCTCTAAACCAATTTTAAGGGCACCAGACTTCTCAAAGGAATTTTTATTACAGGTAGACGCCAGTGGCACAGGTTATGGAGCTGTACTTCTGCAATCTTATGCTCCTAATGACACCAGCTGTATTCCAACACTGCATTACCTACCAGTAGCCTATCACTCGAGATTTTTCAGAGGAGCACAAACCAGATGGGCTACCGTGGAGAAGGAGCTTTATGCGATAGTAGCTTCTTTACAACACTTCCAACCTTATCTTGAAGGTCATCGTCGGGTCATTGTCTTTACTGATCACCGACCTCTCACGTTCCTCAACCGTGCCAGACTCAAAAATCTGAAACTCTTGCGGTGGTCTTACATCCTTGGCACCTTTAATATTCAGCTTCAAAGCATCAAGGGAACCAACAACACCATTGCAGACACCTTGTCACGCCTTCCATCAGCATCTTCAGCTGGATCCACCGCTATGGACCCATCTTAGTGGGGGGGGAATTGTCAAGTTTTCACTCCACTATTGTACATAATGAATATTATAAACTGTTTTTAGTATTTTCTTACTTTCTTTATGCACGCCCTCTGTTGATTGCTTTCTTAACTTTCATCCTTCCTTGTCCAGAGCAAAGTCTCTTTTCCCGTTATTCCTCCTTTATGTTCTTAGTTTTGTTTACTTTGGTACTTCAAATTTCTTGTTAAGTTAGGTGTATTCTTCCTGTTCTGAAGACAGTGTTCGTGGCTCTTTCTCCTATTACTAAGTGTATTTTGTTATTTAGATATGTTGAATTGTGTTGAATTATTGAACTATTTGCCATATGTTTAATTATTATAGTGAAGTGTTTTGTTGAAACAATTTCGTTCATGTATAAGTTTCAAGTAATTAATGTTAATTTGTATAATTAGTTATTAATAATTATAATAAGAGATTGCTGAGTTTCGTTCACCCGACCATGGTTTCGCACAGTTTGGATTTTATTTTGGTGGAATATTATTTTTATTATGCTTCCTACTGAGTGTTAGCTAAGGCCATCTTTAAGCTAAAGTATTTACCACTGAATACGAGGACATTCAGCTTAGGCATGTCATAACATATATATATATACATATATATATATATATATATATATATATATATATATATATATATATATATATATATATATATATATATAATATATATATATATAATATATTTATCTATCTTCACCATTAGCTGACTGCGGCGTTGCACAGGTTACCGCAGATGGAATAAGAATCGTCAACGGTACAGCAGCTGCCGAAAACGAATATCCTTACCAAGTCATCGTTAATCCAACCATAGCTGGAAGTACTTATCAATGTGGAGGCTCCATCATCAAGAAAAGGTGGATCCTCACCGCTGCTCACTGCTTTTTCGATCAAAATCAGTAAGTAGTGCTCTAGAACATCCCTGTCTGTTCTGATGACAACACATTGTTATGGAACCTCCCTGTCTGTTCTGGTGCCAACCCCTTGCTCTAGAACTTCCCTGTCAGTTCTGATGCCAACCCCTTGCTCCTGAACCTCCCTGTTTGTTCTGATGACAAACCTTTACACTAAAACCTCACTGTCTGTTCTGATGCCAACCACTTGCTCTATAACCTCCTTGTCTGTTCTGATGCCAACCCCTTGCTCTAGAACTTCCCTGTCAGTTCTGGTGCCAACCCCTTGCTCTTGAACCTCACTGTTTGTTCTAATGACAAACCCTTGCTCTGGAACCTCACTGTCTGTTCTAATGCCAACTTCTTGCTCTATAACCTGCCTGTCTGTTCTGATGCCAACTACTTGCCCTAAAACTACCCTGTCAGTTCTGATGTCAACCCCTTGCTCTTGAACCTCCCTGTTTGTTCTGATGACAACCCCTTACACTAGAACCTCACTGTCTGTTTTGATGCCAACCTCTTGCTCTATAACCTCCCTGTCTGTTCTGATGCCAACCTCTTGCTCTAAAACCTCTCTGCTTGTTCTGATGACAACCCCTTACACAAGAACCTAGCTGTTCTGATGCCAACCCCTTGCTCTATAACCTCCCAATCCCTTGCTCTAGAACTTCCCTGTTTGTTCTGATGTCAACCCCTTGCTCTTGAACCTCCCTGTTTTTTCTGATGACAACCCCTTGTTCATGAATCTCCATTTCTGATACCAATCCCTTGCCCAAGATCTTCCCTGTCTGTTCTAATGCCAACTCCTTGCTCAAGAACTTCCCTGTCAGTTCTAATGCCAACCCTTTGCTCTTGAACCTCACTGTCTGTTCTGATGCCAAACCCTTGCTTTAGGACCTCCCTGTCAGTTCTGATGCCAACCCCTTGCTCTTGAACCTCCCTGTTTGTACTGATGATAACCAATTGCTCTTGAATCTCCCTTTATGATACCAATCCCTTGCCCTAGATCTTCTCTGTCTGTTCTCATGCCAACTCCTTGCTGTAAAACTTTCCTGTCAGTTTTGATGACAACTCCTTAAACTAAAACCTCACAGTCTGTTCTGATGCCAAACCCTTACTCTTGAACCTCCCAGTCTGTTTTGATGACAACCCCTTACACTAGAACCTCCCTGTCTGTTCTGATTCCCACCCCTTGCTCTTGAATCTCCCTTTCTTTTCTGATACCAATCCCCTGTTCTAGATTTTCCCTGTCTGTTCTGATGCCAACCCCTTGCTCTAGAACTTCCCTGTTAGTCAGTTCTGATACCAAACCCTTGCTCTTGAACCTCCCTGTCTGTTCTGATGCCATCTCCTTACTCTAAAACCTCCCTGTCTGTTCTTATGGCAACCCCTTGCCGTAGAACCTCCTTGTCTGTTCTGGTAGTATCTAATTGCTTTAGAACTTCCCTGGCTTTCCTAATGCAAACTCCTTGTCTGTTCTGATGTCATCCCATTGTTCTAGAACCTCCTTGTTTGTTCTGATGCCATCTCCTGGCTCTACAAACTCCCTGTCTGTTCTTAGGGCAGCCCTTTGCTCTAAAAAATCCTTGTCTTTTCTGATGCCATCTCCTTGCTCTTCAACCTCCCTGTTTGTTCTGATGACATCCCCTTGCTCTTGAATCTCCCTTTCTGATACCAATCCCTTGCTCTAGATCCTCCCTGTCTGTTCTAATGCCAACTCCTTGCTGTATAACTTCCCAGTCAGTTCTGATGACAACCCCTTACACTAAAACCTCAATATCTGTTCTGATGCCAACCCCTTGCTCTTGACCCTCCCTGTCTGTTCTGATGACAACCCCTTACACTAGAACCTCCCTGTCTCTTCTGATTCCCACCCTTGCTCTTGAATCTCCCTTTCTTTTCTGATACCAATCCCTTGTTCTAGATTTTCCCTGTCTGTTCTGATGCCAACCCCTTGCTCTGGAACTTCCCTGTTAGTCAGTTCTGATACCAAACCCTTGCTCTTGAACCTCCCTGTCTGTTCTGATGCCATCTCCTTGATCTAAAACCTCCCTGTCTATTTTTATGGCAACCCCTTGCTGTAGAACCTCCTAGTCTGTTCTGGTAGCATCTACTTGCTTTAGAACTTCCCTGGCTTTTCTAAACCGAACTCCTTGTCTGTTCTGATGTCACCCCCTTGCTCTAGAACCTCCTTGTTTGTTCTGATGCCATCTCCTGGCTCTACAAACTCCCTGTCTGTTCTTAGGGCAGCCCCTTGCTCTAGAAAATCCTAGTCTTTTCTGATGCCATCTCCTTGCTCTAGAACCTCCCTGTCTATTTTGATGCGAACCCCTTGTCTGTTCTGACGTCATCTCCTTGCTCTAGAACTTCCTTGATTGTTCTGATGCCATATCCTGGCTCTAGAACTTCCCAGTCAGTTCTGATGCCAACCCTTTGCTCTTGAGCCTCACTGTCTGTTCTAATGCCAACACCTTGCTTTTGGACCTCCCTGTCTGTTCTGATGCCAACACCTTGCTTTTGGACCTCCCTGTCTGTTCTGATGCCAACCCCTTCCTCTTCAACCTCCCTGTTTGTTCTGATGACATCCCCTTGCTCTTGAATCTCCCTTTCTGATACCAATCTCTTGCCCTAGATCCTCCCTGTCTGTTCTAATGCCAACTCCTTGCTGTATAACTTCCCTGTCAGTTCTGATGACAACCCCTTACACTAGAACCTCAATGACTGTTCTGATGCCAACTCCTTGCTCTTGACCCTCCGTGTCTGTTCTGGTGACAATCCCTTACACTAGAACCTCCCTGTCTGTTCTGATTTTTACCCCTTGCTCTTGAATCTCTCTTTCTTTTCTGATACCAATCCCTTGTTCTAGATTTTCCCTGTCTGTTCTGATGTCAACCCCTTGCTCTAAAAATTCCCTGTCAGTCAGTTCTGATATAAAACCCATGCTCTTGAACCTCCCTGTCTGTTCTTATGCCATCTCCATGCTCTAAAACCTCCCTGTCTGTTCTTATGGCAACCCCTTACTGTAGAACCTCCTTGTCTGTTTTGGTAGCATCTACTTGCTTTAAAACTTTCCTGGCTTTTTTAATGCAAACTCCTTGTCTGTTCTGATGTCATCCCCTTCCTCTAGAACCTCCTTGTTTTTTCTGATGCCATCTCCTGGCTCTACAAACTCCCTGTCTGTTCTTAGGGCATCCCCTTGCTCTAGAAAATCCTTGTCTTTTCTGATGCAATCTACTTGCTCTAGAACCTCCCTGTTTGGATTGAAGCGAACCCCTTGTCTGTTCGATGTCATCTCCTTGCTCTAGAACCTCTTTGTTTGTTCTGATGCCATCTCCTGCCTCTAGAAACATCCTGTCTGTTCTTATGACAACCCATTGCTCTAGAACCTCCTCATCTTTTTTGATGCCATCTCCTTGCTTTAGAACCTCCGTCTTTTCTGATGAGAACCCCTTGTATTTTCTGATGTCATCTCCTTGCCCTAGAACATCCATGTTTGTTCTGATGACAATCCACTGCTCTTGAATCTCCCTTTCTGATACCCATCCCTTGCCCTAGATCTCCCCTGTCTGTTCTAATGCCAACTCCTTGCTGTAAAACTTCCCTGTCAGTTTTGATGACAACTCCTTAAACTAAAACCTCACTGTCTGTTCTGATGCCAAACCCTTACTCTTGAACCTCCCAGTCTGTTTTGATGACAACCCCTTACACTAGAACCACCCTGTCTGTTCTGATTCCCACCCCTTGCTCTTGAACCTCACTGTCTGTTCT
>NC_090748.1:77824427-77826927 GCF_036898095.1 Palaemon carinicauda | reverse complement strand
TATCATGTGCATGATTTTTTTTTTAGTTAAAATGTCGTTCATCACCACGAGGACCATTTTACCGCGAGTGCCCCTTTTTCATTTTTTTTCATTTTTTTGCCAAGTCATTTTTCCGTAAGATATTGCCAAATAGTGTCGTAAAACTTTTGCTTGTTTAGTGTTGGAAAGTGTGTCTAGATGATCTGGCTACCCATGCATGACTTTGTTTTTGTCAGATACGACGTAGTTATTGGTATATTGGGTATTTAACCGCGGTTACCAATTTCTGTTTTTTTCAATATTTGTAAAAATTACTACGTAGTAAGGAATTGCCGTATATTATTCATTTTTTTTTTTTCATGTTTATGTGTTAGAAAGTGTGCCTTGATGGTTGGGCTAACACGTGCATGTCTTTTTTTTTTATCTGAGATGCCGTATATTAGAATGTCGGGCATTTTACCGCGAGTACCCCTTTTTCATTTTTTTTTTCATTTTTTTGCCAAGTCATTTTTCCGTAAGATATTGCGAAATAGTGTCGTAAAACTTTTGCTTTTTTAGTGTTGGAAAGTGTGTCTAGATGATCTGGCTACCCATGCGTGATTTTGTTTTTGTCAGATACGACGTAGTTATTGGTATATTGGGTATTTAACTGCGGTTGCCAATTTCTGTTTTTTTCAATATTTGTAAAAATTTACTACGTAGTAAGGAATTGCCGTATATTATTGATTTTTTTTTCATGTTTATGTTAGAAAGTGTGCCTTGATGGTTGGGCTAACACGTGCATGTCTTTTTTTTTATCTGAGATGCCGTATATTAGAATGTTGGGCATTTTTCCGCGAGTGCCCCTTTTTATTTGTTTTGCATTTTTTTTGCTTAGTCATGTTACCGTAAGGAATTGGCAAGTAGTGTCGCAAAACTTATATTTTTATAGTGTTGGAAAGTGTTTCTAGATGATCTGGCTACCCATGCCTATCTTTTTTTTTTAGCCAGATATGGCGTATATATAGGTATGTGTTCGATTTTCCTGTGATTGCCATTTTCTCGTTTTTTCCCATTTCTTTCAAAATTACTACGTACTAAGGAACTATCACAGAGTAATGATTCATTTAGATGTTTATTTGTCGGAAAATGTGCCTTGATGGTTTGCCTAGCACGTGGCTGAATTTTTTTTTTCTGAAATGCCGTATATTAGAATGTTAGCCATTTTTCCGCGAGTGCCCCTTTTTATTTGTTTGGCATTTTTTCGCTTAGTCATGTTACCGTAAGGAATTAGCAAGTAGTGTCGCAAAACTTATATTTTTATAGTGTTGGAAAGTGTTTCTAGATGATCTGGCTACCCATGCCTATCTTTTTTTTAGCCAGATATGGCGTATATATAGGTATGTGTTCGATTTTCCGGTGATTGCCATTTTTTCGTTTTTTCCCAATTCTTTCAAAATTACTACGTACTAAGGAACTATCACAGAGTAATGATTCCTCTAGATGTTTATTTGTCGGAAAATTTTGTTTACTTTTTTTTTTGATTGAATATCATCAAATTTTTTTAGCTAAAATATTATATTGTTTTACATTTTTTTTTTTTCGATTTTATTTCCCTTCAAAAAATTGTTTTTGGGTCAGAATTTTAATTTTATAGTCGTAAAATAATCGACAATTATCCAGCAACCCACCATACAATTTTTATGCATATCCAATAATAATTAGATTAGTAAATAACACCTTGAAATTGACATACCCTTCCTACATTTCAAGTGGCAGATTAGGGAGTCTGAGTCAGTGTGGTTGGCGGCCATTTTGTGGACATATCCGAAGCGTAAGCTGCCCTATCTATATATTCTTGTTCCCTATAGAATTTGTGATATTTTGGTATATTTTTACCTGCATAAATATCATATTATATATTAAATATATGTATTTTTTTACGAAATTTCTAAGTACTCAAAAAATTACCTTTAGATATGGCCCCTGATATAAATGTAATTTACAAAATAATGAAGATTTTTTTACATATTTCTATTTTAGGATAACATATGTTTATTCCCTAAAAACATTAGCCACTTCCTATTTCATTTGGGTACCCAAAAAAATTCATGAAATTTGGACAAATTTTTTTGGCCAAAAAAAAGTTACCCTTTTTTTCTCATTTCAGATCTTCACCTCCATGGGTCTGACTTCATCCAAAATACATCAAGATGTGTCCTAAACATTCAAGAATCAATTCATAAAAGGATTTGTGTATATATGTATAAACTTTTTTTTTATGAATTTTTATGTCAGGTCTTTTTTTTTCTACTTAATTTTTTAAAATATTTATAATAAATAGTTTTTCTGCAGATGAGTAGTATTTATCTTTACAGTTGTTTTAAGCATTCATTGAAGTTTTTTTTTGGCAAAAGAAAAAAGGAGGTTACTGCAAAAACTGATTTTTCAAGAATTTTTTTTGGCGTCGGGGTCGTTCGCGTCCGAGTATACCCTTAAAGGGGTGTCCGAGGAGCGTACCTATCCAGGGTTAATGTTTCAT
>NC_090748.1:77791927-77809427 GCF_036898095.1 Palaemon carinicauda | reverse complement strand
GCCTCTGTCCAAACCGATGGGCACAAATTGGTATCGTGAGCTACGGCGAAGGATGTGCAAATCCCGAGAAACCTGGTGTTTACACCAGTGTGTCATCCTTCAGGACTTGGATTGATACGAATACGGGTTCTTCAACAACCTGTTAACTGATGCCCATGCCTGTAATTGAGCTCTCTCACTTACGACGATCGCCCATTGCAAAAAGTAATTTTGCATCATTCACCACCATGAATTATTAATTTTCTTTTTTGGCTTTGTTATGATTTAAAGACTTGATAATTTCTGCATACTGAAATGTATGTTCCACTGATGTGATGTATGCACAAAATAAATTCTTGATGAGCTGAAGATTTTCTTTTGAGGGTTTTACAGATCTTGCTTCACAGTTGACAATAACAAGGATAAATTGTTAAGAAACATCAAATCTTTTGACAACACTGTAAAATTCCAGGACATCTTTTCATTATTAACATTGAAAATTAACTCATATCAACTGCTTACAGTAGAACTTTGCATAAAAATGACAAAGTTCTTTTGAATGACGAAGATATTTCTAGCAAGTGACGGATCATGCAGATGTGAGAAAAATCTTCCAAAAACAAAATGTTAAGGAAACCAATAGATCCATTTCAAAAAAAGGAAATCGCTGAGAGTGTCAATAGACGAATATGAAAAATAACTGATCATTCTACATATCAACGATTTGGAGCAGTGACTGAAAGCTGGACCTACATAAATTATCATTTAAACCGAAAAAAGAATTGAACCTATGAGTGGGAACTAATAGCTGGATTACATGAGCTAATTCCTCATTTACAGTCCCAACACAAATATCATTTGCCTCCTATATGCAACTCAAATCCCATACTCTTACATTATGAAGCTCCTGTGCCAGTGTCAAAAGGCTGCACAAGCAATATCCACCCAAAATAAAGGTTTTCCCACCATCATTTTGCTTCTGGGAATCCTTAAATTCGTAGAACTCATTGGAGCAAGAAAATATTCCAAATTAAATCAGATCCGACAAAGTTGAATATGATAGTACTTAATTAAAGAAAAGAGAAAGGGAAGACAGTGTATGAATGAGGTTAAAATATTTTTGCATCAGAGGTAGCTGAAAGGTGTAGAGACAGGGAAGAGATGTCCTTTATCGTGATGGAAGACTATGATGGTGGTGAAAGAGAACAAATGCGTTTATTTGTGGATTAACTGGTTAAAACTGGGAGTGGCAGGAGAGAATTGTAACATAACTGTGCAAGGGATAAGAATGGACAAGGAGGAGGAAGACCGTTTCAGAACTTAAGGCTCTACCTGCCAGCTTTGGAGAGCATTAGCGAATTGTGCAATGGATTATTCAAGGGCAATGGGATAGGTCAGACAGATAGATGAAGTTGTTTATAGTTACTGAGGTAAACTAGTCAATGAGAAGGTGAACTCTTGTGGAATTATGTTGAAAAAAAGTTTCAAACCAAAAATAAAATACTTGGTATCCAATGAAGAATGTTAACAAGTAGAATTTGGAGAGAAACTGACGATGAAAAGGATTTGCTATATATTAGTTAAGTAAATGGGAATGCAGGTTGGTGGACTTTAACAAGACGTCTATCTGATCATTATTTGGTTGAAGCAAAATTCAAGTTCAAAGGAAATATAAATTGGAGAGAATATAAGCAACACGAGGCTGAAAATTGAACTAACATTTAAAAACCATACGCAAAGAAGGTTTGAAGATACACTATAACCAAGAGTGAGAAGGAATAAGAACAGCAGGTGGTACGGTTAGAAAAGGGAAATTACACAACACGTTTCCACAGACAGGTGTACATGGGATTGAAGAGGGCAGTCTCAAAAAAAAGGGGGAAGGAAACGGAAAGGAAAGGATGAAGACAGTTGTAAATATGAGAAAGTAACTTAAGGAAATTAAATTGTTCTAAAGCAATATAAATGTAGGGAATGGTTAATGAGCAAATGGATCTCAAGAATAAAAGACGAAGTCAATGTAGAACAGAACTGACAATGGGAACATTACAAAATTGTTGAATGCAGAAAATAAAAGAGAAAGAGCTGAAAGAAGCTGTCAAAGGAAAGGGTAACTGTAAGTTTGACAAAGCTTGTAAAATAGGCTTTTTGGGGATGTAAAGAGGACAATCAAGATGTTAAAGAATACAAACGCAACAGAATTTGAGTAAGATATTTTGGAGGTTGACAATGGTGTGGTCATGCTTCTGACCATTGTGTGTAAGTTTAGTATGTCAGAATGTGAAAGGTTCCGAGGTAATGTGCAGAAAAAATAAGTTTTCATGTAGATAAAATTGATGAACGAGACTGTTAGAATCATTTAGTATAATGCTACTTAGTATAACATGTAATCTGTACTATAGTATTTTGATTCAGATTGTAATACAGTATAGATGGAGAGCTCAATTAGTGAGCATCCTTGTGGGTCTGAATAAGGCGGTTTGTACAGATAAGCTGTTTGTAAAATATGTAGAATAGTAGAGATAAAAAAAAAAAAAAACAGGTAGAATGGCAAGTCTTAGTTGGTCGGCATTAGATGACTCAAAATTACATTACCATTCCCTCTGAATATCATTGACTCTTGATGTAGGGAGCAGAGATGTTTTACTTATAAAACAGAATACCAACTAACTTCACTATATCATCCTCTCTTTCTACCTTGTGCTCACTCACGGTAAACACGCAAAGATACCTTCTTTTTTCGTCACTTATTTCAACAGAAAGTGGCTCCCGTATGGGGTGGTTTTAGAGAAATTAAATAAATTTAGTAATTATAACATTCCTAATTTAACACCTGAAACGTTCAAAATCGCCAAACTTGTGGCTTCATACACTTCTATACAACAGAAGACTACCATTCTTTTCCATCTCGTATGAACCTTCGCACTTATTGGATATCAAGGCATTTCTTTCCAATACTTCTTCCACACCATACATCCAACTTTTCAACTTTGTCTACCTCTTTAACACTTCTGAATCATCCACTCTCTCGTTTTTCTATTGTAATCCCTCCTTCCGAGTTCTATCATCTATAAAAACCTTTTAACACTTCCAAATGGGTTAATTTTTCTTGAAATTTTCCTTTTTTTTACATCGCATACACTACATAAGCAGTACATCTCCTTTTCTCTCCAATTCACATTCAACATCGACATTTCACAGCTGGATGGACGGGTGGGCAAAATGATAGGAACGATCCACTGAACTTACAAACAGGAACCGAATGTTGTACCACGTAGACACAGCTCTGATAGAAGAGGGCTTTATGTGCTAGAATGTTTCTTTAATCATTTAAAAATATAAAAAAAATATATACATATCTTAAAGGATAAAATTCAGACTAACACATATAGGCTGCTTCGATTTTGAGGCAGACGGGTTTCATCTCAGGGTTGTGGTGGCCGAAGTGGTAACGTCCCTGACTGGTGAACGCCAGACTGGGGTTTGAGTCCCGCTCAGACTTGTTTGTTTCTTTGGTTGCTGCTACTTCACCATCCTTGTGAGCTAAAGATGGGGGGGGGGGGGGAGCTTTTGGTCTATCTGCTGAGTCATCAGCAGTCATTGTCTGGACCTCCTTGGTCCTAGCTTGGGTGGAGAGGGGGCTTGGGCACTGATCATATGTATATATGATCAGTCTCTAGGGCATTGTCCTACTTGATATGCCACTGTCACTGTCCCAGGCCCCAGCCATTCTTGAGCGGCCTTTTAACCTTTAAACTTAATGTTTTGAGAAAAAATAAGAGTTTCTTCTCAAAACATCAAGTTACTGCAAAACCAGTAGATGGGTAAAAAGTGGGCGCTGTTAAGAACATAAGGGACACTGTAAAGACCCAAAAGTAATACCTACAGTAACCTGATTCCACCTTTCATGAAAGGGTATGGTTGTAGGCCTATACCACGTAGGCCTCTTTATACTAACCAGTTTAGCTTTTCGATCTCGTGATATTGAAGCTGTCTTAATGGACCTTGATGCTTATGGAGACGTAGACCCAAAGGGTGTTTTTCCTTTGTTTGTTTTTTTTTTTTTTTTTTTTTTTTTTTTTTTATAAAAAATGCAGATTTCTTAGCACCAAAGTTATCTGTTATTTTGTGCAAGTTAACAAGAAGGGGAGCCTTTAGTACTTGCTGGAGAATTAGAAATGTTACTCCACTATGTAAATGTGGTTGTGGTAGCTCAAGACCAACTGATTACTGCCCAATTCTCATAACTCCCGTATTATCTAAAGTTTTTGACTGTCTTAATAGGTTTGCTGAAGGTAATCATCTGTTCCTTAGTTTGCAATTTGGTTTTTGTAAAGGCCATGGAGCATGTGATGCCCTTCTTACAATCTCCAATACGGAAATCCTTTAATTGTGGTCATGAAGTTTGTATGATTGGCCTTGATTTTAGTGGTACCTTTGACCATGCTAATCATAAGGCCCTTGTTTACAAACTCAAACAGTTGGGAGTGGGTGTGTCGTTTCTTAGCATTATTATTGAATTTTTAAGTAATAGATTGCAAAGAGTTATTATTGATGGGTACTATAGCAATTAAGAATAGCAGCGGCAGCCAGATGTGGTTGGGCTTTAGCCAAAGTTCTCAACAGCAATATCTTATCAAGGAGAACAAAGGTGAACACCTATACAACTATTATTAGACCCGTGTTAACGTATGGCTGTGAAACCTGGAGGCTGACAAGGGATCTGGAACGAAGGTTGGAAGTGTTTGAAAACGGAATCTTGAGAAGGATATGTGGACCGGTCTTTGATGTGGAGATGGGGCAATGGAGAAGGCATAACAAAGAACTGAGAGAAATGACAGAAGTACCCCTGATAACAAGCACAATTATGGCACAGAGACTGAGGTGGGCAGGACATGTGGCCAGGACCGATGAGGATAGACTGATAAGCCAGATTACTAGAGGACAACCAGAGGGCAGACGACCTCCAGGAAGACCCCGTATGAGATGGTCTGATAATATAAAAAGGGACATGACAAAGCTTGGAGTGGATGATCCGGGGGATTGGTGGGATTTTGCGCAGGACCGTGGTCGTTGGAAGCTTCTTGTAGCAGCGGCAAAGAGCCATGGAGGCCCGCAGCCAGTGGAGTGAGTGAGTGACTATAGCAAGTACTGTATTGGAATGCGATATCTGATGTTCTTCATGGTAGCGTTCTTGGCCCATTACTTTTCATATTATATACGCATAAAATGTGGTTTGGTCTAGAAAACCAGTTTGTTGCATATGCAGATGATACTACTCTCTATGCATCTATTCCATCTCCTTAATTTAGATCTGTAGTTGCTGAATCCCTTAATAGAGATATAGCTAAAAATTAGTGCAAGCTACAAATAAAGGGCATGAAGTTGAATCCTAACAAAACTCAAAGTATGATTGTAAGTAGGTCAATGACAGAGGTTCCTCAACATCTGGATCTCAGCATTGAGATAATGTCTCTTTAACTCTGTATGACTTAAAATTTTAAGTGTGATTCTCGACAGCAAATTTACTTTTAAGAAACACATTAGGTCTGTGTCTTCTTCAATTGCACAAAGACTGTTCTAATTCTTTCATTCTACCTTGTTTCGAGTATTGTTCTCTTGTCTGGTCTTCAGGTTTCGAACAACTTCCCTCACTCCAGCTAGCCAAGTACAGCAGTAGTTAATCGTGAATAATGATAACATTCATTATTTATTGGTGCACCATGAAGGTTTTATGAGCTGCTGATTCTAATTTTAATTTGTTTACCAAAACTTAGTCTATTAAATTCTTATTCCTGATCTAGATATCAAGCTCTGGCACCGTCGTTTAGTTCATTATACAGTACATGATGCCTAAGATTTTTCATAATCCTGACCATCCTTTACATTCAAATCTCTCCGGACAGTTCCATCCGGTTCATAACAGTAGGCATGCTGTTAATTCTAATAGTCAGGTGTTTTCCATCATGAGGCTCAATACTAAACAGTATTCTAGAAGTTTTGTTCCAGCTGTGACCAAATTGGGTTGTGGCTTAGCTTGTAATAATAATAATAATAATAATAATAATAAACTACGGTATGTCATTGGTCAGTTTTAACCACAAGACGCATGAAGAGCTCTGTCCGCACTTATCCCCGAACCTGGATAGCAATTTCTTAAGGGAAAGATGTGTACTCTGTTTGCAATTCAAAATAATGTTTTTGTACAAATAAACGTCGCGTTCTTTCATAATATATCTCACATGTAATTATGTACCAAAGTAAAACACTGACCAGACTGAATATCTAAAAGCATACTAGAGATATAAACACATTGCAGTAGATGTGTTCGTTATTCTGGGCCATTGATGTAAACGTCAAAAAAGGAATCACTTTAGTTCCTTCTTGAATTTCATACTTTTTGCCGAACACTAAACTATTTTCAACAAGCAGGAGAACAATTAGAATAAGAATTAATTGGCATCAAATGTTGAAAATTTATAAGAATATAGTGATTAAATAAATAAAAAATATATACTGTACATACACACGCGCACGCACATGCACACCCACATATATATATATATATATATATATATATATATATATATATATATATATATATATATATATATATATATATATATATATACATATATATATATCTATATATATATATATACATATATATATATCTATATATACATATATATATATCTATATATATATAATATATATATATATATATATATATATATATATATATATATATATATATATATATATATATATATATATATTTACATTTACACATCACCAATCTACAATGGCCAGCAGGATGATGAAAACTAGGAAAACCCCAGACATGAATTGACATGTCTGAGTCCTTTCTCCAGCAATGGACTAGAAAATGCTGCATTTGTTGTTGTTATTACCATTATATATATATATATATATATATATATATATATATATATATATATATATATATATATATATATATATATATATATATATATATATTACATACACATATGTATGTATATACAGTATGAATATATGTTAGGGTGAGAATGTTATACGCACACATCGTGGTTCCATCTTACATTTCTTCAATGTTATATAGAATTATTAGACTTGTAGGTTACTTCTTAGAATAAGTCAATGTTTAAAAGTTAACTTTAAACAAGTTATTGTTAGCTCCATCACTGGAGTATGGATGGTTTGGTCGGACAACCATTCCGTATGAAAAGATGAATAGAACTGCCTTACAATAAGCTCGCGTCGATAACGTAGTATTAGTTATCTCAGCGTTTATTACAAATATAAAGACAATATCATCATGTAACCTTATATCCGGAAGTCAGGTGGTTACGGTAGGGATCAATAGGTCAACTGTTTCTCACGGGAGGCTTGTGACATGTTTACAAGACATAAATAAATGTTTACCTATGCAATGATTTAGCTTAGTTTTTCACATCCTGTTATAGCTGCCGTCACACTCCAACTCTCCAATGATCCCTTGGGTCATGGGTTTACAAATGTATATATATTACATTAGCTCGGACAGCTACCTTCAAGCATTGAACATTAAAATTACGTTAAAAATATGTTTCCTAGGAGTGTGACTGGATATATATTTTAGTCATAGCCATAAACAAGTGATTAAGGATGAATATGCAAAAAAAAAGTATATGTAAAAAAATACATACCTAACGGACATAGCCAAAAACAAAGAAAAATGCATGGAAAATACAGATCCATGTATGCTATATATGTCATATTGCTAGCAAATGATTATGAGGTACCAAAAAAAATTGAACATGTACATACGAATTGGTAACTTGTTAAAGAATAGTTGTTACCTTTGTTAAAGATACAGATATATTTTAATAGATATTATTTTTCATTAGTAACTGATTAAGAATATTTGTTACCTTGGTCAAGATATAATTACATCAAATTGACCTGATTGGTCATTAGTAACTGATTAAGAATATTTGTTACCTTGATAAAGATATAAATACATCAAAGTTGATATTAATGTGCACAAGATAAAAATACCTGGTACGTACACACACCACGGTATTATATATATATATATATATATATATATATATATATATATATATATATATATATATATATATATATACTATATATATATATATATATATATATATATATATATATATATATATATATATATATATATATGTATAGGGCTTAGATATTTTATTAGGTGCCCAAGAGATGCTTTTTAGATATATAGGGCTACAATATTTTATTAGGTGCCCAAAAATCTTTTTTTAATTGTCTATATATAAATTACAAATGCATTGTCCTGGAGTCTCTTCAACTACATATTACCAGCGTACTGACCGCTTTTCACACACTTCACAGTTCCAGATAATTTTACCCCAACCCCCACCCCCCGAGTCAAGTGAAATCGCCAATTTCAAACGGCTCTAAATGGAAATGCTTTCAATGCAATAGGAGTGTTGTCTGGACATTGCAAAACGTTCCTCTGGAGCTCCACCTGTTTTTGCCTCAACCTACGCCAAACAAAGATGTTAACTACGATAAGAATCACCACCGTAACGCTGATTGATGCTAGCGACACGTAGAAACGAAGATTCACCCCTGCATAAGTCGATGACGGGTGGTCCATCTCGGCTAGTTTCGTCAACCGATTAGCCACCCGTGCGTTGTATGGGAGAGATAAGGATGGGATTGTAGTGGTCCATGTGAAATTCGCGAAGTAGGCCCGTTCCCTGATGATAGCGTTAATTCCTTGGACCGTGTAATACGTGGACGTCCCGATGCAACCGTCAGCTGCAACAAAGACCTGGGAGCGGGTCATAGATCCCTCCGGGCATGATACCTTGAAGCCGGCCTTGTTGTATCGTATCCACGAGCCGTTGTTCAATCTGTAATTGAACTTATTATCGTCAAAAGGATAAAGTTTTTTCAGACAATCTTCATATGTATGGGAGAAAGAACCATTTAGCACTATATCTAACTCGCATGAATCCATTGATATATGATGGAATTCAAAGGAGTCAGCTGTACATACTTTATTATTCATGCTTCTGAACAGTGAGTTAATTTATCCAAGTCTCTAATGACCGTATATGTTTCCTTATCAGGGGAAATCAGTACGTGTCCTGTCAAACTGGATATTACTGGACTTGAGTTATTCGTCATGAAAGTTGGGAATGGGGATATTTTGTATGCTTGCCAGGCATCAGAAGAATCAGAGGGAATCGTAATCATGATCCTGTAATTTTCAGCGCTTACTGATATTAAGCTATAATAAAATTCTAACTTATTGGCGTTTAACAAAAGAACATAACCTATTTTCTCCTGTCCGTTCTCCAAAATTAACGTTAACTTTTCAATTGGCAAAAGATGCGGTGATAAAACTCCCTTAGTTGCTAACGTAATAGCTTCCACATAGTCTTATGATTTCTCAATAAAATGTGAAATTTTAGCATGGATATGATCTATTTTTGAATTATAATACGTTCACGTTGCCTGCAAGTTTTGTACTTCCATAATCTGACTGATATTACTAGAATGTTCGTTCACCAAACTCATTATTAGATTAATTGATGTTAATTGATTCCTCAGTTCTGATAAAACTAGTTCGTTTTCATGTTCTAAAAACTCAATTTTCTTATTTTGATTACTGATTTTAAGACGATTTGAAATTCCTTAGCCTAAACTTGCAACAGATCCAAAGATGTTTAATGCAGCAAAAATAAACGGGTTACGTCTTTCAAAGTTATTGTGTAGCACAGCCCACATTAGTAGGTCGCGAGCCAGAGCTTCTGCCTCGTTAGTTTTATTTTGCAAGTCGTATGATAGCATTTCTGCAAAGCTTAATGTTGGTGCAAGCGAACTCTCTCTATTAAAAGGAAAATGACATTGATGCATTTTATTTAATGAAGCAGCGAACCTTGACAGGTCGCTTTTTACGTTAGCGACGTCATCCTCTGGGAGGAAAATCGCTTGCATATTTACTTCTATAACTATATTGCTTGTTGTAATTAAAACGTCTTCTGTTCTCTCTACAATAGTGCCATATCTAAAATCTATATTTTTATTTTAGGGTTCTTCCCATACGAAAAAAAAATGTCTGAGCGAACAATATCACTCCTAACAATAAAAACTTCATTTTGGAAACCTGCAATGAGAAAAATGTATGTTTAAAAAAAAAATGTATGTTTAAAAAAAAAATGTTTACATACAAATATGCTACAAGTTTCATAGATACAAAAATTTCCCTCACTTCCTTCTCCCTTATTTTAATTTCTTATGTGAGCCAATGGTACAATTCTTTCATCAGTGGGTTGGGATACGTTTTGAATTCTAACTCTATTGGCCGTTAATGTTTCTAAAATGTTAAATGGGCCTTCAAACTTAGGCGCCAGTTTGTAATAAAGTCCTTTGCGTACGTATACTTGTATGTATACCTTATCGCCCTCGGTATATGTTTTAGTTGGCTTTGCTATTTCATCATGAATCCTTTTCATTATGATTTGTGATTCTTTTAGATTCTTTCGAAGGATATCATAACGACTTATGCTTGCATTTATAACATCCTTTAGGGGATTTGATAAATTAGTTGTAGGCGTTAATACATGGAAAGGCGTTCTAGCTGGGGTACCGTACAGGGCCTTGTGCGGCGACATTTTAATAGATATATGATATGAATGATTCAGAGTACTTAGTACCGCAGGTATGGCAATATCCCAGTTGGGGTCTGATCCCCCTAGTGTAATCTAAATATGTTTAAAACCTTCCTATTTGCTCTTTCCACTAGCCCATTTGACTCTGGGTGATAGATCATGGTATATTGATTTTCTTTATGCCAAGGAATTCACACAATGAGTTAAGGAAATGATTATTGAATTCTCCACCCGAGTCTGAGATTATCATGTATGGAATTCCATGTTTACAAATGTAGCACTCGTAAAACTTCCTAGCGCATTCGATCGCGGTTTTAGTTTTAAGCGCTATCAGTTCTGTATATCGAGTCAAAGCATCTAAAATTACTAAGAGGTGCTTATTTCCTCTGTCTGACTCATAAAACACTGTTAATAAATCTAAATGTACTCTTTCAAAGGGTTGATTGGGCACAGGATAAGCCCCTAGGCTGACAGGTGTCTTCGTGTGCCCTTTGTTTTCCTGACAAGTGCGACAATTAGCTATGAGCTTTTTTATATCTGTAAGCATCATATGCCAATAAAACAATGATTTGGCTTTCTGTGAAATTATGGAGAACCCCGGGAGGCCATGCAATGGATTTGCATGCTACCAATTTAGGACAGTGGGTATAAGTGAGATTGGTACCACTACCTGGTCGTTAGTCATCTGCGGTGTATTGCGGGTTTTCCTTGTCACGGATCTACACAGAATATTATCTTTGATTATATAATTCTGCTGCGTATACTTTATTCCTTTTCCTTAGGATTTCCGTTCAAAGCATTTATGATTTTTTCTATTTGCTGATCTTTTCTTTGCTCATTCTGTATTAGTTCAGTGCTCCAACCCATATCTTCCTGTTCAGACACAGTTTTAACAATAGGCATGGATGTTGATATATCAATCAACCCTTTTACTCCCGCGGTATTTGGAATTTTGCCTCCCTTGACACCAAGGCGTTTCCCGTTTTGAAGGGCTTTTCAACATATTTTTTCAAATCACGCCCACAGCCTCAATTTTCATCATAGAGAGGTCAGATTGGTCTCATTTTTTTTTTGGAAAATGACTAAAGTTTTTCATATATTTATCAAAAGTATGAAAAAAGAAATATAAATAGCAGCTATCGTTAGATGAAGTTAGGCGATGACGAAATTTTTTATCTTCTTTCGTATACATTTCGATAAAGCACAGAGAGGTCTCATCACAGAATCTTGAAAACCATACCATCTTATAGAAAATTTATTCAGTTATAAAATGGTATATAAGAGTTTGTAGTTAAAAGAAAGAAAACATAAAAAAAAATTAGTATACGCACAACAATTGTAAACCTAAATTTCCTTAGCGCAAGTAACGAAAATCTGAGATTGCAAAAGTTTCTTTCTATCGGTCATACGTAACCTATTTAGAGTAATTTTTTTGTTTTTTTTTTTATTTTGAATTCATTGAACTTTCTGACATGTGTGAAAATAAGGATAAAGCACTGAAATATATATATATATATATATATATATATATATATATATATATATATATATATATATATATATATATATATAAACATACATTATACATATATATATATATATATATATATATACATATATATATTTAAATATATATACATATATATATATATATATATATATATATATATATATATATATATATATATATATACGTATATATATTTAAATATATATACACACACACATATATATATATATATATATATATATATATACATATATATATTTAAATATATATACATATATATATATATATATATATATACTTAAATATATATACATATATATATATATACATATATATATATATATATATACATATATATATATATATATATATATATACATATATATATATAAACAGCATATGTATACATATATATACAGTATATATATATATATATATATATATATATATATATATATATATATATATATATATATACATATATATATAAACAGCATATGTATACATATATACATATAAACATATATATATATATATATATATATATATATATATATATATATATATATACACACATGATTACTAGGCCATTGCATTCAGCTTCGACCCCCCCCCCCTTTTTCTATAGAATACCTGAAATAAGATGAAAACATACATACACACACACATCACCAACCCTCTGAAAATGTGGAAGCCGTAGTAACTATGTCGAGACAACGGAAATCGCTTTGATCTCGGGGTCGTAATTTTGGGCCTTACACTGCCATCATTCACAGAATTTTTTTTATTTATACACTGATCCTACTTAACCTTTAGGCCTTTTATCCAACAAATGCATTCACACACACAAAGAGGAATATTCTAAAAAGTTATAAAGCACTATCACTTATTGGAATAGGCTGTAAAAGCACAAAATTAACGGATAACGCACGAAAGACAACATTCTCCAACAAAGGGAAGGGTTGAACTAACTATTTTATCGCTGACTGGCTCACGCTGTCTCTAGACTCTACCCGCTTACTGACTCGCCATTCCTAGCTTCCCCCATCCACCCGGATATTTGGATCTAAATATTTTTCAGGGAACAAGGGTATCGGCGAGAAATATGAAAATATACTGTAGGTTTCGTCAAAGAAGTATAAAAAAAATATATAAAAATAATTATGCTAAGCATAAAAAACGCGTGGCAACTGAAATCACCAGCTCTGAAACCTTTAAATCGCAAGACACCGTCCAATACGCTCTGTCTAGGGCACGCATACTACTCAAAACCGCCATGCTACCGAGGATGCAAACAATATTTTGCTGTGAGCAAGGATATCGGCGAGAAATATGAAAAAATACTGAAAGTTTCTTCAAAATAGGAAAAAAATATTTATAAAAATAATTAGGCTAAGCATAAAAAATGCGTGGCAACTGAAATCACCAGCTCTGAGACCTTTAAATCGCAAGACACCAAGATTTAAAGTCCAATACGCTCTATCCAGGGCACGCGTACCAGTCAAGACAGCCATGTTACCAAAGATGTAAACACACCGTTACCATGGCAACGGAACCATTTTCCGTAATTATTCGTAAAAATAGCCATGAAACCTGAATCTAATGTACATGAAATATCAGCTGATTCCTTTACATAAAATTTAAAGGTCCTTCATGACCCCTGTAGGGACAAAGGAAACTTTTTATTCATATTCAGAGTAGACAAGATGTCGAAGGAACACACAAAAACTAGTCCTGCACCAGTAACGATGCCCATTTTTTATAAAATTTGTATAAATGGCTCTGAAACCCAAAAATAATACAAAGAAATATCACCTGATTCATAACAGAAAGTTTAAAGGTCCATCTTAACCTCTGTGGGGCCCGGGGCAACATATAACACTGAAAACATAGTGTTACCATGGCAACGGAACCATTTTACGTATTTATTCGTAAAAATGGCTATGAAATCTAAGCCCAATGCATATGAAATGTCAGCTGATTCCTTTATATAAAATTTAAAGGTCATTCATGACCCCTGTGGGCCTCAGAGAACTTTTTATTCATATTACATTGATGACAAGATGTCAAAGGGTCAACAGAACAATACTCACAGTGCCCTATTTTCGTAATATTTGTGTAAATGCCTATGAAACCTAAACTTACTGCACAGGAAATATCAACTGATTCTTCAAAGAAAATTTAAAGGTCCATCTTGACCTTTATGGCCCCCAGAGAAACTTTTTATTTATGTTACATTGATGACAAGACATCGAAGGAACATCACAACAGTAATGCGTTGTATTTTAAATACAAGGCCTGCCAAGACTTGTTATCTACGCATAAGTATAGAAAACGTACCCATACGTCCCTGGGGGTAGAGGGATGGGTTATTAGGTACGTAACCATAAGTCCTTTGGGGGTAAAAGGGTTAATTCAGCTAATGGCTCTGTACAAGGTGACATGGGGTTGCGTGATAATGCATTAGCAATGATATTTGCTTTCCCAGGTAAATACCCGATCCTCGCGTCAAAGTCTTGGATTATCAAATGCCACCGAGTTCGTTTGGGGTTGTGACTAAAGCCTTTAAAGAAGTCGGTTAGGGTCTTATGATCAGTAAGAACCTTGACGGGATAACCGTATATTATGAACTTAAAATGTTCTAGTGAATTAACAATAGCTAGCCCTTCCTTGTCTATTACTGCATATTTACTTTCGGAAGGTCTTAGTTTACGTGAATAAAAAGCTATCGGGAAAAACTGTTTGTCATATTGCTGAAGCAATACCCCACCTACCCATAGGTCTGAGGCGTCTGTTGCAATGAAGAATTCCTTACCGAAGTCAGGAAATTTTAAGATAGGAGAACTACATAGTTCATCTTTCAAAGTATCAAATGCCTGTTGATGCTGCTCAGACCATATGAAATCTACGCCCTTCTTTGTAAGATTGGTTAGGGGAGCGGCTATTATGGAATATTTGCGTATAAAACGCCTGTAATACCCACTACACCCCAAAAATTGCTGTATTCCCTTGACATTAGTAGGTATCGGAAAGTTACGGATAGCCGACACCTTATCGTGGACTACTTCAAGACCTTGACTAGACACCGTAAAACCTAAATAGACTAATTCTGTTTTGAACAATTCACACTTGCTAATCTTTACCCTTAAGTTATGCTGTCTTAGTCTCTGTAGCACTAGTTCCAGTTTACATAGATGTTCTTCTAAGGTATTAGAAAAGATTACAAGGTCATCCATATAGGCATGCAATATGTCCCCTAACAAGTCTCCAAACACTATGTTTATCATTCTAGTAAATGTTATGGGAGCACAACGTAAACCAAAAGGCATACACAAAAATTCATAATGACCCCTGGCTGTGCTGAAGGCAGTGTATGGGATAGTATTTTCTTCTATGATATCTGGTGAAAGCCTTTAAGTAAGTCCAAACTGGTAAAATATTTGTTCTGACCTAGCAAAGATAAAATATCGTCAGTACATGGCACTGGGAATCCATCAGGGATCGTTTCCTCATTTAAGCGACGGAGGTCTACGCAGATACGCCATGTTCGATCTTTTTTTCGGTACAACTAATGATGGAAAATTATAAGTGCTGTTCGATTTCCTAATGACTCCTTCTTCTAGCATTTTACCTACTTCATCATTAATCTCATTCTGGAATTTCATAGGGAGTCTGTACGAGACTACATAGATAATTTTCTGCTTGTCTTTTAACCTTATTTGGTGTTCTATGACATCCGTTTTACCTAAGGATCCATCCGTAGTGGAGAAAACATCATGATATTTAGTTAAAAGACCTAAAAATTTCTGCTGAATTTCCTCTTCTTGAATGTCTTTATTGAATTCATTTTTTATAGATTGCAAAAGGGATTCATCTGCAACTGGTTGAGCGTGATTGATCTCGGCGTCGGTAAGAATGCGATGTTTATAAACTTCCACATCCAAGATATGTTGATTTTTGTGAATTACTAAAGTGGTATTCAAATGATTACAGACTTCAATATTACATTGTTGTTGTGAGCCGACTGTATAAATAGCATGTGTGACGGACAATCCGTTAGTTTTCAGTGTCGGAAAGGATTAATATTTCAGATCCCAGTAAAGTTTTCTTTACTCGCACCAATATATTCGAGGTTACATTCAACTCGATAGATTACATGCAAGATGATATTACGGGTGAACGAGAATTCTGTTGGGTCGCGTATATTATTTCTTGATTCATTAGACAAGTGATTGGTTCTTCAACGTACGTTACTCCTTTATTTGTCGTCTCCATTTTATCCCAAACTAATTCTAAGGTATTAGAAGACTTATAGAATTTTCCTTTGATATACATGCCATGTTTGGCAGGGGCTAAGGAATGTTTGGAGTGCCCATAGACGGGTATCCTATAATTACAGCTGGATACATATCAATGTTTTGTACAACGATAAAGGTATCGGCAAACGTGCGCTTACCGACCTTGTACTGAACATGAGTTACTCCTATTACATTTAATTCATTATTTCCGATACCCGAGAACCTTACTCCGGACTTCTCTATAGAGAAGTTCGTAAATAACAAGTGATGAGTCCTCAAATCCATGATATTACGTGGACTACCAGAGTCAAAAATTAATGTGAAGGATCGGTGTTCTAAATTTACAGCATATAATGTTGGTGGTAACTCATTTTGGCTCATTATTGCGTGAATTTGTTGCAAATCTAAGGGAACCTGCACTGATTTATTGGATTCGGCTGTGTGTTTCATAGGAAAATCTATTGCCTCACAATGATCTGATAAATTATTAAATGGATTATTGATACAAAGTATGTTGATACGAATGACCCAACATCACTCTCTTCCCCAATGGAGTTAATTATGTGGTATTTGCTTTGCTTTGCACATTCTGAAAATTCGTCTGACCTTGCGAGTTCTGGCTAGACGGCCCAGGAACAGAGTTATTTGAAGCACTATTTGTTTGTTTTTGATTTTGAACTGCATTGCCATTTGCCTGTTTCTTTTTATTAAACTGAGGATTTTTCTTTTTATTTCCATAGGGAACTGTTTGGGTGTTTCTAGGATTCTGTTGTTGATTACACGAGTAGCATCGACTATATGAATGGGTTGAACTATTATGAATCGAACAAAATCGCGTCCTACAGTCTGCAACAAAGTGACCTTGATGTTTGCAATTATAACACGTCATCCCTGCAGCTTGATTATTATTAACTACGTTTACTTGTTGTGGCTTAGTTTCATTTTTTGCAAAAACTTGAGTAAGCAAGGGATCAAGGTCAGTACACTTAGACATGTGTTTCTTTATGTTTATATACATCTAGTTCTGTACTTTCGGGCAT
>NC_090748.1:77764427-77776927 GCF_036898095.1 Palaemon carinicauda | reverse complement strand
ATCAAAGTATTACTCGGAGCTCTTCAAGACCCTTTCATATGAATAGAGGTAGAGAGAAGGTAAGTAACAGCTCTGAGGTCTAAAGTAGGTAAGTATTCAATGCTACGGTTGAGGCACAGTGCATGCATGATGGAAGGCTTACTGCCCTTATGATCAATGGTGATGGTGACTCGAGTTTCTGAATGCACTGCAGGCCCCATTATTTTCCCGATAATTTCAAAAGTATTGGTGTCTTCATTCCACAGATAAACGATATTTGCTACTGGTTCTATTAAATAAAGAAATACACTTACTTCATACCGAAATTTTCTATTCTAAAATTAAACGCGACTTTCGATTTATATCTGGCACTAATATCTTTCATGAATTTCGTGATTTTCAAATTTTATTAGAGACTCGTCACCGAATTTGATCCTCACTTCGACTTATTTTTATACTGTTGATTTGGATTCATTATCAACTGCTCAAATCTTTTTTGCTGTTCAAAATCATATACAAAATACTCACAGGATGGTCAGTGTTTTTTAAGTAAAAAAAAAAAGAAAAAAAACATTGAAAGGTACCGGGGTTCACTGATTTTAGGCATTTATCATTGGAATAGGTGTTGATAGATTGATGCACACTCTAACAGTAGCATGTAATTTATAGTGTAATTTTAAAGGCGAATTATTAGTTTTAAGACAAGTAATAGCCAGAAAAATTGGAAAATTGTGTAGACAGGTAGGGATACACAGCGAAAATAATAAAAAAAAGGTAGTACCATCTAGATTTAATTGATAATATGCAACGATAGAATATCAATGATGTAAATAATGTTTTGAATCCCTATGAAACAATGCCATGTCAGCATATTTTGATAATGACTTTAGAGAACATGGTTGAAATCATTCAAGAAATCTTTTCTTCCGAGTATAGATGTGCTTCCGCCAGTACCTCCAACTGACGCTCCACCAGTACCTCCAACTGATGCTCCACCAGTACCTCCAACTGACGCTCCACCAGTACCACCAACTGACGCTCCACCAGTACCTCCAACTGATGCTCCGCCAGTACCTCCAACTGAGGCTCCGCCAGTACCTCCTACTGACGCTCCGCCAGTACCTACAACTGACGCTCCGCCAGTACCTCCAACTGATGCTCCGCCAGTACCTACAACTGACGCTCCGCCAGTACCTACAACTGATGCTCCGCCAGTAACTCCAACTGACACTCCGCCAGTACCTACTACCATACCACCAACAACAACTCCTCCTGCAAATCCGACAACACTGAAGCCAACAACAACTGCTATGCCACCAACAACTGTCATGCCAACAACAACACCTCCCAACCCAACAACAACTGCCAAACCAACAACAACACCTCCCAACCCAACAACAACTGCCAAACCAACAACAACACCTCCCAACCCAACAACGACTGTAATGCCAACAACACCACCTCCCAACCCAACAACTCTCAAACCAACAACAACACCTCCCAACCCAACAACGACTGTCATGCCAACAACACCACCTCCCAACCCAACAACGACAACTGTCATGCCAACAACGACGACTATCATGCCAACAACTACACCTGCAAAGTCATCAACAACAGCCACATCTTGTAGTGTTACAAGGGCATACTGCCGTAAGTAGCTATGGCCTATACTTTTTTGCTTTTTTAATCTCCAACTACCAAGGATAACAAGTTTACAATCCTTCTTGGTTGATCATCTAAATTGTACTTATGTTTTGATTCTTGAATATATTGAATTCAAATATGCTAATTTGTAGGACAGAAGAGTAGAAGCAGTAAATGAAAATTTGAGAATGCTAGTGGATGTATTTACTTTGAATAGAAATGATAATGAAATGGTTGAAAATGGAAAGGTGCCAGAAGCTCATGGGATTTTAAGTGACATGCCTCCGTATAGTTGCTGCAAATATTCTGAGTGAAATAAGCCCCACCCTTTGATGATGTCATAGCCAATCACGTTGTCTCCCATGTTAGCAATGGTCACAATACATCCCCTGACAAATTTCAAACTATATTAACTAATAATCACTTGAAGGGCATGTGTTGTGACTGCTGTTAACATAGAAGACAACATGATTGGCTATGACGTCATCAAGGGGTGGAGCTAATTTCGCCCAAAATTTCTGCAGCAACAATAGTGATTGACCAGTATGTGTGAAACGTTAGTCTAGATTGAAAACACTTCCCATAGAATGCAACACTCCAGAAATACAAACTATTCATCAAAGGAAAATACTAAATCTTAAAGTTTGGAATATTCATGATATCATGGTGCAGATGAGAATAAATGCATGGTAGCTGATTTGGTCAAGGAGAGAAAACTCTTTTGAACTGGCAGTTAGTGGGGCGAAAGTGAACAAATTAAAATAACAAAGAATAATGGTATGTAGGGTAGTTGAAATGTGAAGGGGTAGAATATTTCTCTATTTTTCAGACAAACCTAAAATACATTGTTTCATAATGATGTATAGTACTGTATTATTAGAACTTTTAAGAAAGTTTTTATTTCCAATGTATGTACATTCAATTTCATTTATTGCTTGCCAAACACCATATGAATAAAACATATAATGTCATGTACGAGTGGAAACTTCTTCACAGTTAGGGTTAGCGATTGGGAACCTGTTAAGTCTCTGATGACAGGAAATAAGAGTCCCTGGTGTATTATTTCAATGAATGTAATGTCAAGACTGACTGTGACAGGAATAAAACGTTTGATAGTATGAGCATATGTTTCAGGAATAGAAAACTGGAAGATAATCTTATGTTGAATTCTGAATCTGTATCCTGTCTGGATTCTTTTGGAGAATATGAAAGGAAAACTGGGCTATGAAAATTGGGTGTATGGATAGGTGACAGAGAAGGAAATGTTGTTGTTAGTAGGAATGAGTTCCTGGAATAAGGGAAAAGGGACAAAATCTAGTAGAAATCTGTCTGCCAGGAGACTTGTTATTTGAAATAAATTATTTCAAATGAAAAACAGTAATAACTAATTACTGTGTCAGTAAAAATGTGATGGTTTTGATGTGGAAAAGAGGATTGGCCTGGGGATATATCTTATCATAACTCAGTTGAAGCAAAAGTTAAATTTGATATAAGTAAGAAAGGAAAGTGAGAAAATGAGTCACTAAATGTAATAAAGACAGGTGAGTTAGATAAGAAGGATGTACAAAAGGGCTTATGTAGAAAAACTGGATTAACTGTGGGGTAGGGTTTAAGTAAAGGAATGACTGAAAGGTCAGTTTTTAAAATTACATGTGCAGGTCATTGGATCAGCATGGAGTATCTGGGGGAGTATGAGGACAGGGAGAGGTTGGAGGAAGGGATAAAATTTATAGTAAAGGAAAACAGAAGTTTTGATCTCTCCAACATCATAAAGAGCAATGTCTGCTAATATTCATATATATATATATATATATATATATATATATATATATATATATATATATATATATATGTGTGTGTGTGTATATATGTATATATGTATGTATATATGTATGTATGTATGCATCCTGCCACACAGGGGAATCGTCAGACGTGTGACTATATGGCGTCTCCCCGGCCCTCGAGTAGGGGGGAGATGACTGGTCATACCCTAGTGAGGGGGGTACCCCGAATGTACACTCAAAAACCACAATCTCCCACAAATTGCTGAAACTGTCGTGTTGTAGTTAGAAGAGGGGTGGATGGGAAGCATCGAATCTGTGTGGGAGTGTGTACGTGTGCTGGCATATCTATTCACCCCCATTTTTGACGGCCCCAGGACAGTAGTGCAATAAAAGAATAGAGAAAGAAATAGCCAGTAACAAAATCAGAAAGATGAAAAAATATTTCTAATTAAAGTAAAACGCTATTCTACGGGAGAGTATTTGCATAGAGAAGGTTAATGAGCAAGGAATCTCAGAATGAAAGATGCTAATGAAGAAAGGCTGTCAAATGCATATGTACATCACGGGTCGATAGAGTGAGTACTGTATTGTGAAAACTTTCTTTTTAATGTAGCAGCAGAGCAGAGTAATAAAATATTTGAAAGAAATTAGTCTAAGACTGAGAATATTTGTGGAAGTGACAGATGATCATGTAAAAAAGATAGGTCAGATACCAGAAGGTGACGTCATTATAAGCAAAACATTGCAGTACAGTGGTAAAAGTTTGATGCCTGTTCTGGTGTATAAAGCTAAAAGCGATAAAGACAACTGTAAACATTATAGTAGTCTGGTATTACTTAATACACCAGGGGAGGTGTGATAGGATTTTTCCCGAGAAAGTAAGACAGGTAACAATGACTGATAAGGGCGATGCTAAATGGGTTTAGACTAGTGTCTAAAAATGTGAAAAGTTTCCAAGTAAGAGGAAATCCTTCAAGCATATTACATTGGCCAAGAAAACACTTATCAGAAAATTAATAAAGTTAATGATAGAAATGAAGAATGTGATAGTGTGTAAGGGTAGGTCAGTTACTGGTTGACAAGAAAATGAGGTTCAGACAAGAGTGTGACAGTATTGTTCAATTATGGAGGATGAGATGCAAAAGGGTAAGGAAGAGATGAAAAAAAGAGCAAAGTTTGTGATATAAGGAAATATGTTATAGATGTTATAGATAAGATGTGGAATAGTTGGGGCTTGCAGGTTATTCTGTGCTAATACAGGGACTGTGAAGAAAAATGGCAGAAGTGGGTGAAGTAAGTTGGTAGTATTTACAGGGGGAACAGGTTGAGGAAAAACTTGTTCAAGAGAAGGTGAATGGAAACCAGAAAGATGGACCAACAAATGTTAGTGTTGATGGGAAATGAATTGAAGTGGTTGAATCGAAGTAGTAAATACGGTGTTATGGCAAAATGAGAGATAAGAAGAGTCACATATTAGAGAAATAAGAAAGGTAGCAGGGCGTGTGAAAAAAAATAGTAAGAGAATAGATAATGTTTGCTGAAAGTAAAATAAAAATACATGAAGGTATTCTTGAATCAACTTTTTTATGGGAGTGATGGGATATTGGATATAAAACAAAAGGAAAGAATTGAAACTGGTGAGATGAAATGCTTGCATAGTATATGTGATGATTAAAGAACTGATAGGGGAAAACATTAAAGTACATTGAAGAGGTATAAGGGATAGAGTGATGGAAAGATTGCACCAGAGTAGAGCATTTTGAGATTGTATGATCAAGTAGATTAAAAGTGAAATAACGCTAGAAAAGGATGCATAGAAGGAAGAAGAGAAATATTTTGGAAGAACGACCCAAGAAACCAGGAATAAATGCCGCAGTTTCTACAGGAGATTCGACCTACTCATGGCGAGCTTTCTGTAGGTTATTAAACGAAGAAGCTTCTTACATTGTGAATGTGTTTTGCTGCACAGGGGGTTCATCCTCTCTCTCTCCAGTTTAAGGATGACAGTGTCAGCCATTGTTTTCTTGTTTAATATCTTTTTTTTTTATAGGAGATAAGATCGTATTTCTCTTGAAGCATTACTATTGGCATTCAAAAGACCTCCATGAGCAATGCCACATGATAAATTTCCATGTTTAAATATAACACTTCTGAAACAAAGCGCCTACCAACGAGTGTTCATACTGAACGGACATATTTAAAGTATTTGTAAGAGGATAATAATATAGGTATAGGCACTATTCGATAAAGAGGGAAAGAGCAACTTACTTTCCCATGAAATAAACTGACTTTGCCTTTGTATCATATAATAATAATTTTAAACAATGTGAAAAAAAAATTCAAACCGTCAAAGCAAAAGAAACAGCAAATTCGATGTTATTTTCATGATAAATGATGACAAAATGTTGATGCCGCTTCAAGTGTGGGCTTAAAAATTCAAGGCATTAAATGACATTTCTATTCTATGTTCTACATTATTTGGATAACATCGTCTAGCATAATCCACACACACACGCCCATATATATATATATATATATATATATATATATATATATATATATATATATATATATATATATATATACACACACACATATATATATATATATATATATATATATATATATATATATATATATATATATATCTATATATATATATACATATATATATATATATATATATATATATATATATATATATATATATATATATATATCTATATATATATATATTTATATTACATATATATATATATATATATATATATATATATATATATATATATATATATATACACACATATACCTATATATATATGTATTTATGAATAAATATATTTATATATTTACATATATATATATATATATATATATATATATATATATATATATATAATATATATATATATATATATATATATATATATATATATATATATATATTATATTTATCTATCTTCACCATTAGCTGACTGCGGCGTTGCACAAGTTACTGCAGATGGAATAAGAATCGTCAACGGTACAGCAGCTGCCGCAAACGAATATCCTTACCAAGTCATCGTTGTTCCAACCATAGCAGGAAGTACTTATCAATGTGGAGGCTCCATCATCAAGAAAAGGTGGATCCTCACCGCTGCTCACTGCTTTTTCGATCAAAATCAGTAAGTAGTGCTCTAGAACATCCCTGTCTGTTCTGATGACAAAACCTTGTTATGGAACCTCCCTGTCTGTTCTGGTGCCAACCCCTTGCTCTATAACCTCCCTGTCTGTTCTGATGCCAACCCCTTGCTCTATAACCTCCCTGTCTGTTCTGGTGCCAACCCCATGCTCTATAACCTCCCTGTCTGTTATGATACCAACCCCTTGCTCTAGAACTTCCTTGTCAGTACTGATGCCAACCCCTTGCTCTGGAACCTCTCTACCTGTTCTGGTGCCAACCCCTTGCTCTATAACCTCTGTCTGTTCTGATGCCAATCCCTTGCTATATAACATCCCTGCCTATTCCGATGCCAACCACTTGCTCTTCAATCTCCCTGTTTGTTTTGATGACAACCCCTTACACTAAAACTTCACTGTCTGTTCCGATGCTAACACCTTGCTCTAGAACTTCCCTGTCAGTTCTGATGCCAACCACTTGCTCTTCAATCTCCCTGTCTGTTCTGATGACAAACCCCTTACACTAGAACCTCCATGTCTGTTCTGGTGCCAACCCCTTATCCTATAACCTCACTGTCTGTTCTGATGCCAACCACTTGCTCTATAACCTCCCTGTCTGTTCTGATACCAACCCCTTGCTCTAGAACTTCCTTGTCAGTACTGATGCCAACCACTTGCCCTGGAATCTCCCTGTCTGTTCTAGTGCAAACCCCTTGCTCTATAACCTCACTGTCTGTTCTGATGCCAACCCCTTGCTATATAACCTACCTGTCTGTTCTGATGCCAACCCCTTGCTCTAGAACTTCCCTGCCTGTTCTGATGCCAACCACTTGCTCTTCAATCTCCCTGTTTGTTCTGATGACAACCCCTTATACTAGAACCTCACTGTCTGTTCTGATGCTAACCCTTTGCTCTAGAACTTCCCTGTCCGTTATGATGCCAACCACTTGCTCTTCAATCTCCCTGTCTGTTCTGATGACAGCCCCTTACACTAGAACCTCACTGTCTGTTCTGATGACAACCCCTTGCTCTGGAACCTCCCTGTCTATTCTGGTGCCAACCCGTTAACTCTATAACCTCACGGTCTGTTCTGATGCCAACCCCTTACTCTATAACCTCCCTGTCTGTTCTAATGCCAACCCCTTCCTCTAGACCTTCCCTGTCAGTTCTGATGCCAACCACTAGCTCTTGAATCTCCATGTTTCTGATGACAACCCCTTGCTCTGGAACCTCCCTGTCTGTTCTGGTGCCAACCCGTTAACTCTATAACCTTACGGTCTGTTCTGATGCCAACCCCTTGCTCTATAACCTCCCTGTCTGTTCTGATGGCAACCCCTTGCTCTAGAACTTCCCTGTCAGTTCTGTTGCCAATCCCTTACACTAGAACCTCACTGTCTGTTCAAATGCCAAAACCTTGCTCTATAACCTCCCTGTCTGTTCTGATGCCAATCCCTTGCTCTATAACCTCCAAGTCTTTTCTGATGCCAACCCCTTGCTCTATAACCTCCTAGTCTGTTCTGATGCCAACCCCTTGCTCTATAACTTCCCTGTCAGTTCTGATGCCAATCCCTTACACTAGAACCTCACTGTCTGTTCAAATGCCAAAACCTTGCTCTATAACCTCCCTGTCTGTTCTGATGCCAATCCCTTGCTCTATAACCTCCATGTCTTTTCTGATGCCAACCCCTTGCTCTATAACCTCCTTGTCTGTTCTGATGCCAACCCCTTGCTCTATAACCTCCCTGTCCGTTCTGATGCCAATCCCTTGCTCTATAACCTCCATGTCTGTTCTGATGCCAACCACTTGCTCTAGAACTTCCCTGTCAGTTCTGATGCCAGTCCCTTACACTAGAACCTCACTGTTTGCTCAAATGCCAAAACCTTGCTCTATAACCTCCCTGTCTGTTCTGGTGCCAATCCCTTGCTCTATAACCTCCATGTCTTTGCTGATGCCAACCCCTTGCTCTATAACCTCCTTGTCTGTTCTGATGCCAACCCCTTGCTCTATAACTTCCCTGTCCGTTCTGATACCAACCACTTGCTCTAGAACCTATCTGTCTGTTCTGATGCCAACTGCTTCCTCTATAACCACCCTGTCTGTTATGATGACAACCTCTTGCTCTGGAACCTCCCTGTCTGTTCTGGTGCCAGCCCCTCTGGAACTTCCCTGTCTGTTCTGATGCCAACACCTTCCTCTATAAGCACCCTGTCTTTTCTGATGCCAACCCCTTGTTCTATAACCTCCCTGTCTGTTCTGATGCCAACCCCATGCTTTGGAAATTCCCTGTCAGTTCTGATGCCAACCACTTGCTCTTGAACCTCCATGTTTGTTCTAATGACAACCCCTTAAACTAGAACCTCCCTGTCTGTACTGATGGCAACCCCTTGCTCTATAACCTCACTGTCTGTACTGACGGCAACCCCTTGCAAAATAACCTCCATGTCTGTTCTGATGGAAGTAATTAAATGAGAAAACGTTTGATTTCTGAAAAGATGAGCCACAAAATGAAAATAAAAACTGCCCCGGTTTTAGGAATCAAGCTGCTCAGAATGCCATCCAGGTTGGATACGGCAGCAGCAACCGGAGGGAGGTCACCTACGTCACCGCCACTCGATACATCCTTCACGAAAATTACAACCCAGCTCTTAATGTAAGTATTACAAGACCCATTTCCCGGATCTGATTTCATTTCCGTCAACACATTATTGAATTGTTCTTTTGTTTGTTATCTAATATGAAAATATTAGTATTCGTGCACTTTCATTTTTAACTAGAATCAATTGTGCTTGTCTTCCCAAAGATCTTAGCAGAAGTCCGTAAGATGTTGATGTAGGAAATTATATATGGAAAATATATTGCAAACTCGACCAGATTTGGGCATGTTTACCAGATAATTGTTAGTACTGTTCCTATTTCAAGCTAACAGGAAGAAAAAAGTTTCTCGATATTTATTTTCTTCATCTTTATCACACACACACACTATATATATATATATATATATATATATATATATATATATATATATATATATATATATATATATATATATATATATATATACACAAATTATAAATATGTATGTATATATGTATATATATATGTATGTAGGTATGTATGTATATATGTATGTAGGTATGTATGTATATATGTATGTAGGTATGTATGTATGTATATATGTATATACATATATATATATATGTATGTAGCTATGTATGTATATATGTACGTATGTATATATATATATATATATATATATATATATATACATATATATATATATATATATATATATATATATATATATATAAACATATAAATATATATATATATATATATATATATATATATATATATATATATATATATATATATACACATACATATACTGTACATATATATATATATATATATATATATATATATATATATATATATATATATATATATATATATATATATATATATATACTGTATATTAATTATGAAATACATTGCACGAAAAATTCCGAAATATAACAAAACATTGAACATATCATCATTAATCACAACATCTTGAACACGAGGCATTTATTACTGGCTTCAAAATCCTCTTTCTTTGGTAGGATTTCGACATCGCGCTCATCGAGCTTCCAAATGACTTGAACTACGAATCAGATGCCACCATTCAGCCCATCTGCCTGGCCGAAGCATCTGACATCGTTGATGGAGGCAAAGCGGTTGCGACCGGATGGGGAGCACTGCAATTCCGTGAGTATTAATTCTTTCCTGTCACGCTCAGCGGCATTGTCAGACATATAACTGCTCGTTCTCTCCCGTTCCTCGGGTAGGGGCCAGAAGGAGTAATCACACCTTGGTAAAAGAGGTATCCCGAGAGGCGTACTTGGAAACCACAGTCTCCCATTAATTGCCGAGCTTGTGGGTTGTAAATTAGTTAGGAAAGGTGTTAGCGGCGGTGGGAAGGGTTTTTCCACTAGCGGCCTCATAGTTTCTATAAGCTGGGTGAGTGGGGGCTTACTGGTGCTCTAATGTAGACATTGAATATCACCAACATCATCAACATTTCCTTTTGACGAAAAAGGACCTCGGGATAGACTTCGCCAGTCGTCTCTATCTTTAACTTTTAAAACAATGCTTCTCCATTCATCATCTCCAATTTCACACTTTATGGTCCTCAGCCATGTAGGCTTGGGTCTTCAACTCTTCTACAGCCTTGTAGAGCCCTGTTTAAAGTTTAGTGAACTAATCACTCTTAGGGAGTGCAAAGAGCATGCCCAAACCATGAATCTTACTCAACCTAGCCATGGTCTGATTTGATTTTTTTTCAATCTTTCTTAAAACTCAAATTCTAAGGATCCTGTATTAGAGATTATAGCTCTTAAATATTTACATGATTACACCTCATTAATCCTTTCTCCTATCAAAGATATTTAATGTTGCATTGCATATTCTGTTCTCCTTAAGTCTGTTTTTCTTCTATTTACCATGAGCTTAACCTCATGTAATATTTCATGCATTCTGGTAAGTAAGCTTTGCAAGTCCTGTGGTGTTCTCAATTAAGGACAGTGTCATCACCAAACTCTAGGTCCACAAATTTCCCGTTACCAATCGATTATAATCCTTCTCAGCCATCCCCAACTGTTCTATGCATTACAAAATCCACGAGGATAAATGACATACAGTAGGAGACAACACATTCCCTTGAAGTACTCCACTGTTCACTGGATATTCATTTGATAGGACTCCATTTACATTAACTTTGCACTTGCTATCTTCATAAAAACACTTAATCAAATTTACATATGTAAGATGAATTCCATTATAACGTAGGATTCTCCACAAAATTGGCCGGTGCACAAATGCCATCAAAAGTAGATTTCTATATTCTGCACACCTGTACCACATGTCTTAAAAAAAAATTTGGTTAGTACAACTACCTTTTCGAAATCCTGCTTATTCGTCTCTAAGCTTTGCATCAATCTTTCTCTCTAGTCTCTTTAGAATGAGCATACTATATATTTTAATGACAACTGACGCAAGTGTGATGCCTCTAATCATTGCATCAGTCAGATCTCAATTTTTTTACCATTTTCACCAAGACTCCCAGCTTCTATTCATCAGCTTTGTCTCTTCATGCCATATTCTACAAAATAATCTTGTAAATACTCTGGGAGTACTTCATTCTCGGCCAAAAGGATCTCAGCAGTTATTCCATCATATCCAAGGGATTTTCATCTTGTGTGTTTTAATGACAGCTTTGACTTCAAATACACTGAATTCATTCATGGGCACATCAAGGTCTTCCTCAGCTTAAGGATATCTTGGTCTTAAGTGATACAAGATGTAAGGTAATAGGTAAAGAAATCTTAGACAAAGGGAATATATATATCTACTCAAGAAGAACAGATGGAGTTGGAAGAAAAGGGGTAGGAATGATACTGATACCAAGAGCAGGAAGGGCATTAATGAAAGGAGGAGCTATAAATAATAGATTGTTACTTGTAAAGTTTAGAAAAAAAAACCATGCAATACGAGTATCATATCTTACTATATGATTCCCCTGAAGAAAGGAAAGATGAATACTAAAAAGAACTGCAGTGTAAAAGACGAGATCCCAGAGAGATATGAAAATTGTGATGGGAGACCTCAATGCCAAAGTTGGAAGGAATAATCAGGGTATAGAGAATGTGATGGGTATTGAGGGTCTTGGTGATGCTGAAAATGAAAATGGAACATATTTCATAAGTCTTTGTTCAACAAACAATTTTGTCATTGGAGGTACTCTTTTCCAGCACAAGGACATCCACAAATATACATGGACTCACCTTGTGGAAACTACAAAAATAGAATAGATCGCATAGCAATTAATAAAGAGAGTACGACGATACTGAAAAAATGTATGAATCAACAGAGGTGAAGATATTGGTACTAAT
>NC_090748.1:77746927-77756927 GCF_036898095.1 Palaemon carinicauda | reverse complement strand
TTCTCTCTTGTTCACAGGGTGACAGTGGAGGACCCCTCGTGGTTCGCCTCTGTCCAAACCGATGGGCACAAATTGGTATTGTGAGCTACGGCGAAGGATGTGCAAATCCCGAGAAACCTGGTGTTTACACCCGTGTGCCATCCTACAGGACTTGGATTGATACGAATACGGGTTCTTCAACAACCTGTTAACTGATGCCCATGCCTGTAATTGAGCTGTCCACTTACGACGATCGCCCATTGCAAAAAGTAATTTTGCATCATTCACTTCCATGAATTATTAATTGTTTTCTTTTTTGGCTTTATTATGATTTAAAGACTTAATAATTTCTGCATACTGAAATGTATGTTCCACTGTTGTGATGTATGCACAAAATAAATTCTTGATGAGCTGAAGATTTTCTTTTGAGGGTTCTACAGATCTTGCTTCACAGTTGACAATAACAAGGATAAATTGTTAAGAAACATCAAATCTTTTGACAACACTGTAAAATTCCAGGACATCTTTTCATTATTAACATTGAAAATTAACTCATATCAACTGCTTATTGAACCTCAGTACAACTTTGCATAAAAATGACAAAGTTCTTTTGAATGACGAAGATATTTCTAGCAAGTGACGGATCTTGCAGATGTGAGAGAAAAACCTTCCAAAAATACAAAAACAAAAAAATGGTAAGGAAACCGATAGATCCATTTCACAAAAAAGAAATCGCTGAATGTCAACAGACGAATATGAAAAATAACTGATTATTCTACATATGAGCGATTTGAAAAAATGACAGAAAGCTGGACCTACATAAATTATCATTTAAACCGATAAAAGAATTGAACCTATGAGTGGGAACTAATAGCTGGATTACATGAGCTAATTCTTATTTACAGTCCCAACACAAATATCATTTGCCACCTATATGCAACTCAAATGCCATACTCTTACAATATGAAGCTCCTGTGCCAGTGTCAAAAGGCTGCACTAGAAGTATCCACCCAAAATAAAGGCTTTCCAATCCTCATTTTGCTTCTGGGAATCCTTAAATTCATAGAACTCATTGGAGCAAGAAAATATTCCAAATTAAATAAGATCCGACAAAGTTGAATATGATAATACATAATTAAACAAACAAGAAAGGGAAGACAGTGTATGAATGAAGTAAAAATATATTTTTGCATCAGAGGTAGACGACAGGTGTAGAGACAGGAAAGAGATGTCCTTTGTAGTGTTTCAAGACTATAATGATGGTAAAAGAGAACAAATGTGTTTATTTGTGGATCAACAGGTTAAAACTGGGAGTGGCAGGAGAGAATTTTAACATAACTGTGCAAGGGATAAGAATGAACAAGGAGGAGGAAGACCATTTCAGAGCTTAAGGCTCTACCTGCCAGCTTTGGAGAGCTTTAGCGAATTGTGCAATGGATTATCCAAGGGCAATGGGATAGGACAGACAAATAGATGAAGTTGCTTATAGTTACTGAGGCAAACTAGTTAATGAGAAGGTGAACTCTTGTGGAAATATGTTGAAAAAAAGTTTCAAACCAAAAATAAAGTACTTGGTATCCAATGAAGAATGTTAAATAGAATTTGGAAAGAGAAGATGACGAAAAGGGTTTGCTATATATTAGTAAATTAAATGGGAATGCAGGTTGGTGGACTTTAACAAGACGTTTATCTGATCATTATTTGGTTGAAGCAAAAATTAAGTTGAAAGGAAATATAAATTGGAGAGGTTATAAGCAACACGAGACTGAAAATTGAACATTAAAAACCCATACGCAAAGGTTTGTAGATACACTATAAGCGAGAGTGAGAAGGAATAAGAACAGCAGGTGATATGGTTAGAAAAGGGCAATTACACAACACATGTTTCAACAGAAAGGTGTACATGAGATTGAAGAGGCTTAAGGAAATTAAATTGTTCTAAAGGGATATAAATGTAGGGAATGGTTAATGAGCAAATGGATCTCAAGAATAAAAGATGAAGTCAATGTAGAACAGAACTGACAATGGGAACATTACGCAATTGTTGAATGCAGAAAACCTAAGAGGAGGAGCTGAAAGCTGCCGCTAAAGAAAAGGGTAACTGTACGTTTTACAAGGCTTGTAAAATAGGCTTTTTGGGGATGTAAAGAGGACAATCAAGATGTTAAAGAATACAAACGCAACAGAATTTGATTAAGATGTTTTGGAGGGTGACAATGGTGTGATCATGTGTCTGACCATTGTGTGTAAGTACAGTATGTCAGAATGTGAAAGGTTCCGAGGTAATGTGCGGAAAAAATAAGTTTTCATGTCGATAAAATTGATAAATGAGACTGTTAGAATCATTTAGTATAATGCTACTTAGTATAACATGTAATCTGTACTATAGTATTTTGATTAAGATTGTAATACAGTATAGATGGAGAGCTCAATTAGTGAGCATCCTTGTGGGTCTGAATAAGGCGGTTTGTACAGATAAGCTGTTTGTTATGATATAGAATTTTTTTTCAAACAGGTTATATTAGATACGTGAAAAAAACCTACAAATAATAAACCTGGACCTAAAACAAATTTTTGAAAGGATCAATAATGAGATGCTGTGAAGGGTGCTGAGAAAATTCTGTTTACAGGATAAGTTGTAAAGACATTAAACTATTTATGATGGAAGCAAAGCACAAACATCCAGTCAGAAGAATGAATTGTTCAAGCGTACAAGTGGATCTGAGACAAGTGTGTTTGGTATTGGAAAGGCGAGGCCTCAGACTAAGAAGCAATGAATGCTTGCATGGTAAATACAAATGGTGCACTGTGTTTGTGAGGCTAAACAGGTTGTGGATGAGAATTTTATAGTTATCTGAAACAGCCATTGTTCTGTAACGACTTGTTACATAGATGAAACACAATGAAAAGAATGTTATCATACAATCTCCTAATCTAAAGATTCTAATTTCGCTCAGGTCAGGGACACTCTTACATGATTATGTTTGATATGGGGTTTCTTAATTGTATGTTGACTAACTATAATAGTGGACATGACGATGAAATTTCCGTACCAGTCATTAATACAAATATCGGTCGATTTTTTTTTAAGCATTAACTTCCTCCTTAGTGAAGAATATCTTCGGAAAAGACAAAACAACACAACTGCCACTGCCATTTTCAAAATTTGTTGCTGAATCGTAGTTGAGCATAACACTCGCACAACATTGCCACTTCATACACCTACATAGATAGAACATCAGGAGCATGTCTAATACCTCAATGCATAAGGAGCCATGATGCCACCCCACCCCCTGAATGTTAAGGCTTTTCCTGTATGTCTTTCACAAGGCTACATTTTTCTAAAACATATTTTTCTTTTTCATCAGTAAGCTTTTCCCTTAACGTGGAAAAGGTATAACTTACTTACTTGAAAGTAGAGGAGACATGGTTACATATCCTTCGACCCGAAATACAACTGATGTTTGTATAGAAATTTGTGTTATTTTGCAGAAATTTCCTATAAAGGCTGACTGAGGATCACAAAAAGACAATAGTCAATGATAAAAAAAAGAATCAATCTGTTCAGACACGAGGAAAGATGTATAGCCTAAGTCATTAACCATAGTAAAATAAATAACTAAAAAGTCATTAACCATAGTAAAATAAATAACTAAAAAGTCATTAACCATAGTAAAATAAATAACTAAAAAAAACAGAGCGAAAACATTGAAGACGACAAAGCTGAGAACAAAATTTACCTTCCCAAACTATTTTATTTACCAAAGAAACTGACCTGGTTGGAATATCTATCTTATTCATGGAATTTGAACTATCTTCCAGGCCCTGGGGTCAAGACGACAGCCAGCGCTAAGTAGCAACTGAAGAAACCTGGTATTGTACTCTGAACTGAAAGTTAAAGGGTGTAAGACAACTTACCGTTATAGTTGGTCGGCATTCAATGACTTAGAAACGCATTACCATTCCCTCTAGATATCATTGACTCTTGATGTAGGGAGCAGAGATGTTTTACTCATAAAACAGAATACCAACTAACTTCACTATATCATCCTCTCTATCTACCTTGCGCTCACTCACGGTAAACACTCAAAGATAACTTCTTATTTCGTCACTTATTTCAACAGAATGTGGCTCCTCCTATGGGGTGGTTTTAGAGGAATTACATTAAATTAGTAAATATAACATTCCTAATTTAACGCCTGAAACGTTCAAAATCGCCAAACTTGTGGCTTCATACATTTCTATGCAACAGAAGACTACCATTCTTTTCCATCTTGTATGAACCTTCGCACTTTTTGGATATCAAGGCATTTCTTTCCAATACTTCTTCCACACCATACATCCAACTTTTCAACTTTGTCTACCTCTTTAACATATCTGAATCATCCACTCTCTCATTTTTCTATTGTAATCCCTCCTTCCGAGTTCTATCATCTATAAAAACCTTTTAACACTTCCAAATGGGTTATTTTTTCTTGAAATTTTCCTTTCTTTACATCGCATACACTACACAAGCAGTACATCTCCTTTTCTCTCCAATTCACATTTAACATCGACATTCCACAGCTGGATGGACGGGTGGGCAAAATGATAGGAACGATCCACTGAACTTACAAACAGGAACCGAATGTTGAACCACGTAGACACAGCTCTGTTAGAAGAGGACTTCAAGTGCTAGAAGATTTCTTTCCTCATTTAATGATTGCAAAAGAAAAAAAAAATCTTAAATGATAAAATTCAGACGAACACATGTAGGCTACTTCGATTTTGAGGCAGACTGGTTTCATCTCAAGGTTGTGGTGGCCGATGTGGTAACGTCCCTGACTGGTGAATGCCAGACTGGGGTTCGAGTCCCGCTCAGAGTTGTTCGTTTCTTTGGTCACTGCTACTCCACCCTCCTTGTGAGCTAAGGATGGGGGGGGGAAACCTATAGGTCTATCTGCCGAGTCATCAGCAGTCATTGCCAGGACCTCCTTGGTCCTAGCTTGGGTGGAGAGGGGGCTTGGGCACTGATCATATGTATATATGATCAGTCTCTAGGGCACTGTCCTACTCGATATGCCATTGTCACTGTCCCTGGCCCGTGCCATCTTGAGCGGTGTGACGGGCCAAGAGAAGGTTGTGACTCAAAGGCAGGATGAAAGCAACTGAGTAACTTTATTACAGAGCATTCGTTTATATATAAATAAACTCCAGGCAAAAAGGGCATAAAAGACATAACAGGCAATTTCATGTTCAACCAACACCGCACCGGTTAACAGTTAACGGTGAGAAAAACAGACCTGTTATTTCAGGTCCTTAATAGGTGCGCGGGGAGAGCGAAGATACAAGCATAATATATACACAAAAAATGAAATGTCGTTACTATGTACGATCGTGTGACACATGGTTGGTACATGGCTACCCCCCTAAAAATGACATACGGTATATGTTAAATAAGGCACCCTGATCTAGAGAGGCGAACTGTAGGTGGGTCATCTGGCAGGAGATAAGCAGGGTTTAGACAAATCAATGGAGACCCATTCTTCTTTGCCACGAATGATTAGTAGGAATACTTTCGGACTGCGTCGGATCACAAGGAAAGGGCCCGTGTAAGGGGGCGTTAGCGGTGGCTTGTTAGTGTCGCGGCGTAGGAAGATGTGTGTTGCAGAGTGCAAGTCTGTCGGTATGTGATGCTTCGCTGGTGGAATGGAGTAAATTTTCCCACGACGTGACGTATGCGCTGGAGATCGTCGGAGGAGGTTGCAGAGGGAAAAAATTTGGCAGGGACGACCAACGGGTCGCCATACACCATTTCAGCTGCCGAGACGTCGAGGGCGTCTTTAGGAGTGGTCCTTAGTCCTAGGAGGACCCAGGGAAGCTGAGAAAACCAGTTGGAATCCTTGCAGCGGGACATCAAAGCTGGTTTGAGGGTGCGATGGAAACGTTCAACCATTCCATTGGCAGCGGGGTTGTAGGCAGTTATCTGATGTAGGGTGATGCCCAGGAGATTCTCTAATGATGTCTACAATTGAGAGGTGAAAGTGGTACCCTTGTCAGAAGTAATATGCTCAGGGATACCAAATCTTGCAATCCATTCTGAGAGTAAGGCAGATGTACATGAGGCGGACGTTGCAGTTTCCATGGGAATGGCTCCAGGCCAACGAGAGGAGCGGTCGATGACGATAAACAGGTAACGATGTCCTTGTGATGTGGGTAGGGGCTTACAAAGTCGACGTCAATGTGGGCGAAACAACGCTGAGGTTGAGGAAAGGTGCCCACTCCTGAATCCTTGTGTCGATGTACTTTAAAAGTTTGGCAAGAAGTATAGGTGCGGACCCAATCCTTAGCATCCTTAGAAATGCCGTGCCAAATGAACTTCGTCTCCAGCAGCTGTGCAGTAGAACGGCACGAGGGATATGAAAGGCCATGAATGAAATCAAATACCTGTTGGCGCATGGGAGCAGGAATCCAAAGTCGCGGTATACCAGTACTGAAGTCACAGAAGAGGGTGGTGTTGGAGTCGTCGAGGGGGAGGTCTTCCCAACGGAGGGATGTGCAGGATGTCCTACATGTTTGATACTCTGGATCCTGTGGTTGGGCTTCAGCCAAGGCGTTGAAATCCAATCCCAGTTGAATGGCAGCCAACGTGTTTCTTGACAGGGCATCGGCAACGGGATTCATTTTCCCAGGGACGTGTTGAAGGGTGCAATTGTATTCTGCCACGGTGGAGAGATATCGGCGTTGATGGGCGGACCAGGGGTCAGACTGACGAGTGAAGGCGTGCACCAGAGGCATGTGGTCTGTGCGAATGACGAAGGGCGTACCTTGCAATTCGCGATCGAAGGTAGAATAACCCGATTCTACTTTGGACAGTTTTCTGCTGAAGAAGGCCAATGGGCGGGGCGAGCTGTTGACCACCTGTTCGAGTACTGCATCAACAGCGACGTCGCTGGCATCGGTGGAGAGAAGGAGAGGGGCATGTGGAATAGAAAAAGTGAGAGCTGCAGCGGTTGATAGGGCCTTCTATGCATTGCAGAAGGCCGCTTCTTCAAGGGGACCCTACATCAGGTCTTTTGGCTTGCCCTTGAGGGAGGCGTAGAGGGGAGCAAGAGTGGCGGCAATGGCTGGCAGAAAACGGTGATAATAGTTGATCATGCCCAAGAATTCCTGCAGACCTTTGAGGGTCGAGGGCGTGGGGAAGTTCTGAACGGCTGCTACCTTCTCAGGGAGGGGATGGACTCCTTCAGGAGTGATGCGGTGCCCTAAGAACGACACTTCGTTAGCGCCAAAATTACACTTGTCGTACCGGACTACAAGGCCGTTTTGTTGCAGGCGGTCGAGCACAATGCACAGGTGACGGAGGTGTTCCTCTTTTGAGGAAGAGAACACAAGTATGTCGTCCACATAACATACACAGAAGGGGAGGTCCCCTAAGATGCCATCCATGAGACGTTGAAAAGTGGCCCCAGCATTACGAAGGCCAAAACAGGAGTAAATGAAGGTGTATGTACCAAACGAAGTGGTGATGGCGGTCTTGGCGATGTCTTCTGGGTTCATAGGCACCTGATAATACCCCTTCAAGAGGTCGAGCATGGAGAAAACCTTCGCTTTGTGCAGGTAGGAGGTCACGTTGACAATGTTTGGGAGGGGGTAGTGATCCGTTCTGTTTTCATGTTCAGGTGCCTGTAATCCCCGTACGGACGGAGGTAGCTGTCTTTCTTTAGAACGATGGGTAAGGGTGATGACCGTGGGCTGGAGGCCTTTTGGCAAAGGCCCATTTCCTCCATTTCGGCGAACGTCTGTTTGGCGGCTGCCAATCGTTCCGGTGCCATACGTCTGAATTTTGCAAAGACTGGGGGTCCCGTTGTCCTGATATGGTGATACATACCGTGCTTGGCAGGAGCCGTGGGCGTTTGGCGAAGTTCTGGACGGAACACTTCCGAGTACGACGTGAGGAGGTAGGCGTAGGCATCCGTGGGTGCGCTGATGTGGAGAGCGAGGTTGGAGGGGCGGGTTGAAAAGATGTCGACAAGTACGAGTCTGCGTTGACCAATCGTCGGTGGGCGACATCGACCAGAAGGAGGAAATGAGACAGGAAATCCACACCGAGGATTGGCAATGTGACGTCAGCAACGAGAAACTTCCAATTAAATTTATTGCTTCCAAACGATAATGTGAGGTTCTCGTAACCGTAGGTGGGTATCACAGATCCGTTGGCAGCTACCAGGTGGACGTCGGCAGACGTAGACAGACTATGTCGTGTCCTGAAAAGTTCCCTTGGCAAAGAGAACGACAAGCACCCGTGTCTACCAAAAATAGCTCGCCCGTTCCTGCATCAGGTAAAAAGATGTTGGAAACAAGGGAGGCCACCGCCATGAGCGATGGCCTACTTACACGTTTTTTGGACACTGACAATCCTTGGCACATTTCTTCGTGGCTGCCCCGAATCTGTAGTGGTAGTAGCAAAACTGCGGCCGATGGGAGGAAGTAAGTGGCTGTAGAAGTCGTTGGTTGGGCCGCGAGCGAGTGGTGGATGATGGGGGCTTTGCCGCCGCTTCGGCACGTCACGGGGTAGGCGTGTATGTCCTACGGCATTCACGTCAGCTTCGGTTGACGTTGAATAGGCATCCTCTTTTTCAGGAGTGGAGGTCTTGAAGGTCGTGAAGTGGCTGTCCATAAGGGGTCGGCTTTGGTCATCAAGTACTTTATGGGTAAACTATCGACATCGGGTATGGCAGCGCGGACAGGTTCGGGTAAACGGCGTATTCAAACAGCACGAAGTAGGTTTACTTCAATATGAGAGCAGTCTGTGGCAGGTTGCAGGCGAGTGATACTGGTCATTTCCCTGAGGGCGAGCGAAGCCCTTTGGTCCCCCAACAGTTGTTGAGAGAGCTGGAAAAACTTTGCTATACGGGAGGCTGGCGACGGCGAGTACTGCAGCAGAAGGTATGTTTTGAGGGCGTCATACGCTATTGGGGTGTCTCCTTGTTCACAAAGCCAGTCGGATATTTCCAGGAAGGTATCCTTGGGTATCGCCGCGAGAACATAATCTGCTTTGGTGGTTGAGCGAATCAAGGGCTGGACTTCTGCGCGCTAAAACCAAGCAAACGCCTCTCCGCTTGCGAACGATGAAAGTTTCAATGGGGAGGCGCTAACTTCCATGGAGTCTGCCATAGTACCAATGACGGATGGGCAAGGGGGGCTGGAAGGCGGGAGGAGCAAGTCGACTTCCGGGGTCACCAATGTGATGGGCCGAGAGAAGGTTGTGACTCAAAGGCAGGATGAAAGCAACTCAGTAACTTTATTACAGAGCATTTGTTTATATATAAATAAACTCCAGGCAAAAAGGGCATAAAAGACCTAACAGGCAATTTCATGTTCAACCGACACCACACCGGTTAACAGTTAACGGTGAGAAAAACAGACAAGTTATTTCAGGTCCTTATCAGTGCGAGGGGAGAGCGAAGATACAAGCATAATATATACACAAAATGAAATGTCGTTACTATGTACGATCGTGAGACACACGGTTGGTACAGCGGCCTTTAAACCTTTAAAGTCTTACTTCTTCTGAAAACAAGTTACTGCAAAACCAGTAGATGGGTAAAAAGGGGGCACTATTAAGAACATAGGGGACACTGTAAAGACCCAAAAGTAATGCTTACAGTAACCTGATTTTACCTTTGATGAAAGGGTATGGTTGTAGGCCCATACGATGTAGGCCTCTTTATACTGACTAGTTTAGCTTTTCGATCTCATGAAATTGAAGCTCACTTAATGGACCTTGATGCTTATGGAGGCATGGACCCAAATGGTATATATATATATATATATATATATATAAAAAATGCACATTTCTAAACACCAAAGTTATCTGTTATTTTGCGTAAGTTAACAAGAAGGGGAGCTTTTAGCACTTGCTGAAGAATTGGAAATGTTACTCCACTATGTAAATGTGTTTGTGGTAGCTCAACACCACCTGATTACTGCCCAATTCTCATAACTCACGTATAGGTTTGCTGAAGGCAATCATCTGTTC
>NC_090748.1:77566927-77736927 GCF_036898095.1 Palaemon carinicauda | reverse complement strand
AACAAGCAGGATTTAAAAAAGGTAGAGACCAAATTTTCATTTTGAGACATGTAGAATAATGCGTAGAATATAGAAATGTACTTTTGATAGCAATTGTAGACTATGGAAAAATCTTTGATAGTGTTCACTGGCCAATTTTGCGGAGTCTTACATTATTATGGAATTCCTCTTAAATATGTAAATTTGATTAAGTCTGTTCATAAGCATAGCAAATGAGTTTCCAGTGAACATCAGGGTCCTCCAAGGGAATTTGTTGTCACCTACGTTGTTTATCCTCCTCATGGATTTTGTAATGTGTACAACAGTTGGGGATGGTGGAGAAAGATTGGACTGAATTAATAATAGGAAATTAGCTGACCTAGAGTATGCTGATGATGCTGCCTTTCTTAGCAAAACACCACAGGATTTGCAATGCTTGCTTACCAGAATGCATGAAATATCACACAAGGTTGGCCTCAAGATAAATAGAAGAAAGAGATGATGAGAACGGAATAGGCAATGGAGGATGAAATATCATTGGAAGGAGAAGCGATTAAAGAGGTAAAATTATCTAGGAACTATAATCTCTATTACAGGGTCATTAAAATTGGGGTTTAATGAAGGTAAAATCATTTAATTATTTAGGAACTATGATCTATATCACAGGGTCATTAATATTGGAGTTTAATGAAAGATTGAAAAAAGCAAATCAGACAATGGCTAGGTTAAGTAAAATCTGGAAATCAACCCACCTGGAATTATATATAAAAATCAGGCTATATATCAGTTTAGTGAGATCGGTGTTACTGTATGTACATGAGTCATGGTATGACAATGACGCAATCTCCAACAGATTCAGTAGCTTTAAGAACGAAGCACCTAAAAGAATATTGGGAGTTAAATGGCAGGACAGAATTAGAAATTAAACTATAAGAGAGATTAATCAGGTGCCATATGTGGATAAGATCATGGTGAGGGTTAGATGGAGATGGTTTGGATATGATGTTCGCATTCCTCAAGAGAGATTAGGTCAAACATTTAACTGGGCTCTACCAGGTATGAGAAGAGTTGGAAGACCCAGACCATATGGCTGAGGATTATGAAGCGTGAAGTAAGAGATGATTAATGGAAAAGTATTGAATTAAAAGCTCAAGATAGAAACGACTGGCGAAATCTAATAGAGGCCCTATGAGTTAAAGTCGTAAGATGATGATATTGATGACGAATATATACTGTGTGTGTGTGTGTATATATATATATATATATATATATATATATATATATATATATATATATAATATATATATATATATATAATATATATATATATATATATATATATATATATATATATATATATATATATATATATATATATATAATGTCAGAGATGGCGGAGAAGGCTTGGAATGGATTGGTGATAAGAATTTAGCAAACCTAGAGTATGCTGATGATGCTGTCCTAGTTAGCAGAACACCAGAGGATTTGCAATGCTTGCTTACCAGAATGCATGAAATATCACACGAGGCTGGGCTCAAGACTAAATAGAAGAAAGACAGATGATGAGAACGGAGTATGCAACAGAAGATGAAATATCATTGGAAAGAGAAAGGAATTAGGTAGAATCATTTAAGTATTTAGGAACTATGATTTCCAATACATGGTCTTTAGAATTAGAGTTTGCTGAAAGATTGAAAAAAGCAGACCAGACAATGGCTAGGTTAAGTAAAATTTGGAAATCAAATTACCTGAAATTACATATAAAAATCAGACTATATATCAGTTTAGTGATATCGGTGTTACTCTATGAACATAAGGCATGGTATAACAATGAAACAATCTCCAATAGATTTAGTAAATTTGAGAAAAAAATCTCTCAGAAGGATTTTGGGAGTTAAATGGCAGGACAGGATTGGAAATGAAACTATAAGAGATTACTCGATTGTCATATGTTGATGAGATCATGAAGAGGCGTAGATGGAGATGGTTTGGGCATGCTCTTTGCACTCCCCAAGAGAGATTAGTTCACCAAACGTTCTGCTGGGCTCTAAAAGGCAATAGAAGAGTTGGAAGACCCAGACCTACGTGGCTGAGGACTATGAAGAGCGAAGTAGGAGATGATGAATGGTGAAGTACTCAATTAAAACCTCAAAATAGATATGACTAGTGAAATCTAACCAAGGTCCTTTGCGTCAATAGGTGTAGGTGACACACACACATTATATATATATATATATATATATATATATATATATATATATATATATATATATATATATATATATATATATATAATCTAAATACATACATACTCTATATGAAAATAAAATTGCGTATATAGCCTACACACACATACTGTGTATGTATGTGGATCAACAATGATCCAATTTAAGTCTTTTGGCATACATCCAGCTACCTGACTTCTATTCTTGTTATCTCCATCATATTTACTCCCATGTGCTAATATGAAAGAAACGATCCCATTATCCATGCTAACATTAACTAACATAGGACTAGATTTATGAATTAGGGCCATAAGGTTTAGTACGGAGACCTGGGAGGCCATTCTGTATTCATGTGAAATTTGGGTTAAACCCCTAGGTGTAGTATTCAGTACAAACTAAGAGGTTGGACACCAACTGCTACGAGAATGCTTAACTGGAAGTTGCTAGAGTGAATTAGGATGATACATAAGGGCCTAACAATGCATAGGAACCAAGGATCCACCCTGACCTTACGAATGAGCCAAAGTTCGACGGTCCTCTCTCCAGCATCTATGCGGCCACAAAATTTCCTTTCCAACATGTATAGTGTTTCCTCTCAAACGTTCATAGTGCTTTCTCTCAAATTTGTATAGTGATAGTTCAAAAATTGGAATTTCTGTGGTTCAAGTTGAAAGAAGTCCAGTGTATATGTGAGTATAATTTATATTGTAAAATTAAAAATTTATTGGCACCTGGCCCTGTGTGATTTAGTGAAACACTTAAGTACATTTATTCTTGCTTAACCGTTCGGTAACCTTGTGTGAGCCCTAAGGGCATAAGAGTACCAGTTATGTATATGTAAGTGTAAATTTAATTAATTTCCTATAGTGTTAGTGTCAATACTTTCATTAATTTTCAAAATTAAATATTCTCAGAAATTAATTTCTAGTGAAACAAGTGATTGTATAATTATTGAAGTGTCTTTATCATAAGCTTAAGGTCTGGTACAGATTTAAATTTCAAGTGATGTATTTTTTATATTATTCTTGAATTGTTCATTTTATAGAATATATTTTGGTAAAGTGTGTATTATTTCGATGACCAATAATTAACTCAGAGACTTGCTTGCATCCCCTGACAAAGAACCAAAGTAAGAGGTTGCTTTAAGAATAGTTCCCGTTAAAAGTAAAGTAATCATCCAGTTTTTGTTTTGAGTATAACATAGAGAGACCTTTAGATATACAGTGTTCATATATATTAATGTCTGGGAGTTGCGTATTATTCTCAGAGCTCTGAGGTATTCTCTTGTGTATCAGATTATGTAATATAAATCAGGTGAGTTTGGGATCTCGGGAATTTACGTAATTCGCTAGTCATAATATTATATATTTTTTGGTGCCCAGACCATGGGATCGAGCGAGTCTGTTTTAAATATTGGTGATAAAAGGGCCGTGTTTTGATTAAAGGCTTAACGAGTTTAGTGTTGATAGGATTCCGTGTATTGTTAGGATATTTTTTTTGATAAATATAAATTTTTGTACAGTACAAGATGGCTCAATCAAATGGATATGAGTTTTTGGAAAACCCAATTGTTCAGGAATTGTAAAGCTAATGTAAATAAGCTCAGTGGTTTGCTATTTTAATGGCATGTGGTGGCCATGCAACTAGTGGAATGACTAAAGCCCGAATCAAGTGTCTAGCCTTAGAAACATTGATAAACTCAGGAAGGTTGCCAGAAGAAGATATTGCAGCAGCTTGCAACCTTTTGGAGAAGGCTGAAGCAGAATTCGTAGAGAAACAAGTATCAGATGACCCACCAACTGAAGGAATGAAAGTAGAAATGAATGTAAAGGCTGAGATTAGACAAATTGCCCCGGAGGAGAATTTGATTAAGTTGAAGATGGTGGTAGAACGGGAAGAAAGAGAGAAGAGGCAAGAAAAATTGCAAGACATGCAAGGGAAAAGGAAGAGAGATAGAAGGGAGGAGAAACTGTAAGACATGCAAGAGAAATGGAAGAAAGAGAGAGAGAAGAGGCAAGAGAAACTGCAAGACATGGAAAGGAAATGGAAGAAAGAGAGAGAAGCAAGAGAACTTGCAAGACATGTAAGGGAATTGGAACTGTTGAATGGTTGTCATCAACCCAGACAGGTCTGATCCCTGCATGATCCCACATTCGATGTGGCGAAAGCACAGAAGTTAATCCCAGGGATCAGCAATTGCCTGATTTGCGATCGGTGATTGTTGAACTTGCAACCGTCGAGCTGGCAATGCAGGCTAGCGATCGATGATCTGGTGGTCTGAAAGCTGGCGATAGGTGAGCTCACGATAATCAAGGTAGCAATTGGCATTCAGTGAGCTAGTGATCGGTGAAATAGCGATTGGAGAGCTAATGATCAGCGATCGGGCAAGCCAGCAATCAGCGATTGGTAAGCAATCGGCGAGTTGACAATTAGGGATCAGCAAGAGATCCGCAATCGGCGAGCTGACGATTGCTATCGGTGAGCTGGAGATTAGCAAACAGCGAGACTGGAGGTAGATGATTGGAGAAAGAAGAGTTAGCAGTCAGCGAACTGGCGATCGGCAAGCTGTCCATTGGCGAGCTGCAGAAGGTTGGGGATCAGCGAGCGGCTGATCGGCGAACACCGGAACGATGATCTGGAGACGGAAGGGTGAACATCCGCAGGGAGAGGGTAGCGAACGAGACCTCGACGGTGTGTCACAAACCGGGTTTTGTTGACGAGCAAGCAAGACCGAAGAAACAGGCGAAGGTTGGGAACCAATAAAATCAGGATATGAAGGCTCCTCCAAAGAGGAGAGCTGCAGTGATGAGGCAAAAGAGTCGTAGAAGCGTCTTTCCGCCGAAAGCGAAGGAGCACCTCTAAGGCAGAGGAGGAATACAGTGGGGTCAATGATGTCACGGACAAATATATTGTTTTAAAAAAAGGCTAAGCAGTAAAGTAAATGCGCAGAAAGTAGGGCGGATTTTGCCGAGCTATCACCTTGTCTCCTTGATCCATGGGTTTTTTTGGGAAGCAGTTCGAGCCACTTTCATTTTTGCTTGGTATTTGATGATCCAAGCACATGTGTACTGAATCCGCTTCCATGTCAACAGGTACACCGGGGAGAAGGGACATAGAGTGAGAACCCCTATAGTGCGGTTACGTCACCTGCCACCCATAGGCGAAACAAGCCAGAGCCCCCAAGCAAGGTAGGGGAAATAAGAACACACATACTGTGCGAGAAAAAAGCAGTTAAGTTCGAGTCCTACTCGTGAGTGGGCAACCTTCTCTAGGGCCACCGGCCATGGTGAGCCTACCACCGCCATAGCGAACGTCCATACGCCAGTAACGACATACGACATCCAATAGTTTCTTTTAATTTAAATGTCTCCCCGTCCGCTCTCCCCACGTATTGTACCAGTTAAAAGTAAATTCCATTGTAATTAACTATTGAAATCATTTAAGAGCCAGCGAGAAACTTATTAATCTTCTGTTGTGCACCCTCAAGATTTAAAGTTCTAATTCACTTGCTTTGTAAAGATTTCTGCTCATTTTAATTGTGAAAATTAACTTAGACAATAAATTCTTTTACGATTTAACAATTGTCTAATTCACTGCCTTTTATCCTGTATTCTTGACTATTAACCCATGCCCTTATGACAAAATTTGGTGGCTTTACGGTGGGATAAAGAGGATTAAAAACAAGTGTGAGAATGAGCAAAAGATCGAGTGCAGCGGCTACCAAAATAATTGAATTTAGACGTGAAGAAGATATGAAGATGAAACACGAGAAGCAAGAAAGAGACCTTTCGGGAGAAGCGGAAAGGAAAAACTCGGGAGAAAAAGAAGTCAAAGAACATAACTAAAGAAGATAAAAGATAAGAAGAAAATATTGACGATGATGTGGAGAATAGTAGCAGCCAGGAGGAGCCTTGTGAACCAGTCACCCACGGAGACCTTAGCGCCCTTCCGTAGAGACGAGCGGGCCGAAACAGACGGCGGCCAAGGGAGGAAACTGTATGGAAACACACCCGTCCTCGAGAGGATGACACGACAATGTTCCTGTTGGAAGAGAAGACGGTACGCTTTAAATTGTCGTTTTGGTCAGTTTCCCATCGCGGGAGCAACAGCATCGAAACGGCGACCCAGGACCCGACTATGGTCCCTGTCAACGGAAGCAGAGGGAGTGTGTCTAATTACCCTAACCTTAAAAGATTTCGTCGTCGAAGCAGCAGCAGCGGGCACATTGATAGAAATGGCACACCCACAGAGGCCAAGAACAATCCCGAAAATTGGAAGAGGTCCCAGACAAGGGACCCAAGGCAACCCACACACAAGGTAAGAAACATGGTACAAAATCGGTAGTTTTGTGGGTAACTAATAAGTTTTGAGATTTTGTAAAAGTCTGTACAGTAATGAAGCTATCATTCCGTTTTCTTTACGCAATGTTAAAATTAATGACAGAACACTAGTTTTGATTGAAGAAAGTAACTAGTCGAGTAAAATGTTTTCAGTGTAAAGCTTCGAGTAAAGATTAACTTTTTTTTTCACAAAAGAAGAAAATCAAATTGATTTTGTTTCTGTGTGGTTAAATAAGAAATTGTTCTTTGTGCTGTATGAACTATAAGTTTTCATTGCATGGTTTCTTTGGTAGTTTAAGTTTGTGTTTTTGAGACCTTCGTGGTCAAAGATGTTAATTGTGTTTTTTTTGGAAAAGAAGTCACATGTCGAGATAATTCTATGTTAACAATAATATAAGTTTGTATTGTAAATTCAGTGTTAAGACGTAATTCATGAAGTTCTTTACAATGTCCCTTTAGATTATGTACTTATTAAATTATGGAGAAAGAAATGTAAATTAGGTACATCGGTAATTTGGGAAATTTGTGTCACAATATTTGTTCTTACTTCATGCTCCGTATTGTCGAACAGTAGCCTACTTAGATCGTTATGAAATGTTTTAAAAGAAAGAGTTAAGCTATTGTTACCCTAAATAATGAAGATTCGTTTGTTAACGTAATAACAGAAGTGAGTTCAGTTGTTAACAGATGTTAAGTGATCAGTAATGTCACGTAGGAGATTTAAAGTTCTTGCGTTTAGTTTCTTTTAGTTACAATGTCATAAGTGATTTGTTTACCAGTGTTTGGTCTGATTGATGACACGAGCTTTGTTTACAAATTATTTTGAGCAAGTAATGTCAAATGATTTAACAGGGAGTGTGAATTGAATTGAATATGGGATTTAGGCATTAAGCCAAGCACTGGGGCATCAAAGGCCATTCAGCGCTATACAACGAAAATCATTCAATCATATCTGTACACTCACACCATTTAGTATCATTTTAACCTTTAATACAAATCGTAACACTTTCATACAATAAAATCTAGATGTGAAATAAATAGGGATTAAAAGGGTAAAATAAATAAATTAATTAATAAAATCAATTATAGCTCGTAATATAACCCAATACTTTGTGTAAATTTTCTCAAGTTCAGGGTATTACAGTTTTCCCCCAGTATATCTCTTAACGGTTTGTCCTGGAGTAAATGTGTCCTCCTCTGGAGATTAAAAATAGGACAATCGACTAAAATATGTTTAACATCCATTGTCACTTGACAGGTATTACAAAGAGGGGCCTGTCTCCCTTCCCCACTCTTCATTAAATAATTGTGCGTTGCATGTGTATGGCCAATACGCAGCCTAGTTAAAATAATGGTATCCCTTCTACTTGTAGAATTACAAGATGACCATTTATCCACCAATGGGTGGATTTGTTTCAATTTTGTATTGGTGGTCAGTTCAGACCATCGAGCTTGCCACTTATTTTTACAGTAAAGATGAATCTCACTTTTAAGATCTTTGTAAGGAATACTCAAGGGGGATGGATTACTTAGCCCTGAAGCTTCCTTTGCTGCCTTATCTACTTGTTCATTCCCATCCACCCCAACATGGGCAGGGACCCAACAGAAGTGAACACTGATACTCTTCCTAGATTGCAGAAGTACTAACCAGTCCTGCACCTCTTGTACTAGATGATGGCCTGGCATAATTTGTTTTAGTGAGAGTAAAACACTATTGGAATCCGTAAAAATTGTATAAAAACTATTTTGGTTGCCATTTTTAAAAATATGTTGGACTGCGAGAATTATTGCGTACAGCTCAGCAGTAAAAATTGAACAAGAGTATGGGAGTTTCCTTCTAATAACAATATCCCCCACCACAGCTGCACTTCCAACTCCTGCAGCCGATTTGGAGCCATCTGTAAAAACATGTTTCCCAAGATGTTGAGCAGCATGATTTAAAAACTCACTTTTCATTACCCTACTAGGTAAGGTATTTTTCCCTCCTGCCGTAAAACATACTTTAACAGGTGGATTACACCAAGGAGGAGACTTGGGATATCCTACCTCTGCTATCTGTGCTGTTAACAAGCCTACTTCTCTAGCATCATTTTTCAGCTGTACTTCCAAAGGCTTAGGCACTCTAGATCTGTTAGGAGCCCAATCTAAAGGCGCCCTAACATATTTACAGTTAGGATTGTTTCTCACAGCAAGGGACCTAGCTAAAAACCTCAAACTCAACTCCTCTCTGCGAATGGAAAGGGGAGGTATGCCAGAATCAACATAGAGACTGTCAATGGGAGATGTTCTGTAAGCACCTGTGCAGATGCGAAGCCCAGCATTGTGAACAATATCAAGTTTTCCAAGTAAAGTCTTTGTAGCTGACCCATATATTTGGCATGCATAGTCTAACTTGCTCAGACACAAAGATGTATAAATTCTAAGCAAAGTTGTTCTGTCAGCACCCCAATCAAAATGCGATATCACTTTCAGAATGTTCAGTGACTTCTTAACCCTGATAGATAGGTCATTTATATGGGGACCAAATGTCATTTTCTTGTCGAAAATGACTCCAAGAAACTTGACACTATCCTCATATGGCAAAATACAATCATTCAAGAAAAGGGTGGGGATCTCTTCCCTTTTACGAGTAAAGCGAATGGCTTTGGTCTTCTGAGGAGAAAACATGAATCCGCGAGAATTTGCCCATGCGGAAGCAGCATTTATTGCAATTTGAAGATTTTGGCATGCTTGTAGTGCAGATGATCCACTACAATAAATTGCAAAGTCATCGACAAATAGTGATCCTTGTATGCCAGGAGGTATGTGACTAATGAGACTATTAATTGCAACAGCAAACAAGGTCACACTCAATACGCTGCCTTGGGGGACACCTTCTTCTTGCATGTAGGATGAAGATAGTTCTGACCCTACTCTCACTTTAATGGAGCGGTTTGATAAAAATTCTTCAATAAAAGAGAACATATGTCCTCCTATACCCCACGAGGCCAATTGCTTTAAAATACCACCCCTCCAGGTGGTGTCATATGCCTTTTCGAGGTCAAAAAAAGACACCCACCACCTGGTTTTAGTTACAAAAAGCATTTGAAATTTCCCTTGATAAAATCAGCAAAGGGTCTAGAGTACTTCGGTTCTTCCTAAAACCAAACTGTCTGTTAGATAAAAGATTTTTTGATTCTAGATACCACACAAGTCTGTTGTTGATCATTCTCTCAAATAGTTTGCATATGCAACTGGTCAAGGATATGGGCCTCTAACTAGATGGCAGTTCTGGGTCTTTACCAGACTTGTGGCCTGGAATTACAATTGAAGTATGCCAGGAATCAGGAGATGTATGGGAAGCCCATAGACCATTAAAGGTTTCTAATAAAAATTCCTTGGTATCCACTGGAAGATGTGATATCATTTCATACCGGATGCCATCCTCACCTGGGGCAGTTAAAGAAGAGCTGGAGATAGCATTTTGCATCTCCTCCATACTAAAAGGCAGGTTAAAAGCTTCAGTATTTGAAGAAGCAGGAGGAACAACAGATGTTGATGCTCTAATTTGTTGAAATGCTGGGGAATAGTTGTCAGCACTTGATACATGAGCAAAGTGCTTAGCAAGAACCTCTGCTACATCTTTGGGGTCAGATATATATCTATTATTTTCCCTTAATATTGGTAGAGGCTTAGGGACGAATTTACCTTGAAGTTTTCTAATCTTGTCCCATATTTCGTTTGAAGGAGTTTTGGTATTAATATTAGATATATATTTCTTCCAAGATGCTCTCTTTGCTTTTTTAAAAATTCTTTTTTGTTTGGCACAGGCTCTGAGATATGCTATTCTATCTGCTAAATAGTTTGTCCTCAAGTATCTTCTGAAGCAAGTTCGGGTCACTTTTCTTGCGTTGGCACATTCTTTACTCCACCAAGGAACTACAGAGCGATGAGGTAAACCGCATGTTTTAGGTATAAACTTGCTAGCATTATCATCAATAATATTTTCAAGATGTTGATAGGCATGCACTGGAGATGTAAATTCATCATATTCTTTATCAGTGTGTGAACAGTTTTCATAAGCTGCCCAGTCTGCCTCATCTATCTTCCATTTTGGAGGACACTGAGAGGGAAGATTATGGACATAATTTAACATTATTGGCCAATGGTCACTGCCATGTAGGTGTTCATTTACTGACCAAAGGTAGTCCAATCGAATGGATGAGGAACAGATTGACAAATCAATGGCTGATGTAGAGTTGTGGAATACATCATACCTAGTTGGAGAACCATCATTCATTAGTATAACATCATTGTTGTCGATTAATTCTTCAACAAGATTACCCCATCTATCGCACACATTTCCACCCCATAAAGTATGCTTTGCATTAAAATCACCCATTAAAATAAAAGGGGCAGGAAGCTGATTGATCAAGTCTTGGAGGTCAGAAAGTCTAAGCCTTCTTGGATTACCAGCATGATCTAAGAGGAAAAGTTCTAAGGATGGTTCAATATATAGCGAGCATAAAGTAATTTTTTTCCCGATATGAGTTCTAACTGCACATGCCTGTAGTGGTGTATTGAGTGGGATTGTTTCAAACTTTACAGATTTGTGAATAATAAAACCTGTACCACCTTGAGCTCTTGCAGCTTGCAAAGGAGGGGATCTACAAAAATGATAATTGAGTCCAGGATTAAATGGTTTGTCACTGATCTTGGTTTCCTGTAGGCAAATTACCTTCGTGTCTGAGTCCCTGGTTAAAGTTTTTATTTGCTCAATGCTAGTACTTAGACCTCTGCAATTCCACTGGATGATAGACATTATCTTTTGTTATTATTTTTCTTTGTCTCATTTGTCTTTTGGGACTTTTCAGATGAAGCCATGTAAGGCCTGGAGATGGAAGGCTTTACTAGGCCACCACTCTTCTTTTCTTTCTTTCTAGGATCTTTATAAGAGTCAACCTTAGGATCATGAGCAGTAGGGCACTTACCTGACTTAGATGAAGGTGAGGATGATGGGGACCTTTTCCTCTTTGGAAGATCTTGTTTTCCAATCTCCATCAAATCAGGTAGAGATTCTGCCTGAGACAATACATTTAAGGTGGTGGAAGCCACATTGGCTTCCTTGGAGGATTGTGCTAGAACTTCAACAGTTCGAGCACTTAACCCTGAAGGCTGGGCTACTACCTCTAGGGGAGGTGCTCCTATCGGTGACAATACTTTTGGTGTGTTGGACACCATATTGACCTCTTTGGAGGTTTGTGCTCTGGCTTTTATAGCCTGAGCACTTGACCCAGATGGCTGGGCTACTACCACTAAGGGAGATGCACCTGACGGGCCAGGTGCTGCCACTGGTCCCCCTGTGGTAGTAAGGGGTAGTGGATTATAATCTTTTGTTGGCATCTTAACCGCGCGAGCAAAATTAAGTTGCCGATTGAGTAAATGCTTTGCATAACCTACACTTATATGTTCAGCATTTGCTTTCAAGATTGCAGCTTCTTCATTCTTGTATTCTCTGCATCTTTTATCATTTGGTTTATGATTATCTTTACAGTTTGCACAGGTTGTATCTCTGTTGCATTGGCCATGTTCTAACAAAGAACAGTTAATACAGATCTTCGTATTATTGCAGTACCGGGAAGGGTGACCGTACTTGAAACAATTAAAGCATTGTAAAGGCCTAGGTTTATATTCTCGAACACGTACTCTTTCATTCTCAATAATTATATGATCTGGTATAACAGGGGTTTCAAATGTTAAAACTACCATGCTTGTTTGAGGGATCTTACTTACTTTCCAAACATTAGCAGGGCACATGTCCAGAATTTCTGGTTCTGAGAATTCATATAGATCTTTATCAAAAACTACTCCTTTACCATAGCTGAAGCTCATATGTTGTTTAATATCCTTAATAGGATCAATTTCTGCAATCTTCATGCCACAAAGCATGTGAGCTTGAGTATCTGATTTTGCATTAATCAAAACAGATTGCTTACCGTATCTACTAATATCCTTACTTTTAATTAAACCAACTTTTTTTTGTATAAATTTACTAATCTTATAATAGTTATAATTATCTATCTTTCCAGATGCAATTATCCATGTTGGGGGCTTGGGGGTTCTTACTTCTGGAAGTCTATGCTCTATTTCTTTTTCCATCCATTCTCCTGGTTTATATACCTCTAGGTGTCTTGGTGCTTTATCACATAAAGCCCCAGAAATCAAACAATTGTCAATTTTTATGCTCTCTAAATTTTTATTTGCTTCTAAAGCAATCTCAAAACTTGAAAATGATACCCAAGCTTCCAAAAATCCTTTACTACCATTAAGCTCCATTAAAATTTCTTTGATTGCTCCAAATCTACAGAAGGCTTCATGAATTATGTCATAGCTACAACCAATTGGTATGTTTTTTAAGTGGAGAATTTTCAGATTTTTTGTTGGATCTGGTAATGAGCCAGAACCAGAGAGTAAAGTATTACGGTTAGCCTATTACAAGCATCATTTTCCACCAGTGCCGATAAATTGTTTTTAACAACACTGGTCAAAGAAGTATTGTTGGAGGAATCCTTTTTATTGCCGAGGTTGTCAACAGAGCTTTCCCTATTTAAACAAGCAGAAGTCGTCAACGGTGTCTGGGGTTCGCCATTTGATCCAGGGGTACGGGGAATATTAAGTTTACTCATTAATTATTTTTTCAGGGGGAGGGAAGGGGTCATAATAACAATGAAAAAAAAACAATGGAAAAAAATATAGTTTAAGGGAGAGAAAAAATTAAGACTGTCTGAAATTCCAAAGAAGACACCGTTAGCCTTTCCTGGAATTAATTTCTCCACCAATGACACCTGTGAAAGCTGCTTACCAAATGTCCACTCCCTACCCTACCACAAAGGGATGGTACCACTATGATTAGAGTGGCTCAAGTGTATGCCAAACCCGCTTGATGGGACTGAGAGCATTTCAAGAATACAATCATCCCCACTCTAATCATAGTGGCAGGCAAACCGGACAGAATGCCGAGAGTCCTATCTCTATAAAATTGCCAACCCCTGGAATCCGAAGGCCAAATTTCCTAAGAGATAGTTCCGCGTGCCAGTATGGGAATACTGACACTCCTAGGTGTCCAAACATTTTCGGGCAGTTGGCAAGACCACCACAGCTCCCACAATTGATTTTGAAATAAAAACCGATCATGGATACAATGTCCCCTCTAAATAACCTGGACAGTGAAATGGGTAAAAGAGTTTTGACAGCAAGGTTGGAGACAGCTGATAATTATGAAGGAGGAATAAGCAATAAGAGGTAATAGAAAAAGAATGAGAGAAATTTAGAGTCAAACTGAGGAAAAGAAATTCCCCAGTTCGAGAGCCCTCTTGCCCGTCACAAGCCTTCAGCACGGGAATGATATGCCGTGCTGAAGCCCAATGACTTCATCAAGGCATTCTCTCGTTAAGAGGGTTAACAGGGAGTGTGAATGCATTTTAAATCTGAAGGGTACCCGATTAGAGTCAGCTGACATGAATGAAGATGAATGAAGCAAATGAGATGACGTGTGAATTCCCTGAGTAAGCATTATGATGTCACAGTCACTGTTAAAGAGCATATCTTGAATAATTTTTTTTCTTTTTTGGTGCGTGTTGGAAAGAACTCTAAGATTTTGGCAAGCAATGTAATTTCTTTTTACTTGAAGGTCAGAATCAAATCTTTGTTTTCTAACTCTGTATAGGATTGTGTGTTTTGGAAAAATCGTGAAAAGTGAACAAAAATTAATTGTATTTAGGTATTATTTGGCAACATGGTAGAAAGAAGAGAATTTGAATTATTATGTATTTGTCAGTTTCTTTTAACTTGAGAGAACAAACAAGTAATGTGAAAAATTTGAGAAATGGCAAACTTGGCGTAGATTTTCGTTTGTTTGTGTCAAGGAATAAAGTAAATGATCGGAATGATTGTAAAACCAGATATTCGTGACACAGTAATTTTAGCAGTAGTGTTAAAAGATTTGATAGGCTAACATGTGACCCAGGCGAACTAGACACCATGTCAGCATAAGCCTTGACAGGCGCCTTGTGTGTCAAAGAATAGCTTAGTCAAGCAATAAACTCTGATTCATGTAATGTATTTTGAAGTTATTTACTTATTTTTGTGCTGAGGGAATCATATTAACAAAAAACACTTTGGGTTAGAAGGTAAATAATGAGTAGCAATACCGTTGCCTCCATTAGTTAGTTAAAGTCTGATAAGAAACAGTAATGTTTTCTGTCAGATTGTGTTGAAGAAAAAAAGGACATGTTTTTGGTGTCAAAGTATAACGTAAAAGGTGGATTTGATTGTAATTAAGTGATCTGGTGAATCCATGAGATAAAGCCTAGTATTTCAATGGCTTTGTGTACGTTTAAAGACCAATAAGAGGCTAGTTAATTGCCCTTCAGAATTATGTAAGTCTCAGTGACTTGTCTCAAAGATCAACCGAGACTCGTTATGTACGTGTGAACTATATTTTGTTTTCTTTTTGTTTGTGTAGTTTGTTTATGCCGTAATACCTGTTTTGTGTATAAATTAAGAACGTCATTCTAAGATTTTTTTTTTTTCAGTACTTTCTGCATGCAATGTTTTTTGGGGGTTTTCTTTTTCTGATGTTTTTAGCTTTAAGTTCTTTGCTCGCTAAGAAATGCAAGAAAGATGCGAGGTAGAAAGATTTTGGAGATTGATGGAGAGTTTGGGTCAGCAGAATTCGACCCATACGAGTCCCTGTGCGTGAATGTATGAGACGAGCAGAGAGAGAGAGAGAGAGAGAGAGAGAGAGAGAGAGAGAGAGAGAGAGAGAGAGAGAGAGAGAGAGAGAGAGAGAGAGAGAGAGATTGCGCAAAATAAAAAAAAAAGGGTAGGTGGGTCAGAGATTTTTTTTTTTTGTCTGGTGGTGTCAGAGCTTAGTGAGACAGTACTCTGGAAAAAAATGAGAGAATCTTTTTTTTGGCTAATGATTGTCCCTTAGGAAAGTAAGAAAGTTTTTCTTTGAAATTTTTTCTTTTTCTTTGGAAATTGATTGAAGAGATTTTTTTTTTTACTGACCTCAGTGATAGGTTATGAAGGATTTATTATGTTCTGAATAAAGTTTAATGTAATTTGGGAACAGTTTTGCCTTTGGAGAAATTCTATGGAGTTCAGTTTTAACGTATATTTACGTTTTCGGCCTTGTATTTTTTGTTGTTTGAGGTTTAACGTAGATCTGATCGGAATGATTTACTCTATTTGTAATTGCACTAGGAAGTTTCAAGTTCGAATTAGTTCTCTGTGATAAGTTGTTGCACTCCCCAAGAGAGATTAGTTCACCAAATGTTTAGCTGGGCTCCACAAGGCACTAGAAGAAGTGGAAGACCCAGGCCTACATGGCTTAGGGCTATGAAGCACGAAGTAGATAATGATGATTGATTGATTGATTGATTGATTGAAAGTTTTCTGGCATCCTGACATCTAAGGTCATTGACGCCGATACCATTTACTGTATATGAAAATTAAAAGAGAATTCGATTAAAACCATAAAAATTAAGACGCCATTACCATAGTTAAATAGTTTTCAGAGGACCTGCTTCTGAAATAAATCTAAAAATTCCGCTCGCATAGTAAGACACATCATGTCCAAGAATCTTGGCAAGGATAAACCGGCCATCCTCACCTCGAGCCTCAAACAGATATCTATTTCTTAAGTTAGTAAAATTAGGGCATTCGGTCAACAAATGCCTAACTGTTAAAGGTACTAAACAGTCCTCACAATACGGTTGGTGTTGGCCCTTCAGCAGAAACTCGTGTGTCAACCGTGTGTGACCAATACGGAGACGACAAAGAGTCGTCTCCCATTTTCGGGGTATCATGTTATACCTCCAAGGTGATATGATATTTGTTACTTCCCTCATTTTATTGCCATCTTGACTATCCCAGTGCTGTTGCCATTTATCACAAACCAATTTCTTGATGTAAGGTAGGAAATCGTTACACGGAATGGGATACCTCCTTGGTAGCAACTCGGATGCCGCATTTTTCGCCAGTAAATCTGCCTTCTCATTCCCAGACACACCTACATGTGCTGGAACCCAACAAAATCGAACTGTTATACCTTTCCGTCCAATAATAAAAAGCCATTCTAAAATCTTTAAAACTAGAGGGTTACTAGAATTAAAAACTTCTAAAGCTTGAAGAACACTCCTTGCATCACTAAAAATTGTAAAATTACCCTCCTTTTCCAAAGCTATTTTCTCAATAGCAGTTAATATGCCATACAGTTCGGCAGTAAATATGGAAGCTGTTAGAGGAAGTGCACTCTACAATTAAAATCATTACTATGTACTCCGAATCCAACGCCAGCATCAGATTTGGAGCCATCAGTATATATAAAAGTCGATCCTCTATGTTCTTCAACGTGTTCCATAAAAAGAGACCTGGATTCTAAGTCAGTCATATTCTTCTTAACTCCAATAAAGTATTTACAAAAAGATATGTCAGGTAATTTCCATGGAGGCGTTGATGATACCTTGAATGGAAGCACCTTATTTCTAATTATATCCAGATTGTTTAATAATTGGTTAACCCAAAACCCAAAAGGTTGAGGAGATTTTGGGTGCAACTCAAAGTAGGTTGAGTGCCTTACAAGGCTTGCAGTCTGAAAGGCTGAAGAATTAGGGAGTCTTTGCAATCTAAACCAATACCGAATAATAGAGGACATTCGGTAAAGGTCCAGAGGCAACTCCCCAGCATCAACAAGGAGACTTGTGATAGGGGAGGTTCTAAAGGCTCCTGTGGACAATCTAATGCTAGCATGATGTATTGAATCTAGTATTTTTAACCGGCTTGGGGTTGCTGAGGAGTATATTTCGCATCCATAACTAATTTTGGAAAATATCAAGGCCTTGTATAATTTTAAAATTGTATTGCGGTCTGCCCGCCATGATGTATGGGACAATACTTTTAAAAGATTCATAGCTTCAACACATTTAGCTTTTAATGCTTTTAAGTGAGAAACCCATGTAAGCCTACATTCAAATATCAACCCTAAAAATTTTGCTTCACTTACACATGGGATCCGTTGACCTTTGATGTATATATCCGGGTCTGGATGTACTCCCCGTATACGACAGAAATGGACAATAGTAGTTTTACTTGTTGAGAACTTAAATCCATTCATATCGGCCCAATGGATAATTTCATCCATAGAGAGTTGGATTTTTCTCTCAACCATTGCCATTCTGGCCCCAGCAAATGATATGGAGAGATCATCCACAAATAATGTTGCGAGAACATCCCGGGGAATGACAGAGAATATCCCATTAATTGCTAGTGCAAAAAGGGTTACACTCAGCACACTCCCCTGAGGAACTCCTTCTTCCTGGCATTTACTCTGTGATAGAGCTTCCCCAACTCTCACTTGGAAAACTCTATGTGAAAGAAATGACTGGATGAATAGTGGTAGCTCACCTCTTAATCCGCACTCATGGATTCTTTTAAGTATACCGTATCTCCATGTGGTATCATATGCCTTTTCAAGATCAAAAAAGACTGTCACATGGTGCTGTTTGGAAGCAAAGGCTTCACAAATGGAGGACTCAAGTTGTATCAGCACATCAGTCGTTGAGTGCATTTTCCTGAATCCACATTGAATCGGTGATAAAATATTCTTCTTTTCAAGGTACCAAATCAGTCTTGCATTGACCATCTTCTCCATGATTTTACATAAACAAGATGTCAATGCAATAGGTCGGTAGTTTGCTGCTAAAAACTTGTCCTTACCGGGTTTTAAAAAGGCTAAAATAATGGCTAGTTCCCAAACACTTGGATAACTATGATCATGCCATATTCTATTAAAAATGCTTAAAATAAATAACTTTGTATTAAAAGGTACATGTTTAATCATTGCATATGGAATTCCATCGGGTCCAGGGGCTGTATCGTTACAAGTAGCAAGAGCAGAATCAAATTCTCTTTCAGTAAAAGGAGAATTGTATGACTCTTGCTTTCTTGTTGCGAAGTTTAAAACTTTCTTTTCTTCAATGCTCCTATACTGGTGACCAGGAGCTGCTTGACACTTGCACGATACATTTGAGAAATGGTCAGCCAGGGCATTGCTAACTTCGGTTGCTCCAGTCATATACTGGCCATTTATCTTTAACACTGGTGGTGGGTTAGGGGGGAATTTGCCTGCTATCTTTTTGACTTTCCTCCACACAGATGATGTTGGTGTTCTACTGTTAATGGAGGAAACAAATGACACCCAAGACTGGCGCCTAGCTTCTTTCATGGCACGGCGGAACTGTGCTCTACATTTCTTGTATATGACTAAATTCTCCTCATTACGGCGCATGCGCAATCGAGTTAAAGACTTTCTTGTGGCTCTGTGCAGGGCAGTTAGTTCTGATGACCACCAGGGGACTGGTCGTCGTCTGAATATCCCAGTTGTTTTGGGAATGGAATTCACTCCAGCTGTGTGAAGAGTTCCATTAAGTAAGTCTATGGCAACATCAACACTTTCAAACTGTTCTGCATTTCCTTCAATTTCACTTAACTCCCGAAATCTATTCCAGTCCGCCTTATCAAGATTCCATCGAGGTGATCTTTGTAAAGGTGGACCATTGTTGGTGTTTATAATGATTGGTGCATGATCACTAGTATGCCAATCATCTAATGTTCTCCAATTAAAATCGAGAAGACAGTTAGAGCTTGCAACTGATAGGTCAATGCAGGACAAGGTACCTGTCTGTACATGAAAATGTGTGGGCTCTCCTGTATTGAGGAGTCCGACATCTTCATTCTCCAAAATTGATGATATAATATTACCCCTAGCATTTGCTAAAACATCACCCCATAAAGGATGTCTACTATTAAAATCTCCTAGTAAGAGAAAGGGTTGTGGGAGTTGTTTAATCACTTCTACTATATCATCATATGAGATGTTATCATTTGGAGGCAAGTAAAGAGAACAGATTGTGTATTTTCTCCCTATATCAATCTGTACAGCCACTGCCTGCAGAGGGGTACAGATAGACAAAGATATTTGGGGAACATCTCGACGAACGTATATAAGACTTCCCCCATGGCTCCCTGCTCGTTGATCATATGGTGTCCTATAGCTAACATACTCTCTGGGACAAGGAGTATTAGCATCGAGCTTGCTTTCTTGTAGACATACTGTTATAGGGGAGTGCTCACGTATGAGGAGCTTAAGTTGTTCATATTTCGCCCTTAAACCCTGGCAATTCCATTGCAGAATGGAGGAAAAAACTATGGTTTATTTTTTGGAAGACACCTTAGATGAAGTCTTCCCATTGGCAATATTTGATCTAACAATATTTCCCGGAGGTAACTCTAGAGAGGATCTTGATATAGTGGGTTTTGTGTTTCTCTTTTTCTTTGTGTCCTTTTGATCTAATTGTTGAGGAGGATGGTGGACCTCAACTTGAATTTCTGATTGGTTCAATTTACCTTCTAGTTCTTCAGAAACATCAGCAGACAAGATATCATATCTATTGGAAGTCGTGACTTTAATGTTTCTTATGGTAGGAGGCGAGAGGGAGGTCTCTCTCTTTTTCGATTAAAAGGTTGTGATTTGTCAGGTTTTGGCACCTTCCCCACTACGGGTTCACCAGGTAAATTGGTTTCAAGTGCAACCTCCATCAGATCAGGCAAGGAAACGGCCTGTGAGAGGTTTGTACTATTGTTTAAAATCGGAGTAGTTGGCTTTTGAATAATTTTCAGATCTTTAAGTATCCGCTTTGATTTTTCTACAATTTCTGGATATAGATTTTCGATGGGACTTTCAACCTCTTTAACTGCTTTCATTTGTTTCTTTATCTTAGAAGTAGAGATATAATTTTCGTCTGTGTGGTTTGGCAAGTTTTTCTTCAGAACCATTGAAAAAGGTTGCCCTGGTCTAATTTGCTTTTCAAGAGCTCTTTTACGAGCCTCTTTAAAAGTAACCCTTTCCATGGTCCTATTGGCCTGGAGTTCTTTTTCAAAAATAAACTTTACACAGCTTTTAGATGTAGCTGGGTGTGCTTCCCCACAATGTATGCAATTAGGGTTTTCTATGCATACTCCATGACTACTTTTTCCACAGTTGGCACAAATAGCTGGCTTATTGTTTAGTTTTTCTTTACATTTCTGGCTTAAATGGCCATACATTTGGCAATGATAACATCGCAATGGTGACGGGATATATGGTTTTACCTTCAAAGATAGCCAACCAGCTTTGATAACATTTGGTAATCGGCATTGATCAAATGTTATAATCAGAGTAGCATGAGGGATACATTGTTCTCCAACTCTCTTTCTCATTCTGACTACTTTAACTACTCCTTGATTTTTCAGTTCATCCTCTATTTCTTTTTCCTCTATATCCAACAATTCTAGAGCATATATCACACCTCTACTCTGGTTGAAAGTAGGGTGCGAAACGCATTTTACGCTATGACCATTCAATGTTGTAAGTGTTTTTAACCTTTCACCTTGTAATGGGGACAGTGTCTCTATCAAGAGACTTCCATTTCCCTGGGGTAAAATTTTTGGCTGCCCTCCACATAAAGTAACTATTTCCCTATTAGCTTTAAAAACATTTATACGCTCATTTCTTCCGTTTTCAAATTCCAAGATAAAAAAATTTTCATAATTCACTACTTCATAGTGACCAGGTAATACTTCTACTTTTCTATATCTTTCTGTACTGTCATCATTTTTCACTCTCTCTTTCTTCTTCTCTAGCGTTTTATTATTCACATGACGTGGATAAGGTTCTAACGTTACAATGTTAGAACCCGAGTTGGAGCTGTCTGTACCGAGGTCCATGTTTGTATTTTCCAGGTCGTCAACAGAGGGGTGGGTTTTTTTGTTGTGAGCAAGCCGGGTTATCCACCTCTTATCGGAGGATGTCAGTCCTCCTATCCCATGTGGCCCAACACGAGAAGAGGCTTCAGCGGGGACCAGTCCTCTATTAGAGAGGGGCTGCCTCTCTTAAGGTGGGCGTACACTGGTCAGTGGGGGTAGTTAGCCCCTCCCACCGTCGACTCCAATGCCTGGCGTCACCCATTACCCGCAAATATGTGAGACTTAAAACCAGATCACTGGAGCCCGACTCTTAACAGACTTGGTCTGCACCCAATGGGGTCTGCCAGAGGGTGATGGCGTCTAAATTGGCACAGGTTGAGATGGAATGCAGTCCATCCCACACTGCCAAATCCAAAGCAGCATCCAAAGTAAAATCGAACATGCCAAAGTCGTCAACAATATCGAGCTCAAAAGGAAGAGATGGGAGAAAAAAGAAATAATCAAAAGTAAAAGAGAAAGTGCTGACTGATTTAGTTGGATCGACAGCTGGGCACCGAGGTCCAATGGGAAGTAGTTCCCAGTTCATTAGAGCCCAGCTGCTAATCCCTAAGCCCCCCATCCTCATCAAGGCTTCAGGATCTGGGGGGTAGATAATGATGATGTGGTGGTAACGCAAGAGCCTTTGTTTGCGTGATGTAGATCAGCTTGGATGAATAAGTGTCCTAGAATCATTGTTGTTTGTTTGTCAGAGTTTGAGTTTGGCTTAGTTTGAGTGCGAGCAAAAGAGATGAGACAACACAAGATGGGAATGTCGCTGTTGTAAGCACTGTATGTAGGTTGTGTCTCTGTTGTGAAACTTCAGTCAGAAAGCTTATTTTCGGTTGTGATGCGAGCTATGTGTCAGCAGTTTGCCCAGATTGGAATTTGAACGACAGGGCATGAAGAGTTTGAAAACATAGCCCTGATGACGATGTTATCATGCGGGCGCACTTGGGAAAAGCGTGTCTGAGAGAGAGAGAGAGAGAGAGAGAGAGAGAGAGAGAGAGAGAGAGAGAGAGAGAGAGAGAGAGAGACTTTTTGTACTTGAGCATCGAGATGCCCTTAGAGTTTTTGATGTACCTTGTGAGTTGGCAGGTGCTGATTGAAACTTGGGAATTTGGAAATTTCTGTTGGGGATGTTGAATTGTTTTTTTTTTTCCCCGTTTGGTTGGACTGGTGTTCTGTTTTGATGCTTTTTTTTATGCCCTACCTGACCCTAGTGGAGGGGAAGAAAGGAGGCCAGATTCTTATGCTGGCGAACCCTTTCTTAGGAGAGGTTGCTTTGTCCCTCAAGCAACATGCTTTGAGGAAGACTGCCGCCAGAGTTCATGCAATGAACGCGGAGGTCGGGGAAACACCCCCACCCAAGGAGTGGTTCCGGGGATTACAGGCATGTCTTACTTAATAAAGAGTATAGGCATAGCTCAAATGAGTAGTTATAATGGTACCATTTTGTTGCTTTTTTGCATGGATACCTGCAGAAGTGTTCCGAGTGGAGGAACAGAGCTTTGTTTGACTATGATACTTTTTGTATGTATGATACAGTTAGTTAACTGTTGATGGTGATACGCATTAATTAAATTTTGGTACAGCTGTTTTGAGATATTGGATAATGTCTTGTCGTGTTTTAAGATATTGGATAATGTTTTATCATGTTTAAAGATATCAGATGATGATCTTTTCTTGTGGATTCTTTGCATATTATGACCATACTTGATAGCTATCATTGTCACTATCGAATAATAACTGTAGTGGATCCGGGTATACCCAGGAGATACTTAAGTATCTATGGAAAGTTAATATTTAAGATACGTGCACGTGTTGATTTTCCGAGGAATCTTTTTTTTTTAACTTTTCTTTTGGGTAATTTGAGAGTATTTTTTTGCTAGCAACTATCGTTTTGGTTTGGAACATAATGAATATATAATGTATTGTGTTTACCAGTACTATATCTTAGATCTCTTTCAGACTGAGAGCCCAATGAATGAGCCAGAGTGTAGGCTTGACATATGGAGGCATTAATTCTTTTTGTACAACGACTGCATCCACTAATGGACAGTAGGATTTAGAAGAGTTAAGTATTTTAAAATACAAAGGTTACTGTCTGTTGTATAAATTGTAACTTTGCAGTCACAGTCCTCTATGATATGTTATCTTAATAAGATATGTAATATTCATACAAGTTCATATATAAAGTATATATATCATGAATACAGATATGTGTAGTGTTAATTGATGATTAATTCTCTTTTTTAATCGTTTTTTTAACGTGTTCACTGATAATGAGTATTTTTTATAAGTTTGAGATGTGAATTTGATTTTTTTTTTTTTAAATAATTGTTCACCAGTTTCCATTTGCTGTGAAATGTGTTGATTATTTCATATGAATTTTTAATCTAAGTCTTGATCACCTTTGTTGGGGATGAACAAGGCTTCCCAAGGATCATGGAGACTTTGTTTTGAGTAAAGTAATTTTCAGTGGGGTTTTGTTTTGATAATATTACTTGAAAGTTAATGGCCTTTGCTTTGTTTTAAAGTACAGTAGTTTTAAATTCTGGAAGGCTCGGGAGAGCCTTGAGTCAGGTGAAGGGGAGTTTGTCAAAGACAAATATATTGTTTTAAACAGAGGCTAAGAAGTAAAGTAAATGCGCAGAAAGTAGGGCGGATTTTGCCGAGCTATCACCTTGTCTCCCTGATCTATGGGTTTTTTGGGAAGCAGTTCGAGCCACTTTCATTTTTACTTAGTGTTTGATGATCCAAGCACACGTGTACTAAATCCGTTTCCATGTCAACAGGTACACCGGGGAGAGGAGACAGAGTGACAACCAGTATGGTGCGGTTACGTCACCTGCCCCCAATACCGAGACAAGCCAGAACGCCCCCACCACCCCCCGCCAATGTAAGGGAAATAAGAATGCACATACTGTGCGAGAAAAAAGCAGTTAAGTTCGAGTCCTACTCGTGAGTGGGCAACCTTCACTAGGCGGTAATCCTACCACAGCCATGGCGAACGTCCATACGCTAGTATCGACATATGACATCCAATAGTTTCTTTTAACTTAAATGTCTCCCCGTCCGCTCTCCCCGGGTATTCTACCAGTTAAAAGAAAATTCCATTGTAATTGACTTTTGAAATCATTCAAGAGCCAGTGAGAAACTTATTAACCTTCTGTTGTGCACCCTCAAGATTTAAAGTTCTAATTCACTCGTTTTGAAAAAGATTTCTGCTCATTTTAATTTTGAAAATTAACTTAGACAATAAATTCTTTTACGATTTAACAATCGTCTAATTCACCGCCTCCTATCCTGTATTCTTGACTATTAACCCATGCCTTTATGACAATGACCACGGTGACGAACCCCCGAATGGGCCAGAGGATCACCAAGCTGATCAGCTGCAGCAGGCCTCCGAAGAGGATTCTTTATAAGTGGCCTCTCTCGTCAACGAGAGAAATGATCACTTGCACGAGAGACTTGCCTCGGACTTTTCTGCGTCCCTGGCGGAAGAGTCTACTCAGCACAGAGGGGGGTGGGCAACGTTGTCTTTGGCGTAGAAACAGCAACAGCAATTGGAGATTGGTGCGGGGATGCAGAAGATGAAGGGAAGTTCTCCCTCGGAAGGGAGGACAACCCAACACCTTGGGAACATAACTCTCCCTCGGAAGGGAAAATAGTCCAACCCCTGGAGGAAAACCTCTGGGCAGCACTCTTTGCTTCCCATCAACAAGCATTGTCTAAGTTCAATGTAGATGTCAGGATGCCAGAAAACCTCAAATCAATCAATCAATCAAGTTCAATATCTGCATCGAGCGCTACCTGAGAAAACGTAGCAGGAGCTAGTTCCTCGAGGTTAGCATGTTGATCAGAAGCTGCCAAAGGCGCAGAACAGGAAAGTGACGGCGCAGTGACAGCTGATTCCAAAGAAACGAATGGTACTGCTCTTCTATGTCAGCCATTCTAGCCGAACGAAGAAGTACAGCAACACTAACTGAGGAAAAAATAAAAATAAATTATGTAACAAAAACTTCCTTGGAAGGAGTACCTATTCCGCGCATGGGAAAGGTGTCCACGGAGAGAGCAGACGCAAGTTATGGATTACGCACTCCCTTCCCCGGCCGACATCGAGAAGGAGACTGGCAGTGTAAAAAAAAAAAATAACAAAACAAGAATTAACAATTACTGTAATTAATACAGCTGAGAAAACGGATTTTGAGCGAAGCGAAAAATCTATTTTTGGGCGAGATAGTCATGTCGTCCTGAGGGAAGGTTCCTTTAAGTAGCTTCCTATGGTATATTTGACTACAGTGATATTCCCAGAGAATTTACCTTAAGGTCTCCAGAATTCTAATTCCTGGCACGAATATCCTTAAAGTTTCCTTTAAGGATATCGCATAATATCAGGTAACGTACATCTTGATACGACACATAGCAATCTTCACCCCGAATAGCGTTTTCGCTTCGAGGGGGAAAGCAGCAAAAATAGAAGGGGAGCCGTTATCAAGGTACCCTTCCTCCATTACTATCTGAGTATCTAGATGGCGCCATCATCGCCGCCATGTTTATTCCTTGTAGCATTGAGCAAGGTGCTACAGATACAGTAGTTTCGGGAGGGATCCGGCCAAGGCCTTTTCATAGAAAGGAGGGCGGGTCCATCAGGACGATATGGCTATCTCACCCAAAAATAGATTTTTCGCTTCACTCAAAATCCGTTTTTTGGGCTCAGGCCATGCTGTCCTGATGGAAGGTTACCAAAGCATTAATGTATCTGTGGATTTCCAAATGTGCCTTAACCTCAAGACAATATTTCCTTGGTCGCTCAGACTTTAGAGACATATGACGTTACCGTTATACGTCATTACTTCTAATTATGAACTATGTTAGTGCTTCCTGCCCCCTGCAGGGAAGAGTCATACCAGACTCAGGAAAAGTCTCGAGGTTTGCATATCCCATATGAACAAACCTCGCAACAAAAGCATACATGTCTCACTGTATACAAAACCAGTCGAAGTTTGTATTCTCAATACGAACAAAGGTTTACATAAGCCACCATAGCATCCAAGGCATACAGGCTTAGCTGTATGCAACAACGGACAAGCTTGTATCCGTGTAGGAACAAAGTATGCATAGGCAGAAAAAGGTTGTATTCATGTAAGAACAAAGTTATTTCAATTGTTCTCATGTCAATATGTAGATTATAAAGGAATAAATAAGTAATGCTCACACATATCTTTATTTATTTGAATTTGGGGCGAAATAAAATGCAAATACCAATCAATTATTTATTGGTAATCAATAAATAGTAATTCAACATAAATTATATAGTAACACTAAAAATGCTAGTGAATACAAAGAAACATAAAAACGCAGACAAGACCATAAATACTTGTTTCACCTGAAAGGAAACTATAATCAATGCCACCAAACTGAAAATTTAATAAATTTTCTAATATGCATTTTTGTGAATGACTGTCTTTTCACAGTGTAAAAAAAACACATGGCACAAGTGTTAACTCTGTTTCTTCACCTTTAATAACTGGAGCAGTCCATAGTGTCACTCTGGTGACACTTCACTTTACATGTTGCACTGTGAGGTGTCAACACGTACACCCTCTACATGACAGTCCCAATCGATTCACTGTTCCTCGCAGTGCTAAGTGACAGGTTTTAGCACACTACCTGCCGCCACCACATACCTTTTTAACTCTTGCACTTGCTTCGCGTAGTGTTTAAAAATCTCTCTGGATGATTTGCATCCAGTATACGAGCGAAGACGCTCGAAATCCATGTATTGGAAGAAGTTCAATGACGAAGCAATTTTTCTAGGATCGTGACCTGCGAGTGTACTGTCAGGATCCGCTCTGCGAATTAAGTTAGGTAGCTCGTTCTTGGCGAGAAACGTTGGGTCAGGAAAGGGATTCAGTTCTCCCGCTTCTGTGAACTGAATATGGCCCTCATCCCGAGAAAGGGCCACTATTTCACTAACTATGGCCCCGAGGCTAGAGCAAACAAGAATATAACTTTCTGAGTCAGATCTTTCAGAGAGCAGTCTTTGTTCACTGTTGAGGCAAAGTGTAGGACCTTATCCAAGGACCATGAGATGGGCTTTGGAGGTGCTGCAAGCCTAAGTCTAGCACAGGCCTTTGGGATCTTGTTAAAGATTTCATTGGATAAGTCTACTTGGAAGGCATAAAGCAAAGGTCTAGTCAAGGCAAATTTACACGTTTTCGTGTTGGCTGCTAAACCTTGTCCAAGAAGGTGAATAAAGAAGGATAAACAGAAATCTGTTGAGATCTCTTTTGGTTTTCTTGCCTTGACAAAAGCAAGCCACTTCTTCCAAGATGACTCATATTGCCTTCTGGTAGATTTAGACTTATATTCTTTTAAGAAGTCTATACTCTTTTTCAAGATCCGAAACCTTTTCTTAACTGCTAAGGAGAGAAAATCATGAGATGAAGCGAAGACAGTTGACTTCTGTACTAGTTGAATCAGAACTGGGTCCGGCAGAGGGACCAGCCTCAGCTGCAATTCCAATACTAGAGGGAACCAATTGCACGTCGGCCACTTGGGAGCCACTAGGGTTGCTGTTCCCTGAAAGGATCTCGGCTTGTTGAGGACCTTCAACAGAAGGTTGGTTGGAGGGAACAGGTAAATCCCAGTCCATCTGTTCCAGTCGAAGGACATGGCGTCCACCGCTTCCGCTAGAGGGTCCTCGTATGGGGCCACATAACGAGGTAGCTTCTTCTTGTCGCTCGCCGCGAAGATGTCGATCTGCAGTTCTTGGACTTGACGTAAGATGAAGGAGAATGATCCTGCGTCTAGGGACCATTCTGACTATCGGCGTGAGCCTGGATAGAGCGTCCGCCGTCACATTGCGGAACCCTTGAATGTGAACTGCTGATAAGTGCCATCTCTTCTTTTCTGCCAAGTGGAAGATGGCCAACATTATATGGTTGATTTGGGATGATCTCGAACCATGAAGATTCAAACATCTCACTATCACCTCGCTGTCCAGAATCAGTCTTATGTGGACTGAATGGTGAGGGGACAATTTCTTCAGCGTGAGAAAGACTGCCATGGCCTTCAAAATGTTGATGTGGAAGGTCTTGAATAGAGAGGACCAAGTCCCTTCGACTTTCCGTTGGTGAGAGTGGCCTCCCCATCCTTCTTTTGATGCGTCCGTGTGGATGATGACTGAAGGTAGAGGTGGTTGCTGAGGCACCGACCTCTTCAGGTTCTTGGCCTTCGACCATGGCTTGAGAAGTGATCGTAGTCGATTCGGTATCAGTCTTCTTAGATCTCTTCGAGCGTTTGATGCGTATCTTCTCCAGACTCCTGGTGCATCCTTTAACTGTGCTCTTAGGACCGGGTCTGTCACTGATGCAAATTGAAGGGAGCCCAGCACTTTCTCCTGTTAGCGTCTTGATATCCTGTTGGATTTCAGTATTCTCTTGACAGATCCCGCTATCTCTCTCCTCTTCTTTGGTGGAATGGAGAGGCGGTGTGACTGTAAGTTCCAATGTATTCCAAGCCATTGAAACTCCTGAGCTAGAGATAGTCAAGACTTTTGGACGATCTTGAATCCCAGATGTTCCAGGAACTGGATCACTTTCTTGGATGCTTGCATGCATTCTGTCTCGGATGCTGCCCACACCAGCCAATCGTCCAGGTAGGTTACCACCTGGACACCACCTAGGCGTAGTTGTTGAACGATTGCATCTGCAAGCTTAGATTCTTGGGGCTATGTTTAGTCCGAAGGGCATAGCTCTGAAGACGTATTTCTTCTTCTGTAGCCTGAATCCTAGGTAGGAGAGTTGGCGGTTGATTGGAATATGCCAATAGGCATCTGCCATGTCTATGGAGACTGTGTACGCCCATTTTGGCAGCAGGGTCCTTATGTGTTGAAGGGTCAGCATCCTGAACTTGTTGAGTGGCGATAAGTCCAGAATGACTCTGAGTTTGTCTGAGTCTTTCTTGGGAACACAAAACAGCCTTCCTTGGAATTTGATGACTTTGCCCTCCTTATCACCTGTTTGCTCAGGAGTTCTCGGGTATATTCTTCCAGGACGGGGGTGGAGTGTTGGAAGAATTGAGGAGATGATGGTGGAGCTTTGGGCCCAGGGATCGAAGGTCCAGCGATCCCGAAATGATTGGAGTCTTCCTCCTACCGGAAGCATCTCATTGCTTCAGTTGTCCGGAGGACTTGCCTCCTTGACTGCGCCCTCCCCTACCCCCCTCTTCCTCTTGAGGGGCGTCTAGAGGAACCGCTATTTGACCCTCTACCTTTAGGGCGAAAGGTAGTGGTCTGCCTCTCATAGGCGGGAGTAAAGGCAAGTGACTGGGTCACCATCTGCTGGGGTACCATCTGCTAGGTAGCTTGAGGTTGTGCCACCATCTGGGGAACTGCGGTCATCGGAAGTTGTTGTTGTCTGGCGGGGCGAGAGGGCAACCTTGGCCTCCGTCTTCCTCTTCGGTTGGGGACCCTCATCCGGGGAAGACTCCCTCTTAGCCAACATACCCCACTTTTGGAGAAGATTCCTGTTCTCCGTGGCAGCATTGTCGACTATTTCCTTGACCACTTCACTCGGGAAGAGGGTCTTTCCCCAGATATTGGAAGATATCAACTTCCTGGGTTCGTGCTTCACCGCAGCCGAAGCAAACACAAACTCCCTACATGCTCTTCTGGCCCTAATGAAGCCATATAGGTCCTTGACCAGTGTTGCCAAGTGTGACTTGGCCACGACCATAAACATGTCTGGGGATCTATGTTCACTTGCCATTGCCTCCAAGGAAGTCTGGAGGGACAGAGATGCGGCAAGCCTTTCCTTGGTCTCTTGCTCTCTGCGCAAGAGAATTCAGACAACTTAGGGAGGTTTTCACTGAACTGGCATCCAGCAATATCCGCCTCCAACTTCCCGATTAAGAAGGTAAGATGTAATTCCTTCCAGTCCTTGTGATCTGTAGGCAGAGCTAGGGATAAGGGTCTACACTCCTCAAGTGTAGGACAAGGTTTCCCAGCTTCTACTGCCTTGAACCTGTTTTCCGCAAAGGGAAAGGCCAGTGTAGCTGGAGCAAGAAAAGAAGGGGGTTTCTTACTCAGGGCTGGCACTTTAGAGTTAGTGAAGCCCCTGTCTTTCAAACTGCTTGCCATTAAAGCCTGAGCTTTTCCATGGTCAAGAACTATGACCTCTTTCGGCTCTGTCTCCTTAGACACAGGTTCCGCCTTCAGACGGACGAATCTGTCTGGATAAGACTCAAAGCTGGGCCAAAAGTCGACATCATCAATGAGGGCGGCTCCCAGCTTCTCTAAAATAAATAATTTCCCGTTTGTGATGGGCATGTACTCTGCATGCCTCCAAGGGTTTACTTAAGAGCATGAAGGAAGATTCTTCACGTTGAGTCTCTTGTGAGACCCGCGGGACGCTGCGAGATGATGTATCTCCTTCCTCAATGCAGCTTCCCTTTCTTCGCTCTGCTTCTGAAATCTCTCCATCATTGACATGAGGGTAGACAGGGTTTTCCCCTTTTCATTTGATGGAGGAGCAGAGGACGTAGAGGGCACTGGTTCTGGGGCTGGAACCGACGAAACGGACACCGATTCGACTTCATCCTCTTCAGTTTCAGGAGCCAAGGTAGACTCCTCTTCCTGACCTTCTGCAAGAAGGTCCTTCTCGGTGTCTTCTGACACCTCTGACATCCTCTCATCTAAATGGATGTCCTTCATCGCATCCGAGACATCCGTATCTACGGAAATCTGGACGCAAGGGATCTCAGGTTGAGGCTGTGGTATGACGGCATCCGCAGATGCCTTAGGGAACAGATAGGCCCGCATCCGCTCATTCAAAAGGTAAGGCCCCGTGGTGTTCTTCTGGAAGCCATGGACCCATCTACGCAGCTTACTCCGTGCTGCATCCCTTGACACTGTTGTCTTGGGGTCATCAAAGGCCTCAGTAACCGAGGCTTTGCATACATTAAATACCTGGGGGTCCCAATGCTTGAGAGTTCCCTTGGTGATGGAACAGAGGGAGTGCGCCCTGCGCCCTGCACTCCACGTGGCCGCAGAAGTCCTTGCTCCTGACGTTGCAGAAGACTCGCAGGCACTTAGGGTGGCTCTCCTGTAAAGAAAGGAAAACAAAATGAGTATATGGTAGTTCATCTCACTTGATAAACTATATAAATATTATCAATAATATTTTGCATTCTATTGCATATAGCTTAGGATAGGAAAGCTAAAAATGAATTAGGAAAGACACATACATGTGTTTCCTGTCCAGGCAATTGCTGTGACCTCCCTCAAAATTAAAGCCTAGGGTTATCCTATTCAGAAGCCCCATTGGAAGAGTTCTACCCTGTAGGGATAGATAAGTGTAACTTAACACTGACTTTCCCATAGGTTTAATAATGAGGGTCATTTGTAACTGATCATCTATCAGTGTATGGAAAATTTCCTTTCCTTATATAGTATGGTCTCAACAGTAGACTGCACATGGACACAGAGTATGTTGGAAATTTAACTACTATATACTTTATACTATAGTTTTCTGTTTGCAGTATGCTCTATACACTGTAGTTCTAGCCGTCATGTTGCCGGCAGGGCTAGCACCTGGGGCACAGTTCTGCCGGCGCATTGCCAGCTGGGATGGTGGCCGGCGGCTTGCCGGCTGTCGGCGTACTAGTCCAGCCGGCGTCTTGCTGGTCAGGGTAGTGGCTGGCAGTCTGAACCCGGCCGACCAAGTCAGTTGTGCCGGCGGCTCGTTGGCTACCGGCGCACAAGTCCAGCCAGCACCTTGCTGGCTAAGGTAGTGGCCGGCAGCTGCCGGTTAGGTTAGTACCCGGCAGCACTAGCCGATAGAGAGAGAGAAAGCAAGGAGTGAAGGATGATGTAAGAGCTCTGTCTTACTGCCTTCCTCCAGAATGAGGGTTCAAATGGAAGGGGAGAATGTATAGTTCAGGCTTCCACCCATCCACAACCATTGCCGGTCTCTGCCGGCCACAGGTTTGTGAATGGCAGTCCAAGACAGGACTGAAGAAAACACTACAGTAAAGGGATCCTCTGCCAGCAGCCGGCCCAGCCAGCACAGCTCTCCCGGAGCCTTGCATCCATAAGGGAAAGCTGAGCGACTAGGCCACTACAAACAGTTGCCCAAGCCGGCCCTACAACCTGCCGGTAAGCGGTGCGATTGTAGGACGACAGCCAAGAGGTTGCGATGGCTAGGCCATCACTAAAGGACAGAGGGGGAAAGGGAAAAGGGTCCTGTATGAGGTGTGGAAGGAGCCGGCAGGGTTGCCGGTCCTACCACACCCTAAAGAAATTCTGTTTCAGTATCGCCGCCATCCTAGGCGGCAGGAGAATATCTATTCTCCAGCCTAGGGTCTGCCAATACAGTTAAGGGGCCGGCAGCAATCTTGCCGCCACCCCTAAACAAGAGAGAAACAGAGTTACACTGCCAGCGCCATCCTAGGTGGCAGAAGAATGTCTATTCTTCAGCCTAGGGTCTGCAAGCACAGGACAAGTCTACTACAGTGAGCCCTCGCTACTTCGCGGTTCGACCATCGCAGATTCACGACTTCGCGGACTTTTTTCATTAAATACGGCATCCGATTTCATCAGCAAACCACTATTTTTGGGGGAAACATCATTTTATTCTAGAAAATTGCTACTCTTTAAAAAGTTAATTGCACATTAAGAAAGCGTGTACTTTTGTTTTTAAATTTCGGGTGTGTTTTAAAAATCGAGTATTGTTGACTTCTTTTTGTTTTACTTTTGGCTGTGATCAGATCAGCTGACGTCTAGCTGCTGGTCTCAAGAATATTCGCGTACGAAGGATTGTTTATACCATTTCTTAACTTATTCAAACCATCTATACAGTTGATATTACATAAGCACCAATGTGTTATAACCTATCCTATTTTTTTGTTTATTGCATTTAAAACAACTCTCTCTCTCTCTCTCTCTCTCTCTCTCTCAGTAAGAAATAAAATCTTAGTTCACATATGGCAACTTGAGTTTAAGAATGAAATTAACATGAATATTGTTATTGTGGCGATCAATTCCTTGCTTCAGGAGGTACAGGAAACAAAAACACGGCATTCGATTACAACAGCTGATTCTCTCTCTCTCTCTCTCTCTCTCTCTCTCTCTCTCTCTCTCTCTCTCTCTCTCTCTCTCTCTCTCTCTCTCTCTCGTGTTATACAATAATTACAAATACAGTAGATGAAGAAACCAAAATCGGTTTTCTTAAAGTGTCAATTAAATACAAAACGAAAAAATTATACCGTGTATACTGTACATCCATTTCAATCATAGCTTAAAATACAGTATCCAATTTTGACAGCAAACTACTATTTTTTAGGAAACACCATTCTATTCCAGAAAACTTTTACTCTTTAAATAGTCAATTGCACTATGATAAAACATGTACTTATGTTTTTAAATTTCGGGTGTGTTTTAAAAATCTAGTATTTTTTACTTTTTTGTTTTACTTTTGGCTGTGATCACATCAGCTGATGTCTAGCTTCCGCTCTCAAGAATATGCGCGGTACGAATACATCAACAAAGAATTGTTTACTGTACACCATTTCTTAACTTATTCAAACCATCTATACAGTTTAATATTACATAAGCACCAATGTGTTATATCCTATCATATTTATTATTTAGTACATTTAAAACCATCTCTCTCTCTCTCTCTCTCTCTCTCTCTCTCTCTCTCTCTCTCTCTCTCTCTCTCTCTCTCTCTCTCTCTCTCTCTCTCTCTGTCACATCGAACGTAATAGCGGTAACTTAATTTTTCGATGACTTTAAAAATGGCCAAGTACTTTCTTCTTCTTTTACCTTTTTTGCATATGGTGAGGTGGGTACAAGTTGACTTATAACTGAAGTTAGGAAAAGTATTTTGGATATGGAAAGAACAATTATCTTTCGTAACAGTTTAAAATTATCGTAAATTATCATTCTGTCATTAGCGGCAGTTTGCTATTGTGGATTAAACGCATAAGGAAAAAAAAGGTTTCCAGCTTTGCTACGAATTTAGGAATTTATATGGATACGATAAGTAAAATATTTGTAATAACATAATGTTTACTAAATGTTTGTTATATCATTAGTTATCACTTTGAGCATGTGTGTTTAATGCGTTCGTTTGTTTATTATGATCGAAGATGGAGCGTAAACAAATGAAAGGTTTCCGTTTCAGGCGGCGTCATAAAGAAAACATTATATAAATGGCATTCATTTCATTTATTTGGAAGTTCTAAGAAAAATTAAGTAGAACATTGGTAATAACAAAGTCAACATATAATCAATACTTGGCAAGATTGCTGTCGATGCAAAAACTAACCTATACACAGATGTGTAAATGCGTCTGTTTCTTCGTTATGATCAGAAATAAACTTAAACAAAACATTGGTTGTCATTTTTTATCGTGCTCTTTGGCGTGTTTAGGAAACGCATGATATAAAATCGCCTTTAATATTTGTGCCTGTTTTAGTTTAGGGTACTGTAGTACATGCATTAAGTGTTCTGTACATTAAAGGGTAGTTTGTTAACAGTAATACGTAAAGGGAAGGTTTTAAAAGTCTGAATATACATGTTGAATAAATACGTAAATATGGTGTCCCTACTTCGTGGATTTTCAGCTATCGCAGCCGGGTTTGGAACCTATCTACCGCGATAAACGAGGGTTCACTGTAGACCATAGGGAGAAGGTGGCAATACCATATAACCCCTTCAGGTGTGGTCTAGGGAGGTCTAGCCTCCTATGCCGGCAGCGTAATCCGTCAGGGGAATGACTACTCACCCTGCCGGCACAAGACTATCTACTCTGAGGTTCTGACCAAAACCCAAAACCGGCCATCTGCGGCTAAGGGAAGGGACAGAAAACCATAGCCAAGTCCTGCCTGAATGACATCTCTAGGCACAACTAACTAGGGTTGCAGCCTAAGGCTACACTCAGAGGGAAGGAGGGATTACCCTTAAATCAACACAGGAGATGAGTATCGCTTTATATAATAATTCTAGGAGATATCCATCTCCGCCTGAATTGATAAAACGATACACAAGGGTAACCGGGGTACATGTATGAAAGTATACTAAAGCCACTAGGCTAGTAGCCCAGTGGCAGCGAGAATCGACTACCTAAATCGCCGAAACTCTCTCGTATACTATCTTAGAAGAGGAAATTTTAAATGCAATCAACATATCTCACATGTATAAATTGCCTAAATAGATTCATTTAAATTTAATAACACTAGGAATGACTATTATATCATGTATGAAAGTAAACTGAAACGCCTAGGCTAGGAAGCCTAGCGTAAGCAAGGATCGGTTACCTAAATTGTCAAAACTATTACGAATACTATCGGCATAATATAATTAACTCCTAGCAATGAAGATTAAATAGCTATCTTTATTTATGGTATCATTACCGGGAAAGTCGTTCTGGCCAACTAAATAACTCATACGTTACGAACGACAGCGCCCATGACACCTCCGGTTCAGGCAACAGCTCTTCCACTAAGTTTAACTTAATTTGACTTAATTTCACAGTGAGGCAAGAGCTAAAATTTATGCAATGTAAAGATCAAATACTCAACTTTCAAGAGGCAGAAGAGGCTGGAGATTGGATGATAAATCCAAAATAATCCAAAGTAACGAGAGAGCAACCGGTAAAATCACCGAGCAAGATCGCTAAAGATAAAGGAATAAACATGGCGGCGACGATGGCACCATTTAGATACTCAGATAGTAACGGAGGAAGGGTACCTTGATAACGGCTCCCCTTCTATTTTTGCCACTTTATCCCTCAAAGCGAAAACGCTATTCGGGGTGAAGATAGCTATGTGTCGTATTAAGATATACGTCCCCTGATATTATGCGATATCCTTAAAGGAAACTTTAAGGATATTCCTGCCAGAAGTTAGAATTCTGGAGACCTTAAGGTAAATTCTCTGGGAATATCACTGTAGTCAAATATTCCCTAGGAAGCTACTTAAAGGAACCTTCCATCAGGACGACATGGCCTGAGCCCAAAAAATTAAATACTCTGGAGAACCACTCAACCCTCTGGTGGGAAGGGGAGGGGGAAGAAGCTGAAAAATTAAATTACTAATAGTTATAATTCCACTTAATGAAGAAAACCATTTGGAAGCGCAACCTAACCCGCGAATGGGAAAGATGTAATGCCACCCCCCCCCCCAATATTCTGCCGGCCACCCACGAGTGAGCTGCGGTGACCTTGAGAAAGAGCATAACCAAGGTCAATCTCAAAGGTCTGCATTCCCTTCTCCCAGCAAAGTCCTTCTAAGAACACATCAAGGAGAAGACGACGATAACAGCCGAATGGAGGAGTATCCAGACGAAGAGGATTCTCTTCCGGCAGCCGAGTTACATGGAAGGCCATCCACCAACGAGATGACCGATGTCCAAGGGAGAAAGGTCGGAAGGGAGGTTCTCCATCTCTGAGAACTTGCCATACAAACAGCAACATTCACTGAAAAGAAAGCTTACAATGTATATAGAAAACATTAGGAAAGACAAAGATTAATGGCAGTCCAAAAATAGGCAAGGAGGAAGAGCAGCAACAACCGCTCTCCTTCCGAGCCAAAAGTAAAGTGAAGTACAGTCACAGGTGTGTGAGTGAGGGGTAGTTAACTAACGCCCCCTATGCCCCACAACTAGCGGGATGGGTAGTTAACCCTCGCTAAAATTTAATGACTCGTCCTTTCAGCTTCGATGAAAGTAATACCCCTATAAATAGCGTAGGTTTGTATTACAGTTACGAAGAGAGTAAGAGTATGTCGTGTGTTGGACACTGAACAATCTCTCTCGCGGATAAGAGAGAAGTCAGTCCTCCTGAAGGAAGATCTTGCCTAGGACTTTGCTTTCCCCAAGGGGAAGAAGCATAGTCTTCTGAAATGAGATATCAGCTGCTAATCTTCGTCGAGCTGTCAACAATTCTCCCCAAAAGAGGGAAGGTTGCTAAATGGCTGATGAAGGGAATCTCTTCTCCAAAAGGGAGAGCAGCGCAACACACAGGGAGGGTAACTGTCCCTTGAAAGGTAAAGTTCTCTAACCCTGAAGGCAAACCTCCTGATAACACTCTATTTCCCTTCAACAAGCCTTCTTCAAGTTGAAGGTCAGCATTGAGTGCTACCTCATAATCAGCAAGCAGCTCATGAGCTGCCACCGGTAGCACCAGACAGACCGGAGCAATTGATTCCACAGGAACGAATGGATATGCTTTTCTACGTCAGCTGTTCTAGCTGAGCTAAAAAGAACGACATCGCTAACTGACGAACAAATAAAAGTTATGATGAATAAAAATAAAACCGCTGAAAAAATGACAAATTCGGAGATAATTTGTATTTTTCCTAACTATACCCCAACCTTAGATATTTAATATGGGCTATTACTTTCGCGTAGCCGAAATGACGAGCCATTAGAATTTTAAAGAGGGTTTACTACCCCCATCGCTAGTTAGCGGGGGGTAGGGAGGGGTAGCTTGCTAAAACACCCCCTCACACACCTTTGTGATGAGCTCACTTTGCTTAGAGGTAGGACTTCACGGGGGACAGGGCTGGCGGGCAAGTTTGATCAAATAGCTAAGGTTTGTATAGTTAGGAAAAATACAAATTATCTCCGAATTTGTCATTTGTTCCGTAACAAATACAAACCACGCTATTTAATATGGGCGACTCAACCCTTAAGAAGGGTGGAAATGAATGAATGAATGATTTAAAGTTTTCAGGCATCCTGACATCTAAGGTCATTGACGCCGGTAACATTTAATTTATGTATACAAAAGTAAAAAATGAAATAAAATAAAAAATTAAAGAGTATTCAATTAAAATCATAAAAATTGAATGTCATAAAAGTTAAATATTTTTCAGAAGACCTGCTTCTGAAAGAAATCTAAAAATGCCACTTGCATGGTAGGACACATCATTTCCAAGAATCTTGGCAAGGATGAACCTGCCACCTTCACCTCGAGCCTCAAACAAATATCTATTCCGCAAGATGTTATAATTGGGGCATTCGGTCAACAAATGCCTTACTGTTAGAGGTACTAAACAGTTGTCACAATACGGTTGGTGTTGGCCCTTCAGCAGAAACTCATGTGTCAACCGAGTGTGACCAATACGGAGACGACAAAGAGACATCTCCCATTTTCGGGGCATCATATTATACCTCCAAGGAGATATGTCATTTGTTACTTCCCTCATTTTATTGCCATCTTGACTATCCCATTGCTGTTGCCATTTATTGCAAACCAATTTCTTGATGTCAGGTAAGAAATCATTACAGGGAATGGGATACCTTCTTGGCAGCAACTCGGATGCAGCCTCCTTAGCCAGTGAATCTGCCTTTTCATTCCCGGACACACCTACATGTGCTGGAACCCAACAAAATTGAACTGTTATATCTCTCCGTCCAATAAGGAAAAGCCATTCTAAAATCTTTAAAACTAGAGGGTTATTAGAATTAAAAACTTCCATAGCTTGAAGGACACTCCTTGCATCACTAAAAATTGTAAAATTACCCTCCTTCTCCAACGCTATTTTCTCAATAGCAGTTAATATGCCATACAGTTCGGCAGTAAATATGGAAGCGGTCAGAGGAAGTGCACCTCTACAATTAAAACCATTACTATGTACTCCAAATCCAACGCCAGCATCAGATTTGGAGCCATCAGTATAGATAAAAGTTGATCCTCTATGTTCTTTAACATGTTCATTAAAAAGAGACCTGGCTTCTATGTCTGACATATTCTTCTTATCTCCAATAAAATATTTACAAAAAGATATCTCTGGTAACTTCCATGGAGGCGTTGATGATACCTTAAATGGAAGTACCTTATTTCTAATTATATCCAGACTATTTAATAATCGTTTCACCCGAAAGCCATAAGGTTGAGGAGATTTTGGGTGCAACTCAAAGTATGATGCTTGTCTTACAAGGCTTGCAGTCTGAAAGGCTAGAGAGTTAGGGAGTCTTTGCAATCTAAACCAATACCGAAGAATGGAAGACATTCGGTAAAGGTCTAGAGGTAACTCTCCAGCATCAACAAGGAGACTTGGGATAGGCGAGGTTTTAAAAGCTCCAGTAGACAATCTAATACCTGCATGATGTATCGAATCTAATATTTTTAACCGGCTTGGGGTGGCTGAAGAATATACCTCACAACCATAACTAATTTTGGAAAAAATCAAGGCCTTGTATAATTTCAAAATAGTATTGCGGTCTGCCCCCCATGATGTATGGGACTGTACTTTTAAGATATTCAGAGCTTAAACACATTTAGCTTTTAGCGCTTTTAGGTGAGAAACCCATGTAAGTCTACAGTCAAATATCAAACCTAAAAATTTGGTTTCCGATACACATGGTATCCGTTGACCTTTAATGTATATATCCGGGTCTGGATGTACTCCCCGGATACGACAAAAATGGACAATGGTAGTTTTATTTGTCGAGAACTTAAATCCATTCATGTCAGCCCACTGGATAATTTTATCAATAGAGAGTTGGATTTTTCTCTCAACCATTGCCATTCTAGTGCCAGCAAATGATATTGAGAGATCATCCACAAATAATGTTGAGAGAACATCCTGGGGAATGGCTGAGGATATCCCATTAATTGCTAGTGCAAAAAGGGTTACACTCAGCACACTACCCTGAGGAACTCCTTCTTCCTGGCACTTACTCTCTGATAGAGTTTCCCCCACTCTCACTTGACAAATTCGGAGATAATTTGTATTTTTCCTAACTATACCCCAACCTTAGCTATTTAATATGGGCTATTACTTTCACGTAGCCGAAATGACGAGCCATTAGATTGATTGATTGATTGATTGAAAGTTTTCTGGCATCCTGACATCTAAGGTCATTGACGCCGATACCATTTACTGTATATGAAAATTAAAAGAGAATTCGATTAAAACCATAAAAATTAAGAAGTCATTACAATAGTTAAATAGTTTTCAGAAGACCTGCTTCTGAAATAAATCTAAAAATTCCGCTCGCATAGTAAGACACATCATGTCCAAGAATCTTGGCAAGGATAAACCTGCCATCCTCACCTCGAGCCTCAAACAGATATCTATTTCTTAAGTTAGTAAAATTAGGGCATTCGGTCAACAAATGCCTCACTGTTAAAGGTACTAAGCAGTCCTCGCAATACGGTTGGTGTTGGCCCTTCAGCAGAAACTCGTGTGTCAACCGTGTGTGACCAATACGGAGACGACAAAGAGTAGTCTCCCATTTTCGGGGAATCATGTTATACCTCCAAGGTGATATGATATTTGTTACTTCCCTCATTTTATTGCCATCTTGACTGTCCCAGTGCCGTTGCGATTTATCACAAACCAATTTCTTGATGTAAGGTAGGAGATCGTCACATGGAATGGGATACCTCCTTGGTAGCAACTCGGATGCCGCATTCTTCGCCAGTAAATCTGCTTTCTCATTCCCAGACACACCTACATGTGCTGGAACCCAACAAAATCGAACAGTTATACCTTTCTGTCCAATAATAAAAAGCCATTCTAAAATCTTTAAAACTAGAGGGTTACTAGAATCAAAAACTTCTAAAGCTTGAAGAACACTCCTTGCATCACTAAAAATTGTAAAATTACCCTCCTTTTCCAAAGCTATTTTCTCAATAGCGGTTAATATGCCATACAGTTCGGCAGTAAATATGGAAGCTGTTAGAGGAAGTGCACCTCTACAATTAAAATCATTACTATGTAATCCAAATCCAACGCCAGCATCAGATTTGGAGCCATCAGTATATATAAAAGTCGATCCCCTATGTTCTTCGACATGTTCCATAAAAAGCGACCTGGATTCTAAGTCAGTCATATTCTTCTTAACTCCAATAAAGTATTTACAAAAAGATATGTCAGGTAATTTCCATGGAGGCGTTGATGATACCTTGAATGGAAGCACCTTATTTCTAATTATATCCAGATTGTTTAATAATTGGTTAACCCGAAACCCAAAAGGTTGAGGAGATTTTGGGTGCAACTCAAAGTAGGTTGAGTGCCTTACAAGGCTTGCAGTCTGAAAGGCTGAAGAATTAGGGAGTCTTTGCAATCTAAACCAATACCGAATAATAGAGGACATCCGGTAAAGGTCCAGAGGCAACTCCCCAGCATCCACAAGGAGACTTGTGATAGGGGAGGTTCTAAAGGCTCCTGTGGACAATCTAATGCTAGCATGATGTATTGAATCTAGTATTTTCAACCGGCTTGGGGTGGCTGAAGAATATACCTCACAACCATAACTAATTTTGGAAAATATCAAGGCCTTGTATAATTTTAAAATTGTATTGCGGTCTGCCCCCATGACGTATGGGACAAGACTTTTAAAAGATTCATAGCTTCAACACATTTAGCTTTTAATGCTTTTAAGTGAGAAACCCATGTAAGCCTACAATCAAATATCAACCCTAAAAATTTTGCTTCACTTGCACATGGGATCCGTTGACCTTTGATGTATATATCCGGGTCTGGATGTACTCCCCGTATACGACAGAAATGGACAATTGTAGTTTTACTTGTTGAGAACTTAAATCCATTCATATCGGCCCAATGGATAATTTTATCAATAGAGAGTTGGATTTTTCTCTCAACCATTGCCATTCTGGCCCCTGCAAATGATATGGAGAGATCATCCACAAATAATGTTGCGAGAACATCCCGGGGAATGACTGAGGATATCCCATTAATTGCTAGTGCAAAAAGGGTTACACTCAGCACACTCCCCCATGGAACTCCTTCTTCCTGGCACTTACTCTGTGATAGAGCTTCCCCAACTCTCACTTGGAAAACTCTATGTGAAAGAAATGACTGGATGAATAGTGGTAGCTCACCTCTCAATTCGCACTCATGGATTCTTTTAAGTATACCGTATCTCCATGTGGTATCAAATGCCTTTTCAAGATAAAAAAAAAACTGTCACATGGTGCTGTTTGGAAGCAAAGGCTTCACAAATGGAGGACTCAAGTTGTATCAGCACATCAGTCGTTGAGTGCATTTTCCTGAATCCACATTGAATCGGTGATAAAATATTCTTCTTTTCAAGGTACCAAATCAGTCTTGCGTTGACCATCTTCTCCATGATTTTACATAAACAAGATGTCAATGCAATAGGTCGGTAGTTTGCTGCTAAAAACTTGTCCTTACCAGGTTTTAAAAAGGCTAAAATAATGGCTAGTTCCCAAACACTTGGATAACTATGATCATGCCATATTCTATTAAAAATGCTTAAAATAAATAACTTTGTATTAAAAGGTACATGTTTAATCATTGCATATGGAATTCCATCGGGTCCAGGGGCTGTATCGTTACAAGTAGCAAGAGCAGAATCAAATTCTCTTTCAGTAAAAGGAGAATTGTATGACTCTTGCTTTCTTGTTGCAAAGTTTAAAACTTTCTTTTCTTCATTGCTCCTATACTGGTGACCAGGAGCTGCTTCACACTTGCACGATACATTTGAGAAATGGTCAGCCAGGGCATTGCTAACTTCGGTTGCTCCAGTCATATACTTGCCATTTATCTTTAACACTGGTGGTGGGTTTGGGGTGAATTTGCCTGCTATCTTTTTGACTTTCCTCCACACAGATGATGTTGGTGTTCTACTGTTAATGGAGGAAACAAAGGACATCCAAGACTGGCGCCTAGCTTCTTTCATGGCACGGCGGAACTGTGCTCTACATTTCTTGTATATGACAAAATTCTCCTCATTACGGCGCATGCGCAATCGAGTTGAAGACTTTCTTGTGGCTCTATGCAGGGCAGTTAGTTCTGATGACGACCAGGGGACTGGTCGTCGTCTGAATATCCCAGTTGTTTTGGGAATGGAATTCACTCCTGCTGTGTGAAGAGTTCCATTAAGTAAGTCTATGGCATCATCAACACTTTCAAACTGTTCTGCATTTCCTTCAATTTCACTCAACTCCCGAAATCTATTCCAGTCCGCCTTATCAAGATTCCATCGAGGTGATCTTTGTAAAGGTGGACCATTGTTGGTGTTTATAATGATTGGTGCATGATCACTAGTATGCCAATCATCTAATGTTCTCCAATTAAAATCGAGAAGACAGTTAGAGCTTGCGACTGATAGGTCAATGCAGGACAAGGTACCTGTCTGTACATGAAAATGTGTGGGCTCTCCTGTATTGAGGAGTCCGACATCTTCATTCTCCAAAATTGACGATATAATATTACCCCTTGCATTTGCTAAAACATCACCCCATAAAGGATGTCTACTATTAAGGTCTCCTAGTAAGAGAAAGGGTTGTGGGAGTTGTTTAACCCTGGATAGGTACGCTCCTCGGACACCCCTTTAAGGGTATACTCGGACGCGCACGACCCCGACGGCAAAAAAAATTTTTGAAAAATTAGTTTTTGCAGTAACCTCCTTTTTTCTTTTGCCAAAAAAAACTTCAATGAATGCTTAAAACAACTGTAAAGATAAATACTACTCATCTGCAGAAAAACTATTTATTATAAATATTTTAAAAAATTAAGTAAAAAAAAAGACCTTACATAAAAATTCATAAAAAAAGGTTTATACATATATACACAAATCCTTTTAGGAATTGATTCTTGAATGTTTAGGACACATCTTGATGTATTTTGGATGAAGTCAGACCCATGGAGGTGAAGATCTGAAATGAGAAAAAAAGGGCAACTTTTTTTGGCCAAAAAAATTTGTCCAAATTTCATGATTTTTTTTGGGTACCCAAATGAAAAAGGAAGTGGCTAATTTTTTTTTAGGGAATAAACATATGTTATCCTAAAATAGAAATATGCAAAAAAATCTTCATTATTTTGTAAATTACATTTATATCAGGGGCCATATCTAAAGGTCATTTTTTGAGTACTTAGAAATTTCGTAAAAAAATACATATATTTAATATATAATATGATATTTATGCAGGTAAAAATATACCAAAATATCACAAATTCTATAGGGAACAAGAATATATATAGATAGGGCAACTTACGCTTCGGATATGTCCACAAAATGGCCGCCAACCACACTGACTCAGACTCCCTAATCTGCCACTTGAAATGTAGGAAGGGTATGTCAATTTCAAGGTGTTATTTACTAATCTAATTATTCTAGGATATGCATAAAAATTGTATGGTGGGTTGCTGGATAATTGTCGATTATTTTACGACTATAAAATTAAAATTCTGACCCAAAAAAATTTTTTTGAAGGGAAATAAAATCGAAAAAAATAAAAATGTAAAACAATATAATATTTTAGCTAAAAAAATTTGATGATATTCAATCAAAAAAGAAGTAAACAAAATTTTCCGACAAATAAACATCTAGAGGAATCATTACTCTGTGATAGTTCCTTAGTACGTAGTAATTTTGAAAGAAATGGGAAAAAACGAAAAAGTGGCAATCGCAGGAAAATCGAACACATACCTATATATACGCCATATCTGGCTAAAAATAAAGATAGGCATGGGTAGCCAGATCATCTAGAAACACTTTCCAACACTATAAAAATACAAGTTTTGCGACACTACTTGCCAATTCCTTACGGTAACATGACTAAGCAAAAAAATGCAAAACAAATAAAAAGGGGCACTCGCGGAAAAATGGCCAACATTCTAATATACGGCATTTCAGAAAAAAAAAATTTCAGCCACGTACTAGGCAAACCATCAAGGCACATTTTCCGACAAATAAACATCTAAATGAATCATTACTCTGTGATAGTTCCTTAGTACGTAGTAATTTTGAAAGAAATGGGAAAAAACGAAAAAATGGAAATCACCGGAAAATCAAACACATACCTATATATACGCCATATCTGTCTAAAAAAAAGATAGGCATGGGTAGCCAGATCATCTAGAAACACTTTCCAACACTATAAAAATATAAGTTTTGCGACACTACTTGCCAATTCCTTACAGTAACATGACTAAGCAAAAAAATGCAAAACAAATAAAAAGGGGCACTCGCGGAAAAATGGCTAACATTCTAATATACGGCATTTCAGAAAAAAAAAAATTCAGCCACGTGCTAGGCAAACCATCAAGGCACATTTTCCGACAAATAAACATCTAAATGAATCATTACTCTGTGATAGTTCCTTAGTACGTAGTAATTTTGAAAGAAATGGGAAAAAACGAAAAAATGGCAATCACAGGAAAATCGAACACATACCTATATATACGCCATATCTGGCTAAAAATAAGGATAGGCATGGGTAGCCAGATCATCTAGAAACACTTTCCAACACTATAAAATTATAAGTTCTGCGACACTACTTGCCAATTCCTTACGGTAACATGACTAAGCAAAAAAATGCAAAACAAATAAAAAGGAGCATTCGCGGAAAAATGGCCATTCTAATATACGGCATTTCAGAAAAAAAAATTTCAGCCACGTGCTAGGCAAACCATCAAGGCACATTTTCCGACAAATAAACATATAAATGAATTATTACTCTGTGATAGTTCCTTAGTACGTAGTAATTTTGAAAGAAATGGGAAAAAACGAAAAAATGGCAATCACAGGAAAATCGAACACATACCTATATATACGCTATATCTGGCTAAAAAAAAAAATAGGCATGGGTAGCCAGATCATCTAGAAACACTTTCCAACACTATAAAAATATAAGTTTTGCGACACTACTTGCCAATTCCTTACGGTAACATGACTAAGCAAAAAAATGCAAAACAAATAAAAAGGGGCACTCGCGGAAAAATGCCCAACATTCTAATATACGGCATCTCAGATAAAAAAAAAGACATGCACATCTTAGCCCAACCATCAAGGCACACTTTCTAACACATAAACATGAAAAAAAAATCAATAATATACGGCAATTCCTTACTACGTAGTAAATTTTTACAAATATTGAAAAAAAACAGAAATTGGCAACCGAAGTTAAATAGCCAATATACCAATAACTACGTCGTATCTGACAAAAACAAAGTCACGCATGGGTAGCCAGATCATCTAGACACACTTTCCAACACTAAAAAAGCAAAAGTTTTACGACACTATTTGGCAATATCTTACGGAAAAATGACTTGGCAAAAAAATGAAAAAAAATGAAAAGGGGCACTCGCGGTAAAATGCCCAACATTCTAATATACGGCATCTCAGATAAAAAAAAAGACATACACGTGTTAGCCCAACCATCAAGGCACACTTTCTTACATATAAACATGAAAAAAAATGAATAATATACGGCAATTCTTTACTACGTAGTAAATTTTTACAAATATTGAAAAAAAAACAGAAATTGGCAACCGCAGTTAAATACCCAATATACCAATAACTACGTCGTATCTGACAAAAACAAAGTCACGCATGGGTAGCCAGATCATCTAGACACACTTTCCAACACTAAAAAAGCAAAAGTTTTACGACACTATTTGGCAATATCTTACGGAATAATGACTTGGCAAAAAAATGAAAAAAAAATGAAAAAGGGGCACTCGCGGTAAAATGGTCCTCGTGGTGATGAACGACATTTTAACTAAAAAAAAAATCATGCACATGGTAGCCAAACAATCCACCAAGACTTTCCACAACTGATAACCTATACAAGTTGCACCATTTTACGACAATTTCATAATACGTAATAACTTTGATAATTATGCAAATTACCTCAGAAGGGTAAACTCGGTCGCGCTCTACCCCGACACGTCTCAGAAATCGGGGAAGGAGTACAGCTACAGCAATACACATCTGGACACTACTAGAGCGTGTAGGCGAGACACCTACTGCAGGTCGATCACCCACAAATTCAGTCACGGGGGTGAGTCACGTGAGAAAAACCTCTTTTTTTTTTTGACGCTCGGGGTCGCGGACGACCCACCGTACCATTACAGGGTTAATCACCTCTACTATATTATCATATGAGATGTTATCATTAGGAGGCAAGTAAAGAGAACAGATTGTGTATTTTCTCCCTATATCAATCTGTACAGCCACTGCCTGCAGAGGGGTACAGATAGACAAAGATATTTGGGGAACATCTCGACGAACGTATATAAGACTTCCCCCATGGCTCCCTGCTCGTTGATCATATGGTGTCCTATAGCTAACATACTCTCGAGGACAAGGAGTATTAGCATCGAGCTTGCTTTCTTGTAGACATACTGTTATAGGGGAGTGCTCACGTATGAGGAGCTTAAGTTGTTCATATTTCGCCCTTAAACCCTGGCAATTCCATTGCAGAATGGAGGAAAAAAACTATGTTTTATTTTTTGGAAGACAACTTAGATGAAGTCTTCCCATTGGCAATATTTGATCTAACAATATTTCCCAGAGGTAACTCTAGAGAGGATCTTGATATAGTGGGTTTTGTGTTTTTTTTCTTTGTGTCCTTTTGATCTAATTGTTGAGGAGGATGGTGGACCTCAACTTCAATTTCTGATTGGTTCAATTTACCTTCTAGTTGTTCAGAAACATCAGCAGATAAGATATATTTATTGGAAGTCGTGACTTTAATGTTTTTTATGGTAGGAGGAGAGAGGGAGGGAGGTCTCTCTCTTTTTCGATTAAAAGGTTGTGATCTGTCCGGTTTTTGCATCTACCCCACTACGGGTTCACCAGGTAAATTGGTTTCGAGTGCAACCTCCATCAGATCAGGCAAGGACACGGCCTGTGAGAGGTTTGTACTATTGTTTAAAATCGGAGTAGTGGGCTTTTGAATAATTTTCAGATCTTTAAGTATCCGTTTTGATTTTTCTACAATTTCTGGATATAGATTTTCAATGGGACTTTCAACCTCTTTGACTACTTTCATTTGTTTCTTTATCATAGAAGTAGAGATATAATTTTTGTCTGTGTGGTTTGGCAAGTTTTTCTTCAGAACCATTGAAAAAGATTGCCCTGGTCTTATTTGCTTTTCATGAGCTCTTTTACGAGCCTCTTTAAAAGTAACCCTTTCCATGGTCCTAATGGCCTGGATTTCTTTTTCAAAAATAAACTTTACACAGCTTTTAGATGTAGCTGGGTGTGCTTCCCCACAATGTATGCAATGAGGGTTTTCTATGCATACTCCATGACTACTTTTTCCACAGTTGGCACAAATAGCTGGCTTATTGTTTAGTTTTTCTTTACATTTCTGGTTTAAATGGCCATACATTTGGCAATGATAACATCGCAATGGTGACGGGATATATGGTTTTACCTTCAAAGATAGCCATCCAGCTTTTATAACATTTGGTAATCGGCATTGATCAAATGTTATAATCAGAGTAGCAAGAGGGATACGTTGTTCTCCAACTCTCTTTCTCATTCTGACTACTTTAACTACTCCTTGATTTTTCAGTTCATCCTCTATTTCTTTCTCCTCTATATCCAACAATTCTGGAGCATATATCACACCTCTACTCTGGTTGAAAGTAGGGTGCGAAACGCATTTTACGCTATGACCATTCAATGTTGTAAGTGTTTTTGGGCTCAAGCCATGTCGTCCTGATGGAAGTTCCTTAAAGGCAGCTTCCTAGGGTATATTACAACTACGGCGATATTCCCAGAGAATTTACCTTAAGGTACCCAGAATTCTAACTCCTGGAGCGAGTATCCCTAAAAAAAAAACCTTAGGGATATCGTAAATATCAGTGGACGTATTCTTGACACGCCTCATAGCAATCTATACCCCGAATAGAGTTAACACTTCGTAGGGGTCAAATGGCAAGAAAACGAAAACGATAAGAAAGGGGGGAGCCATTCGTAAGGCATCTCTCCTCCCCGTTTCGTAAGCGTGCCCTGCGCCGCTCGCGGCGCCATCTGTATTCCTTTTTGCGTAGCTATACGACTCGGTGTTTTTCCCTATGTTACTACCAAAATCTTGGATTTACTCGTTTATAATGCTTTCTCCAACTTCTTCTGCCTTGGATAAGTTGAGTACTATTTCTTTTATGTATAAATGTAGGCTCTTGTTTAAAATTAAAGTAATTAAAAGAGTTATCTTTGATACAAGAGCTGTTGCCTGCTGGAGGCGTCATGGACGCTGTCGCTCGCTAGAATAGGATTTATTTGTTAGCAAGAGCGACGTTCCCAGCCCCTTTGCGCTTTAATAATTAGCTGCTTAGCTTAATTAGGAATTCTGTTATGATGCGATAGTAGTGTGCCTGGCGAAATTTTTGCCTAGGCTGACCAACACTAGTCTTCGTAGGCTAGCTGTTGGCCCTTGTACTTCCTGCATGATAATTAGTCTTCCAAGTGTGATTTTATATTGCTTAAAGCGTTAGGCAACGTTATACATATAAGCTTTTTTCGAGTACTTTCCAAGATAGTATTGATGAGTTTCGGTGAATTAGGTAATCGATTCTCTTAGTGCCTAGGCTAGGTTGTCTTAGGTCATTATAATATTATCTGTTTCCCCGTTTGCTCCCTTCTCTTCGGGGAAGGGGCAAACCCTTTCCCTCTGTTTAAGCCTTAGGCTTAACTCTAGTGGTTTGTTTGAATTAAATTTCAAATATATCTATGCTGGAGTAGTACTGTACCTTCCTGTTCCAACTGAATTGGTTCAGAGGGGGACAGTACAGCAGTGTATTAGTCTGAGTCCGTGTTGGTCTAGCGTGGGGCAGAGTCTCCCTTGCTGACTGACACGGGCATAAGGGGTTTATCCCCCTTGGATCACCTTGTTGGGTTCCTGTAGTGATCCCTTCGCTCGGTGACCCCTCAGACTTGTCCTCTTTGCCGTTCTGGATTCGGGATATGTTCCCTTTCTGGAATAGCAATTCCTTCCTTGCCTTGGTTTTAGGGAGGCAGCCAGTAGTGCCGGCCTCCCTCCCGGGATTTCTCTGGCTGAGATGAGCTCTCTTAGTTGGGAATGACCCTTAACCAAGGCAAGGTTGGATAGGACCCTCTGTCCTTCCCTTCTATTTTTCCGTTTCCTTTGTGTCAGTCGTCCGCATCCGTACCTAGCCTAGGTTAGGATGGGGAACTGACGTGGTCCCCTGTCGGCCGGCAGAGTGTGCCGACCGGCAGAGACCCTTTCTTTTGAGTGCTGCCCGGTCCTTTCTTGGTCCCTCCACCGCTGCCGTCTGTAGATTCAGTAAGCAGCGGTTAGGAAGCCTGACTTAGTGTCTCCCCTTCCTCTCGGCACTCTTTCGGGTGCCGGGCACAGAGGCTCATAGCCTCTTAGCCCGGCACTCATTCTGTTGTCTTCTTATGTGTTGTCCTTGCCGTCTGCCGGCCTGTGCCGGCCTACAGGCCGGCCGCCGGTGGGGGGGGTGTTCTCCAGTTCTCTTGCTGTCGGTCGGCGGTGGTTATATACCTTTGCCGGCCGGTCTCTTGCTCATCTGCAGGCCACTATGAGTGGCGGCCGGCAGCCGAGCGCTACCTGGTGTGGAGGCCAGCCGGCAGGGTTTGCTTACCGCTGCCGGCCGGCCTGCTACACTGCCCGGTTAGCCGGCCACTAAGAGTGATGGCCGGCAACACAGTGCTACCCGAGTGGCTGCGGACCGGCAACCACTGCCGGCCGGTTCAGGCATGAGATCTGGAGTTCTCCCCAATAGGGGTGATCTGGAGTTGTGTACTTGAGATCTACCTTTGGAAAAAAGGGGGGGGGGTACTGACCAGCAATAGCCGGCCGGCACACCACCCTCATGTACTGTATCAGTTCTTTCTTGGGTGATGTATTCAACCAAGGGAGACCATGATATAGTAGGTTACAACACTGTCTTTTCTAACTTACTTGTGTTACTTTGTGCAATCACTTGGTGTCGCCTTACAAGGATAAAAAAGAGAATTCTTTTCATCCCTGGCCAGAATGTTAAAATTTTACCTTAGGTGTGAACTACACCTAATTTCCTTGGGAAATATGATCTCTGGTTATTCTAGTAAAGACTAACTACGTGATTTTTGGCTAGTGGGCTTCCACAGGTGATTGTGTGGGTTTCACAAGTAGGTGTCTTTCCCTTATTCTTTGTGAATACTCATATTTACATGTGAATTGAAATTCACTTGATATTCATGGAAATTTTCTTCTTTTACAGGAGGAGCATCCGAAATTTGATAGTGTCTTCTGCAATGTCCGCAGTAAGAACTTTTGCGGACATGTCTCGTGTAGGAGGCACGCGGCTTGCGCAGCCTCCAATGATGACCATCGCTACTGGGATCCGCAGGTATGTGCAGTATGTACTAACCTACTATCAGAGGCTTTTGAATCCCCTAGGTCGGCGGAGTCAAGGGATGCAGCGAGGGAGAAGCTCCGTTTATGGGTAAGGGGTTTTCAGAAGAACACCACTGGACCTTATCTTCCTAATGAGAAGATGAGGGCATACCTTTTTCCCAAAGCTTCCACTGACGCTGTTGTTCCCCAGCCTCGGCCGGAGATCCCTCTCGTCCAGATCCCAGTGGAGGAGGATGTTACGGATGCCATGCAGGACATCCAGCTGGATGACAAGATGTCTGACTTGTCCGATCGTGCGGAACAGGATCTCCTCGCAGAGGGTGAGGAGGAGGATCAAGATCCTATTGCCGTGGAGGAAGAGGTTCCCGTACCTTCAGACGTTCCGGCTCAGACCCCTGAACCTATCCCCTCTACTTCGTCCGCTCTTCCAGCAGAGCTGGGACAGGCTCTCTCTTCCATCGTTGGTATGATCCAACAGATGCAGAGGGAGAATAATCAGAAGGCCGCTACTTTGGAGCTCCAGATGCAGAAGATCACAGCATCATGTGGACCTCCAAAGAAGCTCAACGTGAAGGACCTTCCTCTGTGCTCGGATGCCAACCCGTGGAGATATGCCGAGCACATGCCGATGACGATCGGGAAGATCGTCATGTCGGAGAAACTGGGCTCAGTTCCCCTTGAGGAGGTGGAATTCTGGCCCAGTAGAGGGGCCTACCCGGACTGTTATGTCCGTCTGAAGAAGGAGCCGGCCTCGAAGGAGGAGACGGAACCGAAGGAGGTGATCATCCTGGATCACTCCAAGGCTCAAGCTACCCTAACATCTGCATTGAAGGAGAGGGGGTTCTCAAACTCTAAAGTTGCTGCTTTGAGTAAGAAGCACCCCTCCTTTGTATCCTCCCCGGCTAGGGCCTTCCCCTTTATGCAGAAAGGGTTCGCGGCCGTCTTGAAGGCGGTTGAAGCTGGCAAACCGTGTCCATCTCTGGAGGAATGCAAACCACTGTCGTTGGCCTTGCCGCTGGATAATAAGGACTGGAAGGAGGTACACCTCACTTTCTCGGTTGGGAAGTTGGACGCCGACATTGCAGGTCAGCAGTTCGGCGAAAACCTTCCCAAGTTGTCGGAATTCCTCCTACGGAGGGAATTGGACACAAAAGAGCGCCTGGCAGCCTCGATGTCTCTCCAGACCAACATGGAGACGATGGCTAGCGACCCCAAGATGCCGGAGATGTTCATGGTAATGGCCAAGATCCATCTGGCCACAGTGACTAAGGACCTCTATTGCTTTGTCAAAGCAAGGAGGGCCTGTAGGGAGTTTGTGTTCGCCTCGGCCACAGTGAGGCATGAACCCAAGAGGCTCATTTCATCTAGCATCTGGGGTAAAGATCTCTTTCCCAACGAAGTGGTCAAAGAGGTGGTGGACAAGGCAGCCACTGAGAACCGTAATCTTCTCCTTAAGTGGGGCCTGTCCCTTAAGAGGAAGTCTTCCCCTGATGAGGGCCCTCAGCCGAAAGGAAAGGCGAAGAAATCGAGGTTTTCTTCCCGTCCAGCCAAGCCTTTCAGACCACAACGACAGCAACAGCAGCAGCCAGCTTTGCCTCCGGTACCACAACTGGTAGCCCAGACCCCGACCACCTTCCAATGGGTACCCCAAGCCGTGTCATCAGCATCCCCGGCATTCAATCCAGTGTTCGAAGGGCAATCGACCACGTTTCGAGCAAAGCCCAGAGGTGCAGCCAGAGGTTCGGCGAGACGCCCCTCTAGGGGAAGAGGATTCAGAGGTGGTCGCGGCCAGGGAGGCAAGACTGCAGGGCAGTCAAAGTGAAGTGTCGCCGGTAGGTGGGAGACTACAATATTTCCGGGATCGCTGGACCTTCGATCCCTGGGCCCACAGCCTGCTCAAAAATGGACTGGGTTGGAGTTGGTACAGTACTCCGCCCCAGTGCCCTCAATTTTTCCAACACTCCACCCCCGTTTTGGAGGAGTACATTCAAGATCTGTTGGAGAAAAAGGTGATCCGGAGGGTAAAGTCCATCAAGTTTCAAGGGAGGCTGTTTTGTGTTCCCAAGAAAGACTCGGGGAAACTCAGAGTCATTCTGGACTTGTCACCACTCAACAAGTTCATAGTGAACCACAAGTTCAAGATGTTAACATTACAACACATAAGGGCCTTACTGCCCAAGAGGGCATATACCGTCTCCATCGATTTGTCAGACGCATATTGGCACGTTCCAATAAGTCGCCGTCTCTCCCCCTACCTAGGATTCAAGCTACAACAAAAACGTTATGCTTTCAGAGCGATGCCCTTCGGGCTAAACATAGCCCCAAGGATCTTTACGAAGCTTGCGAGCGCAGCGCTCAAACAGTTACGCCTAAAAGGGTTCCAGGTAGTAGCCTACCTGGACGATTGGTTGGTGTTGGCAGCATCCAGAGCGGAATGCTTGCAGGCTTCCCTACAAGTGATCCAGTTCCTGGAATATTTAGGTTTCATGATCAACAGAAAGAAGTCTCGTCTTTCTCCAGCTCAGAGGTTCCAGTGGTTGGGAATTCACTGGGATCTAGTGTCACACCGTTTTTCCATTCCGATGTCGAAAAGGAAGGAAATAGCGGGGTCTGTCAGGAGACTTCTAGGTTCCGAGAGGATATCAAGACGCGAACAAGAGAGGGTTTTGGGCTCTCTTCAATTCGCATCAGTAACAGACCCAGTGCTAAGAGCACAGCTAAAAGATGCAGCGGGAGTCTGGAGAACCTTTGCATCGAAAGAGCGAAGGGACTTGAAGAGACCGGTCCCACTTCGGCTACGTTCTCTTCTCAGACCGTGGTCTCAAGCCAGTCGTCTAAAGAGGTCAGTACCTCTTCAAACCCCCCCCCCCCCCCCCCCCGTCAGTGACAATCCACACAGACGCCTCAAAGGTAGGGTGGGGGGGTCACTCCCATCGGAAAAAAGTGCAAGGGACCTGGTCCAAGCTATTTGGGACTTTTCACATAAACTTTCTAGAAGCTATGGCAGTGCTTCTTACCCTGAAGAAAGTATCCCCATGTCACTCGATCCATGTAAGGTTGGTACTGGACAGCGAGGTGGTAGTGAAATGTCTGAATCGGCGGGGATCGAGATCTCCACCTCTCAACCAGGTAATGTTAGCCATATTTCGACTGGCGGAGAAGAAGTGGCACCTGTCAGCAGTTCACCTTCAAGGAGTCCGGAATGTGACCGCGGACGCTCTATCCAGGGTTACACCGATAGAGTCGGAATGGTCCCTAGACGCAGGATCATTCTCCTTCATCTTGAGACAAGTCCCAGAACTGCAGATAGACCTCTTCGCGACGAAGGACAAGAAGAAGCTGCCGAGATATGTGTCCCCATACGAGGACCCCTTGGCGGAAGCAGTAGATGCGATGTCCCTCGATTGGAACAGACGGTCCAGGATCTACCTGTTTCCCCCTCACAATCTGATGTTGAGGGTCCTCAACAAACTGAGATCCTTCAAGGGAGTAGCAGCAATAGTGGCCCACAAGTGGCCGAACAGTGTATGGTTCCCTCTGGCTCTGGAACTACGACTAGAGTTTCTACCACTCCCGGACCCAGTTCTGTCCCAGCAAGTCCAGAAGTCGACTGTCTACGCTTCATTACAGAAAACCCGGACCCTGCAGCTCATGATTTTCTCTCCCTAGCGGTGAAGAAACGGTTCGGAATCTCGAAAGATAGCATCGACTTCCTGGAAGAATATAAGTGTAAGTCTACTAGAAGGCAGTACGAATCAGCATGGAAGAAATGGGTAGCCTTTGTCAAAGACAAGAATCCGCACGAGATCTCTACGGAGTTCTGCCTATCCTTCATCCACCTCCACGGACAGGGGCTGGCGGCTAACACGATTTCTACATGTAAGTCAGCTCTGACAAGACCCATTCTATATGCCTTCCAGGTAGACCTCGCTAACGAGATGTTTAATAAGATCCCGAAGGCCTGTGCTAGGCTTAGACCTTCAGCTCCTCCAAAGCCTATTTCGTGGTCGTTAGACAAAGTCCTTCATTTTGCCTCATTACTGGATAATGAGGAGTGCGCATTGAAGGACCTGACTCAAAAAGTGATCTTCCTTTTTGCCCTTGCTTCTGGGGCCAGAGTTAGTGAGATTGTGGCCCTCTCGAGAGAGGAGGGACGGGTTCAGTTCCTGGATGGGGGAGAACTGAACCTGTTTCCGGACCCTACGTTTCTCGCTAAGAACGAGTTGCCCACCAACAGGTGGGGTCCCTGGAGAATCTGCCCTCTGAAAGAAGATGCATCTCTATGTCCCGTAGAATGCCTAAAGGTCTATCTTCGTAGAACTTCAGACTTCCATGGGGGCCAACTATTCAGAGGAGAAACATCGGGCTCGAATTTATCTTTAAATCAGCTTAGGGCGAAAATTACATATTTTATTCGCAGAGCGGATCCTGACAGTTCACCCGCAGGTCATGATCCGAGGAAAGTTGCTTCATCCTTAAACTTCTTTAACTTTATGGATTTTGAACACCTTCGTTCATACACTGGCTGGAAGTCTTCCAGGGTATTCTTTCGCCACTATGCTAAGCAAGTGGAGCAGCTAAAGAGGTCTGTGGTAGCAGTTGGTTGCGTCGTTAACCATGCTGTTTAACTCTGCGAGGAACAGTGGAATTATTTGGGACTTTGATTCTTGAGTGAGTGTATAGTTATATGCGTTGGTATAACTAGTAGTGAAGGCTCTGGGAGCCCACAGTGACTGTTCCAGCGTTATGGTGATGGTAGCACAAGTACAGACAGGTGTGCCGAGCGTTGCCGACGCTAATGTCAGTAGATAGTAACATGGACGTTAACTTTGATACCTTGGTATGCGACAAGTGACCTGATTGTTTTCTTTCAGATAACCATACATCCATGCACTATGGTACTTGTGTAAATTGTTGGTCATCCACCTATCATATGTATATATTTGTGGTAACCATGTCTATTTATTGTTACTCAATAAACTTGTTCTCGGGAACCTTGCGTCTCCTTCACCTATATTGATTTCATGTTAATTATTGAGCATTTAGCCTATGTATATTAATCGGGGATATCTATAATAGCCTATTCCTTAATGCAAGCCTTGTTGCACTAGGTTTATACTTTCCTTAGCATAAAGGGCTCCACCCCTCTCTGAGGACGGTGGCGGCAGCAAGTTTAATCCTACGCAGATATAACCTTTTTGTCTATTTTTACTTCGACCAGGATGCTGGTCGGGATTTTTTCCCTTGGATGCTGTAGTTCCGTAAGGACTATGCTTTACTTCATATAGAGTGAGACCACTATATTGTACTGGCTGGCGAGTGATTCATACATAGGTATATGTACTCTTCGTTCGTTTCTAGAGTCTAGTAGGACTCCTCCCTGTAGGGGGCAGGAAGCGCTTTCATGGCTTATGATTATGAAAAGATGTATAACGGTAACATCTTAGGTCTTTCAGTCGAGTTGACTAAGAAACATTCCTGAGGAGTACGGCACGTATTGAGAATCCACAGATACAGTAATGCTCTGGTATACTTCCATCAGGACGACATGGCTTGAGCCCAAAAAACGGATTTTGAGCGAAGCGAAAAATCTATTTTTGGGTAAGATGGCCATGTCGTCCTGATGGACCCGCCCTGTCCCTTTTCAAAAAAAAAAAAAAAAAAAAAAAAAAAAAAAAAAAAAAGAGAAAAGTGTTGTAGGACCCCTCCCTACATACAGTATCTGTAGCACCTCGTGTATCGCTACAAGGAATACAGATGGCGCCGCGAGCGGCGCAGGGCACGCTTACGAAACGGGGAGGAGAGATGCCTTACGAACGGCTCCCCCCTTTCTTATCGTTTTCGTTTTCTTGCCATTTGACCCCTACGAAGTGTTAACTCTATTCGGGGTATAGATTGCTATGAGGCGTGTCAAGAATACGTTAACTGATATTTACGATATCCCTAAGGTCTTTTTTAGGGATACTCGCTCCAGGAGTTAGAATTCTGAGTACCTTAAGGTAAATTCTCTGGGAATATCGCCGTAGTTGTAATATACCCTAGGAAGCTGCCTTTAAGGAACTTCCATCAGGACGACATGGCCATCTTACCCAAAAATAGATTTTTCGCTTCGCTCAAAATCCGTTTTTTAACCTTTCACCTTGTAATGGGGACAGTGTCTCTATCAAGAGACTTCCATTTCCCTGGGGTAAAATTTTTGGCTGCCCTCCACATAAAGTAACTATTTCCCTATTAGCTTTAAAAACATTTATACGCTCATTTCTTCCGTTTTCAAATTCCAAGATAAAAAAATTTTCATAATTCACTACTTCATAGTGACCAGGTAATACTTCTACTTTTCTATATCTTTCTGTACTGTCATCATTTTTCACTCTCTCTCTCTCTTCTTCTCTAGCGTTTTATTATTCACATGACGTGAATAAGGTTCTAACGTTACAATGTTAGAACCCGAGTTGGAGCTGTCTGTACCGAGGTCCATGTTTGTATTTTCCAGGTCGTCAACAGAGGTGTTGGGTTTTTTTTTGAAAAAGCAAGCCGGGTTATCCACCTCTTACCGGAGGATGTCAGTCCTCCTATCCCATGTGGCCCAACACGAGAAGAGGCTTCAGCGGGGACCAGTCCTCTATTAGAGAGGGGCTTCCTCTCTTAAGGTGGGCGTACACTGGTCAGTGGGGGTAGTTAGCCCCTCCCACCGTCGACTCCAATGCCTGGCGTCAACCATTACCCGCAAATATGGGTGACTTAAAACCGGATCACTGGAGCCCGACTCTTAACAGACTTGGTCTGCACCCAATGGGGTCTGCCAGAGGGTGATGGCGTCTAAATTGGCACAGGTTGAGATGGAATGCAGTCCATCCCACACTCTGCCAAATCCAAAGCAGCATCCAAAGTAAAATCGAACATGCCAAAGTCGTCAACAATATCGAGCCCAAAAGGAAGAGATGGGAGAAAAAAGAAATAATCAAAAGTAAAAGAGAAAGTGCTGACTGATTTAGTTGGATCGGCAGCTGGGCACCGAGGTCCAATGGGAAGTAGTTTCCACTGTTCATTAGAGCCCAGCTGCTAATCCCTAAGCCCCCCATCCTCATCAAGGCTTCAGCATCTGGGGGGACGAGCCATTAGAATTTTAACGAGGGTTTACTACCCCCATCGCTAGTTAGCGGGGGGTAGGGAGGGGTAGCTTGCTAAAACCCCCCCTCACACACCTTTGTGATGAGCTCACTTTGCTTAGAGGTAGGACTTCACGGGGGACAGGGCTGGCGGGCAAGTTTGATCAAATAGCTAAGGTTTGTATAGTTAGGAAAAATACAAATTATTTCCGAATTTGTCATTTGTTCCGTAAGTGAAATACAAACCACGCTATTTAATAAGGGCGACTCAACCCTTAAGAAGGGTGGAAAAGTCCCAGCCATACTGGCTTTAGGCTTTGCCCGGGGACTCATTATCTGAGTGTGTCGGTACTCACCAATAAAGAGTCCTTGTACCTCGCTCGCACCTTGCTACGCAAGGGCTGCGGCCTACATAAGCTGTGTGTGAAGGATTGTGTGTGACTCGTTCTAGGAAGTTGACCTGAAGCTCTTTGGATGGAAAACTTTAGGCTAGGACTTACCCAATACCACCTCGTCAGGGTATGGGGATGTGACAGTATTAACTTAATACTAGGAACACAAGGCAGCATGGTTTACCTGCAGTGGTTTGAGGTCAGCTATGCAGAGAACCCAGGATGCTGCTTTCTCCAAGGAAGGAGAGGATGAAGAAAAGAATAAGGGCCAGACAAATCTTTTCATTCATGCAGACTAAGACCGGGTAACAATGCCCTCAACCTTCTGCTACCTGTCCATTAAGGAGCCTGAGGTTAGACCAGCTGTTGTGCAGCCAACACAGGGCCGATAGAGAACGTATCGAGCCTCTTGTGTCACGTCTTGCAGGTAGTGGGCTGATAAGGTCGTCTGACGCTTCCACGCCCCTGCTTGTAGAACCTGCGTCACTGGGTTCTTCTTGAAGGTCAGGGACGTAGCTACAACCCTGACATCATGCGCTCTAAGGCGACATGACGGAGGAGGGTCAGGATTCAGGGACAGATGGATCACCCTACGAATCCATGCGGAGATGGTATTCTTGGTGACCCTACTCTTTGTTCTCCCAGTGCTCACAAACAAAGCTTGCACTTGGGGACGAATGCAGCCGTTCTTTGAGATATAACCTCAGACTCCTTACTGGACACAGTAGGAGATGGTCTGGGTCATCTATTACAGAACGAAGACTCGAAATCCAGAGAGAGTCGAATCGAAGATCCGGCACTCCCGGATTTTGTCTTAGCCACAAACTCAAGAGACGAATCTGAACGTTACCTCCCTTCATCCCCTTGCATGGGCGATGTCATACGAGAGGCCATGAAGTTCACTGACTCGCTTGGCCAAGGCCAAAGCTAGTAAGAACACCGCCTTCCAAGTTAGGTCGCGATTTGAAGCCTGGCGAAATGGATCGTAAGGAGGCCTCCTAAGAGGCCTGAGAATTCGAACCATGTTCCCTGGAGGAGGTCTCACTTCCGACTGAGGGCAGGTAAGATCGTATCTTCGTATGAGTAGGGAAAGTACCAGCGAGGAAGAAAGGTACGCTCTTTGGGCCTGAAGGCTAGACTTAAGGCTGAGCGATAGCCTTTCATTGCCGAGACTGAAAGGCGCATTCTTCCCACAAATGAACGAAGAACTCCGCTCTTGCTGGAATAGTGGTATCGAGTGGAGATACACCCCTTCACGATTCCAACCACAGAAAACTCGCCACTTTGCCTGGTAGGCCCCAGCGGATGACCTGCGCAGGTGTCCAGACATCCCGTTCGCAACTTGTTAAGACAATCTTCTCTTAGTGAGGAGATGCTGGATAGTCTCCAGGCGTGAAGTCGAAGCGAAGCTACGGCTTTGTGAAAGATGCTGGCATGTGGTTGTTTGAGTAGCTTGTGCCGCAGAGGGAGTTCTCTCAGAAGTTCCGTTAGGAATTGCGGAAGGTCCGGAAACCATTCCGCATGATGCCATAGCGTAGCTATAAAGGGTCATCGAGTGATTGGCCGATATTCTGGTCTTGTTGAGCACGCTCCTCATCAGACAGAACGGGGGAAAAGCACACACGTCAGTGCTGTCCCACCGTTGTTGGAAGGCATCTTGCCAGAGTGCTTTGGGATCTGGGGCTGGGGGCAATACAGTGGGAGCTTGAAGTTCAGCGCTGTAGCGAACCGATCCACAGTCGGGTAACCCCACAAAGTCAGGACTTTGTTGGCCACTGGATGATCCAAGGACCACTCGGTACTCATTATCTGAGATGCTCTGCTCCGACAGTCGAGGAGCACATTCCCTTTGTCTGGAATGAAGCGAGCCGATAGAGGCCTCGAGTGGACTACGGTCTATCTCAGTATCTCTACTGAGAGATGGGATAGCTGCTTTGAAAAGGCACCTCCTTGCTTGTTGATGTAAGCCACTACAGTGGTGTTGTCGCTCATCACACCACAGAGTGATCCGCTAAGTCTTTGTTGGCACTGTTGAAGGGCTATGAAGAACAGCCTTCATCTCTAGCAGATTTATATGCAGGCACTTTTCCGATTCTGACCACAGGCTAGAGGTCCTGTGTTACAGAACGTGGTCCCCCCCCCACCCCCCGTTCCTTTGAGGTGTCTGAAAACAGCCTCCAAACTGGGGGAAGGAACGAGAAGATCCATTCTTTCCCATAGGTTCTCGCCTGTCGCCCACCACTGGGGGTTCGTCCGTTCCGAAGGATCCATAGGGATCATGATGTCCAGAGAATCGCAGCCTTGATTCCACTTGGACCTGAGTCGCCACTGGAGAGACCTCATCCTGAGGCGACTGTTGAGGACTAAACGAGCCAAGGATGAAAGGTGACCGAGGAGAGGTAACCACGATTGGGTTGGAAGCTCTTCTCGTCTGAGGAAAGGGCTTGCGACTCTTCTCAGCCTTGCTATCCTGTCGTCTGATGGAAAGGCTTTATGGAGATTGGTGTCTATAATCATGCCTAGGTGAACCAGTCATTGATTGGGCAGCAGAGCAGACCTCTCGAGACTTACTATGATCCTTAGATCCAGGCGAAGTCGTAGAAGTTTGTCTCGGTGTCAAAGAGGGAATGACTCCGCGTCTGCTAAGATCAGGCAGTCATCCAGATAACGGAGGAGACGGAAGCCGATCCTGAGTGCCCATAATGAAATTAGGGTGAACAGTCCGGTGAAACCCTGTGGTGCTGTGGAGAGGCCGAAACACGGCACCATGAACTGGTACTCCTTGTTGTCCATGCTGAATCCTAAGTACTTCCTTGAAGACGGATGGACTGGGATCTGGAAGTACATGGCCTTCAGGTCCAGTAAACACAAGAAGTCTTGCGATATACTGCCAGACTGACTGTGTCTGCGGTCTCCATGCTGACCGAAGTATTCTTTAATCTGGACCTCTGCCCACAGAGTTAGCCCCCTTGCTCATCCCAAGGCAAGGGTGCTAAATGACACCGGATTCGTCCTCAGGGAAGGTAGAGATGTTGTGAACAGGACGCAATATCCCTGACTGATTACAGAAATCGTCCAGGAAACTGCCCTGAGTTGCTGCAACCTGTCTGCGCAACCTTGTCGGTATCCCGCCGCTGGCGGCCATGCAGGGGAATTGCCAATCCTAGCGTTTGCGGGATGCAGGACTCCAACAACGACAGAGGCCGGCTCTTCTATATCTTATTCGATAAAACATATCGCGCGAGGTGGGGTTTCCCTAAATGGTGTGATTGGGGAACGTCTCACCTCCCGTGACTCTCCTGAGGGCGAGTAAACTTCGTCCGAAGGTGAAGGAGAAAAGTCTGAGAGGGGAGAGTACCTGTCTCGTAGACTTACGAGGGGACAGCTACGTCCTCGGAGAAGTTACCTCGTCTGAACTCCTCTTTTCCTCCTCGGGGAAGTTGTTGCAACCAAGGATTTGAGGCTCCATTCAGAGAGAACAGCTTGAAAGCCTGTGCTACCACTCTGATTAGAGTCCCAAACCAGGGTTCCGACCGACGGTTGCGCTGTCAGACACTCCCTTTGGAGGGGAAGTCGCCTGTAAAAAGATAAGGACGGCATGTCCCTGGACTTTTCTGGAACCTTCCCCCCTCCGGCAAGCACACTGTTCTGTGCTTGGGGGGGGGGGGGAGAAAATTGGCAATGGCGACCTTACAGCGTGTTGTCCGGCAGCCTCGCGTGAGGGAGGGTATTGGCGCTTGCGCTAGGGAGCGCGCAATGGGAAATACCCGGGGGTCGCGCGCGGGCGAGACTTCATAGGGTGCGCAGGAATCAGATTGACGAGCAGGATCAGAATTAAGAGCCCGTGTGGACCAGAATGTTGGCACGCGCGTGCGGCTATCAGTGCGCGTGCATACGAGTTTGTTGGTGCGCGCGAGCACGCGGAAGACTATCCGCGCTTGCGCAGTCGTCGGCGCTTGTGCGCGCAAGAAGATTGTAGGCGCTTGAAGATCGTCGGCGCTTACGCGCGTAAGAAGATCGTCGGCGTTTGAGTGCATAAGAAGATCGTCGGCGCTTGAGCGCATAAGAAGACTGTAGGCGCTTGTGCGCGTTAGAAGATCGGCAAGTGCGCGCGGGAAACCATCGGTGCCCGTGCGCGGAAGATCGTCGGCGCATACTCGCGTATGAAGATCGTCAGCGCTAGCGTTCGAAAGGAGATCGTCGGCGCTTGCGCGCCAATAAAATGGACGATCGTCGGCGCTTACGCGTGTATGAAGATCGTCAGCACTAGCGCTTCAAAGAAGATCGTCGGCGCTTGCGCGCATAAGATCGTTGGCGCTAGCGCGCTCGCGCACGTGTAAACGCGTGCGCGCTTGTGCGCTAGGATGAAGGATCAGCTGACAGGACGATCAGGAACTGGGATGTGTCCTGAAGAGGGAGGGCATCCCCTGAAGTGGACCAGGCAGGTCTGCTTCAGAGTCCAGAGCCGACGATCACACTGGAAGTACTGTTTGATACTCCGAGGAGTGGTCTCTATGAGAGACCTCTCCCGCGAATGGGAGAGGTGCTCTTCATAGAAGAGACTTGGAGACACTGCAGGCTGAACCACTGGTGAGCGCCTGTGCGCTATCTCAGGAACTCCAACGATGAGCGCTAATGCGCAGGGAACGTTGGCGAGCAGTGCCTGGAACAGGGTGTCTCTGAATAGCAGTCTCAGGAACAGCAGGACCAGCAGGCGAGCGGCCGCGCAGGAGAACGTTGGCGCGTAGGGAATACCTGGCGCTTAAGGGACTTACTCATAATGTGAGAAAAGCCCCTTTGCCCCGAAGGGATCAGTGTTCGTTGGATAACGGGGGGCGTGGGCGCCCACAGCGCGTCGGCAGCCAGGAACGGAGACGGCAGGTCAGCAGGTCACCAAAGGCCTAAGGTAGCCTGAGTTGCGAGACCCTGAAGGGTCAGCGCAAACGAGAACCGAAGTTTCCTTGTCACTAAACACTGAAGTGTAGGAGTGACTAAAGTTACGAGAGCCCAAGGGTTCTGCGTAACTAATGTTACGAGACCCCGAAGGGTCAGCGTAACGGGAAACCGAAGTTTCCTTGTCACTAAACACCGAAGTGTTAGGGACTAAAGTTACGAGAGCCCAAGGGTTCTGCGTAACTAATGTTACGAGACCCCGAAGGGTCAGCATAACGAGAAACCGAAGTCTCCCTGTCACTAAACACCGAAGTGTTAGTGACTGAACAGCAAGCTGGTCTAATCAGGAACAATCCTCCGAAGAGGAGCTATGAGTGGCCTCTCTCGCGAACGAGAGGGGTGAACACTTCGTAGAAGAGACTTGAAAACACTGGTGATGTTGCCCCAAGGGCCGTAGAGTCAGCAAGCTGACCTATAAGGAGCAATCCTCCGAAGGGGAGCCCTTATGAGTGGCCTCCCTTGCGAACGAGAGAGGTAAAGACTGAACCTGCAGCTGCTCAGCCCCTTGAGCATAGCTACAGAAGAGACCGCTCAGCCCCAAGAGCATAGTCACAGGAAGTTCCATGGACCGGCCTTGCAACTGCTCAGCCCCTTGAGCATGGCTACAAGAGCGGTAGCTCAGTACCAAGATCAACCGCCTAAGGACCAGGAAAATTAAGGTATGAGGAGTTCCCCCAACAGGGGGAAGATCTCACACCTGGGAAGGGAACCTGCCTCGAAAGGGAAGTTACCTACCCCTGGAGGCGAACCTCCTTATCGTTCTAAGATGAACTGAAGAGCTGACAGTTGTCACAGGAGAACTACTAAGGGAAAGAATAATGCCCACGACGATGTCCTAGAGAGACGGCAGCGACAGCAGACTCCCCAGGCATAAACAGGACTGCTCTGCTTCGGTGGCACACTTCAGTCAAACGAAGAAAAATGACAAATTCGGAGATAATTTGTATTTTTCCTAACCATACAAACCTTAGCTATTTACATAGGGGGGTTTACTTTCGGCGTAGCTGAAATTGACGAGCCAATAGTTTTTAACAAGGGTTAATTACCCCCGTGCTAGTTAGCGGGGGTAGGGGAAGGGATAGCTTGCTACCCCTCCCCCCCACACACTGGTGATTTGCTTCACTTCACTTAGAGGTAGGACTTGACTTAGGGGACAGGGGTGGCGGGCAAATATGTGTAAATAGCTAAAGTTTGTATGGTTAGGAAAAATACAAATTATCTCCGAATTTTTCATTTGTTCCGTAACCGAAATACAAACCACGCTATTTACATAGTGTGACTTACCCCTTAGGAAGGGTGGAAAGTCCCCAGCCATACTGGCTTCGGCGTACCCGGGGACTCAGAATCCGAGTGATCCGCACTCGAGAAAAGGAGTCCCTGCACCTCACAAGTTTCTTGCTCCGCAAGGAAACGTGCGGCCTACATAAGCTTGTGTGTGAAGGAAGAAAGTGTGACCCGTCCTAGGCAGTTGACCTGGAGTTCTAGACGGAACTCTGGGTTAGGACGTTCCCAATACCACCTCGTCAGGGTATGGGGGACGCAACAGTATTGTCTCAATACTTGGAACACAAGGAAGCATGGTTTACCTGCAGAGGTTTGAGGTCAGCTATGCAGAGACAAGGATGCTGCTTCCCCAGTAGAGGGGACGATGAAGAAAGAAGTAAGGGCCAGACATACTTCTTCCGTTCATGCACTCTAAAACCTGGTAACAATGCCCTCAACCTTCTGCTACCTGTCCAAAAAGGAGCCTGAGGTTAGACCAGCTGTTGTGTAGCCACCACAGAGCGATAGAAACGTATCTATAACCCTGTGGGTCACGTCCTGCAGGAAGTGGGCTGCGAAGGTCACTACACGCTTCCAGACTCCAGCTTGTAGCACCTGCGTCACAGAGTAGTTCCTCTTGAAGGCGAGGGACGTTGCGATGTATCCAACATCGTGCTGTAGGGCGACGTGACGGGGGAGGGTCTAGATTCAGGTTGAGATGAATGCCCTTGAGTCCGAGCTGAACAGGCCTACTGGTGACTCTCCCCTGCGTCCTTCCTGTGCTCCCAAACCGGGCTTGCACGTGAGGACAAACTGCAGCTGTTCTCAAGGATAACCCCTCGGTTCCTTTACTGGCAAGGAGGAGAGGGTCTAGGTCATCTGATACAGAACGGAGACTCGAAATCTTGAAGGAGTCGAACCGAAGGTCCGGGACTCCAAGATTCTGAGTCTAGAAAACAACTCAGGAGCGAACCTGAATGTTACCTCCCCCTATCCTCTTGAAAGGGCGGAGTCGTACGAGACCATGAAGATTGCTTACACACTGGCCGAGGCCAGAGCGAGCAGAAGCACCGTCTTCCAAGACGGACGACGATCAGAGGCCTGACGTAATGGTTCGCAATAAGATCTCTTAAGGGACTTAAGCGTCCGAACCATGCTCCATGGAGGAGGTCTCACTCCGACTGGGGGCAGGTACGTTCGTAGCTTCGCATGAGCGAAGAAAGATCCAGCGGGAAGGAAAAAGTCTATTCCTTTCAGCCTGAAGGCCAGGGAAAGGCTGAGCGATAGGCTTCACTGCCGAGAGCAGAAACGAGTTTCCTCCCGCCGATAAGCAATAACTCCGTTATTGCTGGAGTAGAGGCATCGAGGGAAGAGGTACCTCTCCCACGACACCAACCACAGAAGACTCTCCACTTCGCCTGGTAGACCCCTGCGGATGACTATCGCAGGTGACGCGACCTCCGCTCCGCGACTGTTACGGGGTGTCTCTTCGTGAGGAGGTGGCGTAGTGTCTCCAGGCGTGAAGCCGAAGCGATGCTACGGCTTGTGAAAGATGTTGCAGTGTGGTTGTTTGAGTAGCCTGTGTCGTGGAAGAAGCTCTCCCGGGAGTTCCGTCAGGGGATGCAGAAGGTCCGGAAACCATTCAGCGTATAGTCGCAGCGGAGCTCTCAGGGCCATCGAAAGGTTGACAGACAACCTGGTCTCGTTGAGACCCCTTCTCAACAGACAACAATGGTGGGAAGACGTAGGCGTCGATGCTGTCCCACCGTCACCGGAAAGCATCTTGCCAAAGAGTCTTGGGGTCTGAGACTGGAGGGAAGTACAGCGGCAGCTTGAAGTTCCAGGCTGTCGTGATCGGGTCCCCCAGGACAGGACTTGCTGGTTACTAGAGGCCAAAGACCCCCAGGTACTCTCTATCTGTGAGGCTCTGCTCAGATTGTCGGAGAGAACATTCCTCAGCCCGGAATGAGCGAGCCGGTAGTGGTATTGAGTGGACTTCGGATCATCTCAGTATCTCTACTGCAAGATGCGAAAGTATGAAAATGTACCTCCCTGATAGTTGGAATACGCCAGTACCATGGAGTTGTCGCGCATGGAGCGACTCGGCAGGATCAGTAGGATCTGTATTAGGGCCAGACTACGGCTTCTAAGCCTACCTGAATGATGAGGAGGTACCCTTCAGGTCCTGATCATAGGCCTGAACCAGAACATGCCCCCCCACCCCCATTTCTTTGACGAGTCCGAGAACAGCATCAAATGCGGGGAAAGGATGAGAATATCCACTCCCATGCAAGAGGTTCCATAGGTCAACCCCCGTTGCAGGTCTAATCGTTCTGCTGGTCCCATAGGGGCCAGAAAGTCCGGTTAATCGTTGCTTTGATTCCACCGGAACTTGGGCCGCCTAAAAGGTAACTTATCCTGAGGCGACCGTTCGGGACTTAGACGGGTCAATGAGGAAAGGAGACCCAGGAAACGTTCCAAGATAGGGCTGAAAGCTCTCCTTGACTGAGAAAAGGATCTGCGACTCTCCTCAGCCTTGCCACAGTCAACTGAAGGGAAGGCTCGGAGAAGGAGTCAATATCATGGCTAGATATTCCAGATGTTGAGGAATAAGTAGAGAAGGCTCCTTGCGAATTACCATGATCCCTCACTCTTGGTAAAGTCCCGGAAGCTTGTCCCGGTGTTGAAGAAGGTCGAACCCGAGACTACCGGAGTTAGCCAGACCTCCCAAAAGCGAAGGAGGCAGAAGCCTGATCCTGAGTGGCCATGAGGAAAGCAGGGAGAGTTCTCTGGTGAAAACCTGCGATGCCGCGGCGAGATCGCCACACAGCATCTTAAGCAGGTACATCTGTAGTCTAGGCTGAATTCCAAGTGCTTCCTGGAAGATGGATGGAATGGGACCTGGAAGTACCCGTCCTTCCGATCCAGGGCATAAGGAGTCTTGTGGTCTCGCTACCAGTCTGATCGACTCTGCTGTTTCACGCTGAACGAAGTTTGTTCGACAATCTTGATCAGAGCTGAGAGGTCGATGACGGAACTCCCGTCTCAGATGCTTTCCTACAAGAAAGGATCGACTGAAGAAGCCGGGGGAGAAGCCGTCGACGACCCTATGGAGGACATTCTCCTAAAGCATGGCTCCTTCTGCCCAATGGGCAAACCTCTTGCCGACCCCACGGCATAGAGGCTCAGCGACACTGGATCCGCTGACAGTGGAGGAGAGATGTTAAGAGCGAGGCACGATATCCTTGGCTGATCACGGAGATCGTGCAGGAATCAGCATCGGGAAGCTGTTATCCGAACGAGTAACCTTAGGCATCCCCCCCTGCAAGGGGGGTTGCCAATCCTAGAGTTTGTGAACTCGGCCGCTCCCTCTAGGATTATGCCTCCCCAGGAGAACTTCCCGTCCTACCTGTCCCTGACAGGAGGGAACTGCTATTGTACACCTTGTCTTAGCTTCCGTAGCCGGTTCCAATAACCTAGGCTGACGAGGCTGAATGAAGAGGCGTCGGAGGCTTGCAGGGTCTGGAAGTAAGCGCCTTGGAGGAGTAAAAACGGGATTCGACTTCCTTCGCACAACAGCTGTCCATTTCTCTGACCTTGGGCTCAAACAAGCTCTTCCCAAGGATGGAAGAGTGTCTGAGCTTGTCGACATTCACGGATGGGGCTCCCGAGAGGAAGCCCTCGGTCACTGCATCTCGATGCTCCTACTTCGAGTTTGCCCGCAAGTTCGAAACTTGGCGACGGAACGCAAAGATGCTTGAGCCCGAGAGAAGGAAAGTACCCATGATCTTCCTGGAGCTTCCTTGTACAAATCCTCGGGTCACAATCGGGGAGGGAAAGGCCTGGTAAGCCCCTTCCACGAAATGGTGAAGAGGAAGGGCTAAACCAGTCACCCCCTGCCCGGCGGAGAAATCTCGAAAGAAAAACTCCCTGGCAAGACCCTTCCAGGGAATGGTGGGGAGGAAGGGCTAAACCAGGTTCTGGAAAGAAGAATGTTGCTCAGACCTCCCTGAAGATTCTTCCTGCTCTTGCACGTGCCACGCTCTGCGTTTACGGGGTGAAGACCGTGTTCTGGAAATACGTGCTCCAGAAGACTCGCCAGGTTGCCCGTGTTGCGAAACCCCGACGGAAATCACGGTCGTAATCGCCCTGGCGCTCGCGCGATGGTAAATCAATGGTTCGCTCGTGGGCGACCGTGGAAGCGCCTGTGTGCGGGCACGCAGGTGCGTGGGCGTGCAGACGAAAGTGCGCGAGGGAGCGCAGAAGGAGGGCGAGCGTGGTTGGAAGGGCGAGCGTGGTTGGAAGGGCGAGCGCTGGCGGTCGAAATCCGATAGTGCGGAGGCGAGCGATGGCGCGTAGGCGAGCGACGGCGCGTAGGCGAGCGACGGCGCGTAGGCGAGCGACGGCGCGTTGGCGAGCGATGGCTTACTGGCGGGAATCGCGCTGACGCTCGCGCGATGGAAAACCGTTGGTTCGCGCGCGGGCGAACATGGGTGCGCATGTGCGGGGGCGTGCGGTCGCGAGGGCGAGCGCAGGCGGCCGGGAGACCGATGGCGCGTAGGCGGGCGATGGCGCGTTGACGAGCGATGGCGCGTAGGCGGGCGATGGCGCGTTGACGAGCGATGGCGCGTCTGGCGAGCGATGGCCTATAGGCGAGTGAAGGCGCGTTGGCAAGCGATGGCGCATTGGCGAGCGGAGGTGCGTAAAAACGCTAGCGCGCAGGCAAAGAATCGCGTGGGCGTGTAGGAGATCGCTGACGCGTAAGAGACTAGAGAAGGTCGTCGGCGAGAAGGCGAAGAAAATCTTCTTGCCTGCGCCCAGGTCTGGTAGATCGTGGGCGAGAGGGCGAACGTTAGCGCGCATCGCGCTAATCAGAAGGAGCGCAGGTGCATCAGGAAGGGGAGCGCTGATGCGTGCTGGCAAGCAGGCGATCCTGGGCGTTCAGGAAACCGTTGGCGCCCATGCGCGTAGCAGGAAAGGGCGCGCAGGTGTGCGCTGGCGAACGGAAGATAGCTGGCGCACAGAAGGACAGAAGTACAGGGGAGCGTTGGCTAGCAGGAAGATGATCTACGGTGAGACTCAATTACCGGAGATCGTGGTCCACAGCAGGCGAGCGCTAGAGCGCTACTGCGCGCGGGCGCGCAGGAAAAAACCTGGCACTTAAGGGACTTACCCACACTATGGAATAAGCAGCCCCTTAGCCCCGAGGGGACCGGTGCCCGTTGTAAACGGGGTTAGTTGGCGCCCACTGCGCATCTGCGTCCAGGAACGGAGGTGAAGACTAGAAGGTCTGGCAGGAGTAGAGCAGCTGCAACGGTCGGTACTCGTCGAGGAGGGTCCTCTGCGGAGAACGTCGAACAAAGATGAAGACAACCTCGGACAGGTGCAACACCCTCCGACCTCCGAAGAGGAGTCTCTGAACGTGAACTCCCCCGAGGGGAAGAGTCACTGGCAGGAGAGACCGTAGGCATCAGCTGTCCCCAAAGGGAAACTGAGCCCTAAGCAACAACAGCAGGAGGAGTCCTCCGAAGAGGAGTCTCTGTGATGCACTCCCCCTCGGGGAAGAAGCACTCGCGGGAGAGACCGTAAGGGTCAGCTGTCCCCCGAAGGGGACAGAGGCTTTAGCAACAACAGCATACGGAGTCCTCCGAAGAGGAGTCTCTGTGGTGCACTCCCCCTCGGGGAAGAAGCACTCGCGGGAGAGACCGTAGGGCTCAGCTGCCCCCCGAAGGGGCTTGAGCCTTCAGCAACAACAGACGGAGTCCTCCGAAGAGGGGTGTCTGTGGTGAACTCCCCCCCGGGGGAGAAGCACTCGCAGGAGAGACCATAGGGCTCGGAAGCCCCCCGAAGGGGACTGAGCCTTCAGCAACATCAGCAACAACACCAGAAGAGTTCTCCGAAGAGGAGTCTCTAAGAGTGTCCTCCCTTACGAACGAAAGAGGAACACTTCGTAGAAGAGACAGGTCAGCAAGTGACCTAAAAAGACCAATCCTCCGAAGAGGGGCTCCTGCAGTTGATCAGCCCCGAGCGTAGAGTGATCCCTCGTTTATCGCGGTAGATAGGTTCCAGACTCGACCGCGATAGGTGAAAATCCGCGAAGTAGTGACACCATGCCGAGTTTACATCCATTTCAATCGTTGCTAAAAATATGGCATCCGATTTCATCAGCAAACCACTATTTTTTGGGAAACATCATTTATTCTAGATAATTGCTACTCTTTAAATAGTTAATTGCACATTAAGAAAGCGTGTACTTTTGTTTTTAAATTTCGGGTGTGTTTTAAAAATCGAGTATTGTTGACTGCTTTTTGTTTTACTTTAGGCTGTGATCAGATCAGCTGACATCTAGCTGCCGCTCTTGAGAGCGTACGAATACACTAACAAAGTATCGTTTATACCATTTCTTAACTTATTCAAACCGTCTACTATATACAGTTGATATTACATAAGCACCAATGTGTTATAACCTATCAAATTTTTTTGTCTATTACATTTAAAACAACACACACACACACTCTAGTTATCTCTCTCTCTCTGTGGGCTACTTTTCACTACCTCCCATTCCTTACCTCTCTCTATCTCTCTAACAAATATCTTTGTTGCTCCTCAAAGTTTCATTTATATTGGAAATCAATCATGATTCAATTTTCCTTACTTTCTCCAATCTCGCACCATCGGTCACATCGCGGTATTTTTGAAATTTCCGGAAAATCCGCGATATATGTATATACATGCGTTATGAAAAAAATCCGCGAAGTGGTGAATCCGCGATTGTCGAACCGCGTAGTAGCGAGGGATCACTGTAACTGCAGGTGCGACTGCTCGCACCAAGAGCATAGTCGCACGAAATCCATGGTCCGAGCTTGCAACCGCTCAGCCCCTTGAGCAAGGTTACAAAAGCGGTCGCTCAGCACCAAGAGCATAACCGCCGGAGGACCAGGAACAAAATAAAGGCAAGAGGAGTTCCCCCCAAAGGGAAAAAACTCAAGCCTGGACGGGAAAACTTCCCTCGGAAGGGAAGTTACCCACCCAAAGAGGCGAGCCTCCCGAGTGTTCTAAAATGAACTGAAGAGCTGTCAGTCGTCACGGGAGCACTTCCAGGAGAAGGAGACACGCCCCTGACGAAGATCTATAGGGGAGGCAACAACACCAGACTCCCCAGACCCCAACAAGACAGCTCGCTTCGTTGTCACATTACACAAACAAGACTAGATCGTTAACTGTGACTAATACAGTAAAAAACAAAAGTCATTAGTTAACATCCATTCCCCAGGGAAGACTCCGAAGAGGAATCCCAAGGGAAAAGAACACAAGAATTACACAACAGGCACGTGCCCTCAAAACCACTTATACTCACGGAAGGAGAGCTGTAACAAACACAGAATTATAACAATTATAATTATGTAATTCAAATATGAATGTTCACTAAAGAAAGAACGAAAACTCTGAAAGGAATCGTTCTACAAAAAGCTGAAAAGTCAACAAATACAATTAGATTCATAAACTAATTGAGATAAAATGTACAGCGTAGCAACCCCACCCACACGGGAAGGAAGCTACCCAGGACGTAGTAAAGGTAAAACGTAGCAAAGGGTGAACGACCTCGAAAGAGAGAGAGAGAGAGAGAGAGAGACCGTAGTCAAACTCGATCGCGACCCATGAAAATACACCGTGGTGGCCTAACTGCCGAGGGCTTCACGGAGATATCGTACACTACACACACAAGCACGAACTCTGAAAAGGAAACTTACTGATTTCTATGCTCAAATATATACATAAACACAAAAATATGTTTACATATATATTGAGTATAAGAAAAGTAAGTGATTAAGTAAAGACAAAACATATAAGGGCTGCCAAGCGAGGACGAAGACAGGCATGTCTGTACATCGTCCGAGCTAAAAGTGAAGTGAGACATTTCACCGGTGTGTGAGGGGGAGAGGGGTAGAAAGCTACCACTCCCCTACCCCTGCTAACTAGCGCAGGGGTAGTAAACCCTCGTTAAAATCTAATGGCTCGTCAATTTCAGCTACGCCGAAAGTAAAACCCCCTATGTAAATAACGTGGTTTGTATTTCGGTTACGGAACAAAGCTAAGGTTTGTATGGTTAGGAAAAATACAAATTATCTCTGAATTTGTCATTTGTTCCATAACCGAAATACAAACCACGCTTTTTACATAGGGTGACTTACCCCTTAGGAAGGGCAGAAAATCCCCAGCCTTACTGGCTTTTGGCTTTACCCGGGGACCCGAAATCTGAGTGAGCAGGACTCGAGAAAAGGGGTCCCTGCACCTCGCACTCTTCGTTGCTTGCTACGAACGTGCGGCCTACATAAGTTGTATGTGGAGGAAGTTGTGACTCGTCCTAGGAAGTTGACCTGGAGTTCTTTAGATAGTAATCTAGGCTAGGACGTTCCCAATACCACCTCGTCAGGGTATGGGGGACGCAAACAGTATTACAGTTAATACTAGGAGCACAAGGGAGCATGGTTTACCTGCAGAGGTTGAGGTCAGCTGTGCAGAGACTAGGATGCTGCTTTCCCCAAGGGAGGGGAGAATGAAGAAAGAAGTAAGGGCCAGACATACTCTTTCAATGACGCAGACTAAAACTGGGTAACAATGCCACCAACCTTCTGCTACCTGTCCATCAAGGAGCCTGAGGTTAGACCAGCTGTTGTGCAGCCACCACAGGGCCAATAGAGAAGGTATCGAAGCTCCTGTGGGTCACGTCCTGCAGGTAGTGGGCTGTGAAGGTCGTTTGACGGTTCCACACCCCAGCTTGCAAAACCTGCGTCACAGAGAAATTTCTCTTGAATGCCAGGGACGTAGCGATGCCCCTGACATCGTGCGCTCTAGGGCGACGTGACGGAGGAGGGTCAGGATTCAAGGCGTCTTGAATAACCTTCCGGATCCAGGCCGAGATGGTGTTCTTGGTGACCCTCCTCTTCGTCCTTCCTGTGCTTACGAATAACGCTTGCACATGAGGACGGACTGCAGCTGTTCTTTTCAAGTAACGCCTCAGACTCCTCACTGGGCAAAGTAACAGATGGTCTGGGTCACTTGTTACAGAACGGAGACTCGTTACCCAGGAGTCGAACCTAGGGCGTGACACACCAGGGTTCTGAGTCTTGGCAACAAACTCAGGGACGAACCTGAACGTTACCTCCCCCCATCCCCTTGAATGGGCGACGTCGTAAGAAAGACCATGAAGTTCACTGACCCGCTTGGCCAAGGCCAAAGCGAGCAGGAAAGCCGTCTTCCAAGACAGGTGGCGATCAGACGCCTGGCGTAATGGTTCAAACGGGGCTCTCTTCAGAGCCCTGAGGACCTGAACCACATTCCAAGGAGGAGGTCTTACTTCTGACTGAGGGCGGGTAAGCTCATAGCTGCGTATGAGTAGAGAAAATTCTAACGAAGAGGAAATGTCCACTACTTCCAGCCTAAAAACCAGGCTTAAGGCTGAGCGATAGCCTTTCACCGCTGGAACTGAAAGGCGCATTTCCTCCCGTAAATACACAAGGAACTCTGCTATTGCTGGAATAGTGGCATCGAGCACAGAGATACCCATCCCACGACACCAACCACAGAAGACTTTCCACTTTGCCTGGTAGACTCCGATAGAGGACTCGCGTAGGTGGCGAAACATCCTGTCCGCAACCTGTTGCGAAAATCCTCTCTCCATGAGGAGACGCTGGATAGTCTCCAGGCGTGAAGCCGAAGCGACGCTACGGCCTTGTGGAAGATGTTGCAGTGTGGTTGTCTGAGTTGCTCATGTCGTGGGTGGACTTCCCTCGGGAGCTCCGTCAGGAGCTGCAGAAGGTCCGGGAACCATTCCGCGTGATGCCACAGCGGAGCTACAAGAGTCATGGAGAGATTGACCGATAGCCTAGTCTTGTTGAGCACCATTCTCATCAGACAGAATGGTGGGAAGGCGTAAACGTCGATGTTGTCCCACCTCTGCTGAAAAGCATCCTGCCAGAGAGCCTTGGGGTCCGGGACTGGAGAGCAATACAGGGGCAGCTTGAAATTCAAGGCTGTCGCGAACAGATCTACTGTCAGGGAACCCCACAAAGTCAGGACTTTGTTGGCTATCTGAGGATCCAAAGACCACTCGGTACTCACTATCTGCGTTGCTCTGCTCAGACTGTCGGCGAGCACATTCCTCTTGCCCGGAATGAAGCGAGCCGAAAGTGTGACCGAATGGACTTCGGACCACCTCAGAATCTCTACTGCAAGATTAGATAGCTGTTGAGAAAAGGTACCTCCCTGCTTGTTGATGCAAGCCACTACCGTAGTGTTGTCGCTCATCACCACTACGGAGTGGCCCGCCAGGGTCCGTTGGAACTGTTGAAGGGCCAGGAAAACGGCCTTAATTTCTAGCAGGTTGATGTGGAGGTACTTTTCTGATTCTGACCAAAGGCCTGAGATCCTTTGGTTCAGATTGTGGGCCCCCCACCCTTCTTTTGACGCGTCCGAAAACAGAGTCAAATCCGGGGGAGGACGAGAAGATCCACTCCCTTCCGAAGGTTCACGTCGTTCAGCCACCACCGAAGGTCCGTCAGTTCCGTGGATCCTATTGGAACCAGAAAGTCCGGAGAATCGGAGCCTTGATTCCACCGGGACTTTAGCCGCCACTGCAAGGATCTTATCCTGAGGCGGCCGTTCGGAACTAGACGTGCCAGGGAGGAAAGGTGACCTAGAAGACACAACCACGAATGGGCCGGAAGCTCTTCCCGCCTGAGGAAAGGTTCTGCGACCCTCCTCAGTCTTGCTATCCTGTCGTCTGATCGAAAGGCTTTGTGGAGATCGGTGTTTAATATCATGCCTAGATATACCAGTCGTTTCGACGGGAGCAGAGAGGACTTCTCGAGGTTTACCACGATCCCCAGATCTCAGCAAACCTCCAGAAGTCTGTCTCGGTGTCGAAGAAGGGTCGACTCCGAGTCTGCCAGGATCAGCCAGTCGTCCAGATAACGGAGGAGACGTATGCCGTTCCTGTGCGCCCAAGACGAAATCAGTGTGAACACTCTGGTGAACACCTGAGGAGCTGTGGAGAGACCGAAACAAAGCACCTTGAACTGGTAGATCTTGCTGTCTAGGCTGAATCTCAAGTACTTCCTGGAAGACGGATGGATTGGGATCTGGAAGTGCGCGTCCTTCAGATCCAGTGTGCACATGAAGTCTTGCGGTCTCACTGCAAGTCTGACCGTGTCTGCTGTCTCCATGCTGAACGAAGTTTGCTTGACAAACTTGTTCAGGGCTGAGAGATCGATGACCGGTCTCCAGCCTCCAGACGCCTTCTTTACAAGAAAGAGTCGACTGAAGAAGCCTGGGGAGCCGTCGTCGACCTCCTGGAGAGCATCCTTCTTGAGCATGGTCTCGACTTCTGCCCGAAGGGCTAACCCCTTTGCCATTCCCATGGCATAGGAGTTCAGCGACACTGGATTCGCTGTCAGGGGAAGTGGAGATGTCGTGAATGGGACGCGATAACCTTGGCCGATCACAGAGATTGTCCAAGAATCGGCCCAAAGTTGCTCCCACCTGTGCACGCAACTTTTCAGGCATCCCCCCACAGGTGGACACGCGGGGGGATTGCCAATCCTAGCGCTTGCGGCCTCGGCCGCTGCCTCTAGGATTCTTACCTCCTCTAGAGGACTTGCCGCGCCTTCTGTCCTTGGTCTGAAAGGGATACGGCTTAGACACCCCTGTCTTAGCTGCCAGAGCCTGCTTCAGTGTCTTGCGAGGCTGCTGTTGCTGTTGAGGTGCCGGAGGCTTGTAGGGCCGAGATGTCAGGGTCCTCTGGAGGAGAGAATCTTGATTCGATCTCCTCCACCTCTCAACTGTTCGTTCTATGTCCTTGGGCTCAAGCAGATCCCTCCCAGTAACAGAGGAGTGCCTGAGCCTACAGACGTCCAAGGCGGGGACCTTCGGATGGAACCTCTCGGCCACTGCGTCGCGACGCTTGAGGATCGAGTTAGCCCACAAGTTAGCAACCTGGTGAGCGAGGAACTCGATCGAATGCGTGCCCGAGAGGAGGAAGGTCTCCAAAGCCTTCCTATTGCTCTCTTTGGACGTCCAGCCACGAAGTTGCCTGCATGGCACTCTTCACGACCTTCTCAAGGTTCAGGATCTCCGACGCCGAGAACGTCACCTGCCGGGCGGAGAGCTTCTCGAGAGGAGTTCCCCTGGTCAGCTCTTCCACGGAATGATGGAGCGAAAGGGCCATACTGGACTCCCTCATGATCTCAAAGTACCTCCTCCAATGTACTCGAGGAGGCGGGAGGAGTTTGAACCCGGCAGAAGAACGACCGGAGGTGGCGAGCTCGGAGCTGGGCTTTGACCTTGTCCCTGGCCCCTTTCACCCCTTTGGACCAAGGCAAAGCTGCGCTGGACTTAAGGGGTTTCTGGGTGCCGTAAACCTGGTCTAGCACCGTGTCCTTGCCCTCACGAGGGGCAGTCTCCGGGTCCTTAAACTTGTTGAGTTGCCTCATCAAGCCTAGGACCTGCCAGAAAGCGTGTTCGGACTCGAACTGGTCTCCTCCTTGCGGACTGGCAGCTAAGTCTCCGGTCCCCAAAGGCTCATCTTGGGGAGACACATGGACGTCCTCCTGGGGTCTAGTTGGCTCTGGATGTATCCTGGATGATGATTTCGGAATCGTCTTGGAGTCCTTGGGCTCCCTCCTAGGAGGAATACAGGACTCCAGCAAAGTGGTCGGGAAGGGGGCTTCCTCGCGAGTAGCTTCTCTCCGAAGAAGAGGGGTTCCTCCCATTGGTGCCGTGGGAGACAACCCTGCCTCGCTGGACTCTCCTGAGGACGGAGAAACCTCGTCCATAGGAGAAGGAAAAACAGCACGCGTTGGAGAAGGCGTAGGAGTCCTCCTGACCGACCGCTTGGAAGCCAACTTCTCCCGAGGAGAAGTCACCACGAAGTCCACTCCTCTCCTTCTCTTCAGCGGGGATGAGATTGCCGTGGGTTTAAGTCCCATATCAACAAGGGCCGGTCTCACAGCCTGAACCACTGCGTTCATAATGTGACGGAACCAAGGCTGACGGGTAACTGACGCTGTGTCAGTTATCCCCGCTGGAGGGAAGGGGATCTCCTGACCCTTCGGAGTGGACGCCACGGGGCCTGCCTGAAAAGAAGAGGAAAAAGAATGTTGCATGGACCTCTCCGTAGATCCTTCCTAGTCCTGGTCCTGGTAGGTAATCCTACGCTTGCGCGGTGGCGATCCAGAGGATGATCTGGAAGTCTGTGTCCCTGTCGGTTGGCCGCGCTGATGATCCCTGCGAGAATAGGGATCGCGGCGGTTCTCACGCGAAAAGGCATTCGAGGAATCGCGCGCGGGCGATTTCCGAAGCGCGGGCGCATTGCCGCATGTGGAAGAATGCACGTGGGAGCGTTCGCTCGCGGGCGAGGGGGCGAGTTGGCGCACGTGAAGGGGCACGAGATCGCGCAGGCGAAGGCGTGTGTTGAGCACTAGGTGACTGTCGGCGGCGCATAGGAGAACGGCGATGATCAGGTGAAAAAAGTCGTGAGCGACTTGGCGAGCGTTTGCCAGGCGGATAGCGCTGGCACGTTGGAGAACGCTGGCACGATGGCGAACGATGTCGCGTGTACTCCGGAGAACGACGGCGCGTATCACGGACAGGCGAACGACTGCGCACAGGCGATTTATCGCGCGGGCGAGTCGGAGACCTGGGGCGATCAGACTTAAGAGGGCGATGGCGCTCAGGAAAGCGTTTGCGCACAGGCGAGTGATCGCGTGAACGCGCAGGAGATCGTTGGCGCGTAGTAAGATTACTGCGCACATCTGAAGAGGTGGACGGAGACGAACGCGCAGGCAAACGCTCGCGAACAGGAGCTTTGGCTCGCTGTTGCGCCGGAGCAGAAGGGCGCGCAGGGGCGCGTGGGCGAGGCGAAGGGATGGTACCCTTGCCTAAGTCCAGATAAGGCGATCGTGGACGAGGTGGTGATTGTTGGCGCGCTGGGCGCACATCAGGAACAGACTGAGCAGTAGCGCGGCTGCGCACAGGAGAACGATGGCGCTCAGGAGAACGTGGGTGCGCCTTGCACACATCAGAATATGAGAGCGCTGCCGAGCAGGTGATCGCTGCCGCACAGGAGAGCGCTGGCGAGCAGGTGATCGCTGCCGAGCAGGAGAGCGCTGGCGAGTTAAGTCCGAAGACTGTAACTCTGGGGAGCGCTTGAGCGCTACTGCACGCGAACGTGCAGGTGGGCGCGCAGGGCCCTGTTGGATAACAGGGTGAGAAGGCGCCCAAATCACATCCGCAGCCAGGAACGGAGAAGGCAGGTCGGAAGGTCTGGCAGGCGTAGGGGATCGCGAACGATCCGCGGAGAGGTCAAGGGGCGCTGCTGTGACGGGCTGCTCCTGACGGGGGGGGGGGGGGGGGGGGGGGGGGGGGGGGGGGATCAGGAGAGGACGACTCAAAGAGGCGCCTCCTAACTCCCTTATAGGGAGAAGGAAGTCCTCTGCTGCGTAGAGGCCGACGGGCCTTACGTCGAATACGACCACGAGGAAGGGCGTCCGGGTCATCAGTCCTCCGAAGAGGAGTCTCTGTCAGCGCGCTCCCCCGAGGGGGAGACCCGCCTGCAGGAGAGACCGTGGGACTCCCCTCCCCCCTCGGATGATCTTCGGAGGGGGGCGGAGAGCCATCAGCAACGTTCGCAACAGGAGCAGTATCAAAGGTTTGACCAGACCCGTCGGAAGGCTCGGCCAAAACAGTGACGACAAAATCCGAAGGGAATACCTCCGGTATTACCGACGACTGTTTGACCGCAGCCCCCAACTGGATCAGGTCAAACAGGGCTTCCTTGGAGGGCGACCCCTTAAGCCCCAAGGAAGCCGAAAGCTGAAACAAATCATTATTAGACAGTTTGGTCATACTCATCAAATTCCAAATTATCCTCCCCCGGAGGAGAAGAGGGAGCTGCCACGCTAAGGGAGGCAACGCCCTCTCCCGCACCCCGAGGTCGGGAAACACCACTGGGGCCTGCGCTACCACTCGGCAGTCTCTCACGACAGACCGATCGAGTGGGAGCTTCGGAGGAGGTTCGGGCGGCGGAAGAGGAGTCCTTAGAGCCTTCCTTCTTCAAGGTTGCCCCTGAAGGAGAACGGTCTCTCTAGGACTTCTTACGCCAGCGGCCGAACTTCTCCCACTGGGAGGCAGACCACTCCCAACACTCACTGCAAGTATTCTCCCTATCACACCGTCGGCCTCGGCACTGCGGGCAAAGGGTGTGAGGATCGGTGTCCTCCGCTGACATGAAGGTCTCACAAGGGCGGCCAGCGAGTCCAGGGCACTTGCGCATAATGAAGACAACGGTCGAGGCCAACTTCCAAACACACAGAATTAGAAAAAGAAAAAAAACAAATTAAGGCTGTCATTAACGAGGACGAAAACAGCAACGTCTGTACTTCGTCCGAGCCAAAAGTGAAGTGAGACAACTCACACGTGTGTGGGGGGGGGGAGGGGTAGCAAGCTACACCTTCCCTACCCCCTGCTAACTAGCAGGGGGTAGTTAACCCTCGTTAAAAATCCAATGGCTCGTCATTTCAGCTACACCGAAAGTAAACCCCCTATGTAAATAGCGTGGTTTGTATTTCGGTTACGGAATAAATATACATAAACATAAAGAATGTTTGTATATATATTACAAGTATAAGAAAAAGTAAGTAAAAAGACAAAAAGCATTAATGGCTGTCAAAAAGCGAGGGTGAGAGCGGACACATCCGCTCACCGCCCGAGCCAAAGTAAAAGTGAGCTCATCACACAGGTGTGTGTGTGTGGGGGGGGGTAGCAAGCTACCCCTCCCTAACCCCCGCTAAATGGCGATGGGGGTAGTAAACCCTCGTTAAAATTCTAATGGCTCGTCATTTCGGCTACGCGAAAGTAATAACCCATATTAAATAGCTAAGGTTTGTATTTCAGTTACGGAACAAATTCAAATAACAAGCAGTTACTAAATTTTACCTGAGAACTGAAGAAGCTAATAGAGAGCAACACCTAACCCGAGAACGGGAAAGGAGTACACACCCCGAGGAAATGCCGGCCATTCACATAAGAGTAAGGGCGGCAAGTAAGGGAGTAGCAGTATCAACACAAAGATGACTCCCTTGTGGCGAGACTGCCGTAATACGCTGTCACACTAACAGCACTGTAATAAGTTACATATACTGTATATAAAAACATATGTGAATGTTTTCATATATACTGTATGATGAAAAAACAAAATAACTATAAAACAATCAAAGCCAGTCAAAATTGGGAGTGCAGGGGCAGTATGTTCGTCTCTACTGAGCCAAGAAAGCAAAGTAGTCAACTCACCTCAGGTGTGTGAATGAGCGGGGTGGCCAGGCTACCCTCGCCCCCACCCGCTAACTAGCAGGTGGGGAGTTAGCGGGTGGGGTAGATAGCGGGTGGAGTTGTTATCCCTGGCTGAAAATTATCGTGGATAGTTCAGCTTTGCTGAAAATTATCGTGGATAGTTCAGCTTTGCTGAAAATTATCGTGGATAGTTCAGCTTCGCTGAAAACTACACCCAATATAAATAGCGGAAGGTTTGTATTTGAGCAGGAACAAAAGGATATTAGGAGCTTAACTTGGACAAGAGGATGTTTCGAAACAACAAGCAAAATACCAAAAGATGCATAAAGCAATAACAACGTTAATGACTGATTATGAAAATATGACAAATTTGGAAGTAATTTGTATTTTTCCTAGCAATACAAACCTGGAGCCCTTTATCATGAATTACTTATTTTGGCGAAGCAGAAACTAAATGAAGCTTTTGAAAATAGGGTTTAACTACCGACCACTAGTTAGTGGGGGTGGAGCAGGGTAGGTTAACAAACCCCGCTCACACCAGCACTGGCAACTAAGCATCATTTTTTAATCAAACAAGACTTTAGGGAGGGGGGCAGTGCTTGCAAGTCACTACAGTGAACCCTCGCTACTTCGCGGTTCGACCATCGTGGATTCACCACTTCGCGGATTTTTTCCATAACCCATATATATACAGTAACATATATATATATATATATATATATATATATATATATATATATATATATATATATATATATATATGTATGCATGTATTTATGTATATATGTATGTATGTATATATGTAGGTATGTATATGAGTATACATATAAATATATATATATATATATATATATATATATATATATATATATATATATATATATATATATATATATATATATATATATATATATATATATATATATATATATATATATATCTAAAGTAGGAAGATGTGATGTAGTTCTAAGGGAATAGTATGAGAAATGTTATTTTTATAATAAAATAAATTTTTGAATATACTTACCCGGTGATTATATAAGCTGCAACTCTGTTGCTCGACAGAAAACTCTACGTTAAAAATCCGCCAGCGATCGCTATGCAGGTAGGGGGTGTACTTCAACAGCGCCATCTGTCGTGCAGGTACTCAGTACTCAATGTAAACAAAGAACTCAATTTTCTCCTCGGTCCACTGGGTCTCTATTGGGGAGGAGGGGAGGGTCCTTTAATATATAATCACCGGGTAAGTATATTCAAAAATTTATTTTATTATAAAAATAACATTTTTCAATATTAAACTTAGACGGTGATTATATAAGCTGAATCACACCCAGGGGGGTGGGTAGAGACCAGCAATAATTGTTTACATTATTATGAGCTAAGGATTTTTTATTTCATTTTAGCAGTTATTCAAAATAACAAACATAAAATAAATAAGTACCTGGTAAGGAAGTCGACTTGAACAATTACTCTGCCTTTTTAAGTACGTCTTCCTTACGGAGCCTCGCGATCCTCTTAGGATGCTGAGCGACCCCTAGGAGCTGAAGTATCAAGGGTTGCAACCCATACAACAGGACCTCATCAAAACCTCTAATCTAGGCGCTTCTCAAGAAATGACTTTGACCACCCGCCAAATCAAGTAGGATGCGAAAGGCTTCTTAGCCTTCCGGACAACCCAAAAACAATAATAAAACATTTCAAGAGAAAGATTAAAAAGGTTATGGAATTAGGGAATTGTAGTGGTTGAGCCCTCACCCACTACTGCACTCGTTGCTACGAATGGTCCCAGAGTGTAGCAGTTCTCGTAAAGAGACTGGACATTCTTAAGATAAAAAGACGCGAACACTGACTTACTTTTCCAATAGGTTGCGTCGATTATACTTTGCAGAGATCTATTTGTTTAAAGGCCACGGAAGTTGCGACAGCTCTAACTTCGTGTGTCCTTACCTTCAGCAAAGCTTGGTCTTCCTCATTCAGATGGGAATGAGCTTCTCGTATTAACAGTCTGATAAAATAGGATAAAGCATTCTTTGACATAGGCAAAGATGGTTTCTTAACTGAACACCATAAAGCTTCAGACGGGCCTTGTAAAGGTTTTTTAAATAGAACTTAAGAGCTCTTACAGGACATAAGACTCTTTCTAGTTCATTACCAACCATACGATAAGTTTGGAATATCGAACGATATTGGCCAAGGCCGAGAAAGCAGCTCGTTTTTGGCTAGAAAACCAAGTTGTAGAACATGTAGCCGTTTCGGATGAGAATCCGATGTTCTTGCTGAAGGCATGAATCTCACTGACTCTTTTAGCTGTGGCTAATCATACCAGGAAAAGTGTCTTTAAGGTGAGATCTTTCAGGGAGGATGAATGTAGCGGTTCGAACCTGTCTGACATAAGGAATCTTAGTACCACGTCTAAATTCCAACCAGGTGTAACCAAACGACGCTCCTTCGTGGTCTCAAAAGACTTAAGGAGGTCCTGTAGATCTTTATTGTTGGAAAGATCTAAGCCTCTGTGACGGAAGACTGATGCCAACATGCTTCTGTAACCCTTGATAGTGGGAGCTGAAAGAGATCGTTCTTTCCTCAGATATAAGAGGAAGTCAGCTCTTTGAGTTACAGAGGTACTGGTCGAGGATACGGATATTGACTTGCACCAGTTTCGGAAGATTTCCCACTTCGATTGGTAGACTCTAAGGGTGGATGTTCTCCTTGCTCTAGCAATCGCTCTGGCTGCCTCCTTCGAAAAGCTTCTAGCTCTCGAGAGTCTTTCGATAGTCTGAAGGCAGTCAGACGAAGAGCGTGGAGGCCTTGGTGTACCTTCTTTACGTGTGGCTGACGTAGAAGGTCCACCCTTAGGGGAAGTGTTCTGGGAACGTCTACTAGCCATCGAAGTACCTCGGTGAACCATTCTCTCGCGGGCCAGAGGGAAGCAACTAGCGTCAACCTTGTCCCTTCGTGAGAGGCGAACATCTGCAGTACCTTGTTGACAATCTTGAACGGAGGGAATGCATATAGATCTAGATGTGACCAATCTAGGAGAAAGGCATCTATATGAACTGCTGCTGGGTCCGGGATTGGTGAGCAAAATATTGGGAGCCTCTTGGTCATCGAGGTTGCGAAGAGATCTATGGTTGGCTGGCCCCAGGTGGCCCAAAGTATCTTGCATACATCCTTGTGGAGGGTCCATTCTGTTGGAATTATTTGTCCCTTCCGACTGAGACAATCTGCCATGACATTCAAGTTGCCTTGGATGAACCTCGTTACTAGTGATATGTCTAGACCTTTTGACCAGGTGAGGAGGTCCCTTGCGATCTCGTACAACATCAGAGAGTAGGTCCCTCCTTGCTTGGAGATGTACGCCAAAGCCGTGGTGTTGTCCGAGTTCACCTCCACCACTTTGCCTTGAAGGAGAGACCTGAAGCTTTTCCAGGCCAGACGTACTGCCAGTAGCTCCTTGCAGTTGAAATGCATTGTCCTTTGACTCGAGTACCATATTCCCGAGCATTCCCGACCGTCTAATGTCGCACCCCAGCCTACGTCCGATGCGTCCGAGAAGAGAACGTGGTTGGGAGTCTGAACAGTCAGGGGAAGACCCTCTCTTAGGTTGATATAGTCCTTTCACCAAGTCAGACAAGACTTTATCTTTTCGGAAACCGGGATCGAGACCGCTTCTAGCGTCTTGTCCTTTTTCCAGTGAAAAGCTAGATGGTATAGAAGAGGACGGAGGTGTAGTCTTCCTAGAGACACAAATTGATACACGGATGACAGCGTCCCTACCAGACTCATCCACAGCCTGACTGAGCAGCGTTCCTTCTTCAGCATCTTCTGGATGGAAAGCAGGGCTGGGGGCTGATCGTCTTGTTCAGCAACGTCCTCATCAGAGGGTTCCTCATCCGAAACTGATGAGGAAACGGCAACGGAGTGGGCAACGTCTGACTCGCTGAATCCGGTCGCACTGGTGGATGCGTGACGGAGCCGGACGCAATATCATGGAACTGCTGCACAGTCTGTGAACTGTCAACAACCATGGGTGCGCGAGGAAGCACAGCGTCAACCCGAAACTGTTTAGACCGTCTGGGTTGTGCAGTCAACACCCTACCGGGTTGCTGAGGTTGACGCACTGCGTCACAACAAGTCACCTCTGCTGGTTGTTGAACGTCCTGAACGTCAACAACCACCTCCGAGCGTCGCTTAACGTCACCGTGCGGCTGGCAACCCACACTGGGTCGCATCGGTGGAGGAACCACCTCAACTGGCAGACGCGAGAAGGTTACTTCAGCGTCAACAGGGCGCACAACCGACCGGTTGGAAGGTTGTTGGCCAGAAGGTTCTTCTCCGCATTTAAGTCCTCTATCAAGGACGCAAGCTTGGACTGCATGTCTTGCAGCAAAGCCCATTTAGGGTCTACGGGAGCAGGTGTGGCAACAGACGGGGTTAGCGACTGAGGCGGAACCGTTTACCATCCCTGAAAGCCTTGTTATGCGTGACCTAATAGTACAGCAAAACTTCAAAGGCTCGACAACAGCTGAGAAGTTGACCTGTAAACAACTTGGAGCGTCTCCTGGCTAGGCGCCAGGGAGAGTCTACCAGAATTGAGAAGTCTATCTGGGCAGAGGCATGAACTCCCAAGCCGAGAACTTCTCTCGTGTCATATCAGACTCTCGCTCTATAAACCAGTTTAAAAGAAGGGAAAGCAAAGGCTGTATCCCCCAAACTCCTCCTGGTGAAAAACCAGTCGCCTAGCCAACGTAACGCTCTCTAGGAGAGCGAGAGAGCACTAGCTTAAAAACAACGGCTTCGAAGTAGCTAGGCCTAGTGTAAGCTCTGACGTTTAGGCGAACGAGGAGCAGCAGTTACAAGATCCGGACGAAGATCCTTAAAAAAAATCATCATGATTTAATTAAAGTCCATAGGAGGCTAAGCAGCTTAAGGCTCCTCTCCATCTGACAGAGCCCTCAAGGGAATATCAGTAGGAGGGAGAACAGCAACTTCCTCATCTACAGGAACCTTGTCCGATAAAAGCGGAGTCTCTCACTGGTGCATTAGTAGCGGACCAGAACGCAACGTCATGTAACTGCTTGACAGTCTGTGAACTGTCAACAACTGAACTGTCAACCACAACAGGTGCGTGAGGACGTACAGCGTCCACTCGAGACTGCTTTGACTGCCTAGACTGAGCAGTCAAAACAACTCTAGAATGCGGAGGTTGACGCACAGCGTCAAAACAAGTCAACTCCGATTGTTAGTGAACGTCTAGAACGTCAACAGGAGTATCAGCCAGTGGCCTAACGTCCAAATGCGGCTGAAAAACCACACGAGACCGCATCGAGTGTGGTTCTAAACAACCTGACTGACGTGACTAGGCTACGCCAACGTCAACAGTAAGCACAAAGGAACGTTAGGTTGGCTGAAAGCCAGGATATCGATGAGATAAACGGCTAGACTCAACGGACTAATCGGCAGAATAGTCTTCCATAAGGGAGGCAAGCATATACTGCATGTTTTGCCATATAACCCCTTAAGGATCAACGGAAATGGTTGTGGTAATAGACGAGGGTAACGTCTGTGACCGCAACACTTTGCCTACAAAAAAAGACTTTCGGAGTCTGTGTTACGCTTTTGTTAGGCGGCGAGCAGTTATCCGATGACTGCATAGGGTCAGAGCTGTCCTAATGGCTGTAACCAGGACGCTGGACATGTCCTGAAAGGACTGACTTTCGCTTAAGGGCTTCGAAACCTTGTGACAGGTTTCTTATGCGAAAAGCCTACGGATGGCGAGGAGAAACAACGTCTCTCTCGTCTTATGGTAGGGGAGATCTTGGTAAGATACACCCGATACCATAGAGGGAAAATATCTGTTCGTTGGTCAAGGCCTCTCGAACCCATAAGTCGTTCGACATTACTTCTCCCCTGGGCTTGGGAGCTTGCAAGAGGTCCCGGACTAGGTGAACGACAGGCACGTACAGACGAACCCTCGGACGCAACACTGTAACACTTTGCGCCTCGGACGCAACACTGTAACACTTTGCGCATATCACTTTATCACTTCGATTTTCTGTTTTGCACTTATTTCTACCTGAAACACGCAATTCTACCCTTCATTAAAAGGTAGTAATTGCGAAATAAGTCGTATAATGCAAGTTCATAATACCAGCAAAAAACAGAAAACATATTTAAGATAAAAAGAAAAATCAGTGGCTGGGAAAGAGACTAAACACTAGTTCATATAACTACGTTTTCAATCTCTCACCGCACATAGCCTGGGGACGAGAATAAAAACCTAAAAACGTTTTAACCTTCCTCTCCGTACAGAGACTAGGGACGAGAGTAACACGAGAACAACGTTACCCGCTTGAACGGAACGTTTTCTCTCCTCTCTCTCCCTCCGTCTCAATCTCTCTCTCTCTCTTTCTCTCTTGATTTCGCACCTAAGAGAAGAGCCCAATTATATTTCGTCAAAAAAACATGTTATTTGACTAAAGGAAAAAACTGAAAGGTTTTTCAAATAAAAAGTTCCTTTAAATTAGAATTTAAAACATTTAAGCTAAGAAAGAATGAACAAAACGTCAGAATCAATTTACTCTTACTGCAAAGTGAAACCGTGATACACTCTCTCTCTATCGTAACGATAGAGCGCATGTTGAACGTCCTGAACGTCAACAACTGCGTAGCATAAATAAACTAAACGTTAGTTCATCTTTGAAAACAGTACGAAGACTATCAAAGAAATTCTTTCATAAAATATTACATTTAAAAGGTTTTAAATTCTTTAAAAGCTAATTACGATATAAAGGGCTCAATGTTGATTAACTTCGGTTCCAAGTTAGGACCGCCTACTATCAGGAAAGGTCGCATATAAACAAAACATTAAAATCTATTTTTATATGTTTATAATAAATGGAAAGTTAATCGAAGAGGCCTAATAAAGGCGGAGAGATATAAAATATATAGATCTATAACGTGATAAGATAATTACTAAAAACCTAAACACACTTCCGTCTAAGGGAAGGGTCGGCCATTTAAAAGTGAAAGAAAGTCCATACTCTCTTTGTCACCATAATTAAATCTATCCAAAACGAGTTCAAGTTTTGAGATGAAGATAAAAAACCTGCATAGCGAAAGCTCAAAACTAGAATAGTGTACTTCACCAAATACTGTAGTTGTGAAAACAAATCCAGTTAGCAACAGCGAATTAGTAGGTCTTGCCGGTAGCCCGACAGAGAGAAAATTGAGTTCTTTGTTTACATTGAGTACTGAGTACCTGCACGACAGATGGCGCTGTTGAAGTACACCCCCTACCTGCATAGCGATCGCTGGCGGATTTTTAACGTAGAGTTTTCTGTCGAGCAACAGAGTTGCAGCTTATATAATCACCGGCTAAGTTTAATATTGAAAAATGTCAGGGTAATAAGCAAAGCTCTACCTCCAGTTTGTTTCTTCATTATGATCAGAGATAAATGTAAACAAAACATTGGTTGCCATTTTTTATCGTGCTTTTTAGCGTGTTTAGGAAACGCATGATATAAAATTGCCTTTAATATTTGTGCCTGTTTTAGTTTAGGGTACTGTAGTACATGCATTAAGTGTTCTGTACATTAAAGGGTAGTTTGTTAACAGTACTACGTACAAGGGAAGGTTTTAAGTCTGAATATACATGTTGAATAAATAGGTAAATATGGTGTCACTACTTCGCGGATTTTCACCTATCGCGGCCGCGTTTGGAACCTATCTACCGCGATAAACGAGGGTTCACTGTATGTGTAAAGAGCTCCAGATTTGCATGGCATGGGAAAATACAATTTCTTCCAAATTTGTAATTTGTTCCAGCACAACACAAAACTTATGCTCTTAAATATGCACACACATTTAGGTGGGTGGAAGTCCTCATCCAATTGGCTGGAAGCTGTCCAAGGATGGCCTCTAGTTTGTGTTGACTGAAGGATCCTTGCACCACGTTATTCTTGTATGATGATGGCCTGGGTAAGCATTGCTGGATTGATTGATTGATTTAGAGTTTTCAGGCATCCTGACATCTAAGGTCATTGACGCCGGTAACATTTAATTTCTGGGTCGACCAGTGACAGCCGGTGAAAAGGGTCCTTCTTTACACTTTTCTGCTATAAATCTTCCAAATATACCAGAGAAAGATAAAACCATGGAATGCAGAGGTTACTACCCTCGCGCAAGCACCTTGTGGGTGTCGTGTATATAGCAGGGGCGTGTGAAAACCACTATTCACAGGCTGTCTTCCATTTAGATAATTCCTTCATCAAAGGGAAGGGCCGTAACAGAGGCCCTAGCAACCACACTTGGACCACGCCACCGACACCTAACACGAGCGCCCTCTAGGACATCCTTCTGTTTTGGACTTGCTCGCTTAGTCGTTTTTGTGTGTGCTCTTGGTGTTTTTTTTTCCCGTTTTTGGCTTAATTCATTATGACTGACGCTACTACTTCACCTTTACCAATGTTAAGTACCATAGTTTGTTTTTGACAGCTTTTTACAGTACCGGGCATTTGTTCTCTTTCCAGTAATGTGGATTTTAATTTTGGATCGGCTTGGCCTTCCTCGGCGTCGGCAGCCATTGTGGCGTTGTTCGCTTCGCTGGTATTTCAAGTTGATATTGCCTATCTGGTACTCTGTCATTTAGGTTGTATCACTTACGATTTGTGACCATTATTATTATCATTATTTTATTATTGTTTTACTATGTTATTTTTTGCTAGCAAGTCCAATTTGGACGAACGAAGAATAACGTTCTTGGCTTTGTTATAGTTCAAGTACCCGCCTCGGGATGGCGATCATTTTAGACTATCTTTTTATTTATTTATTACGCAGTCGTTATTCTTCGTTCATGGTTATTACAATTTTTATTATTATTCTTATATCATATTATTATGTGCTTTTGGTTCTTTAGTGTAACCATGAGAGCGTGAGCATGGAGTTCTCGTTTTCTGTTACTACAGTTACGAGTTACCCTTTCTCTCGTTTTCTTTCTTAATCTCGAGTAAGAGAGGTGGATTTCCCGTTTTCCGTTTTATACGATCACGAGTTATCCCTCCCCTCTCTCTTTCTACGGGTTTATGATATTTACGTTCTATTTATGTGGTTACTGTTAATATAGATAGCATTTTTAATAGGTCCCGTTCGTGTATGAGTCATTATTTTGGGCCCACTTTATGCCGCCACCCATAGTTCCGTCCTCTCCCCGCTCCGCCTTGGGAGTAGGTTCGGAACGTTCATCCTCTCCGCCTTGAGTTCTACTCTGCTATAAGAGATACTCATTGAGTTGAAAACTAGTCAGATATTTGGAGTGCAACGGTGAACCCCTGCACTCGGACTCCGGCTTCGGCCTTATGTACACGAACCTTTTTCATGATTAATCACAATTTCATTATTACGTACCTTTGTCACCGGATCTCCGGCTTCACCGGAGATCACCCAGACGTTCAGCATTGAGGTTAACATTATCTTACCGCTGATGTTTATAGTTACATGTTACGTGGTTACAGACCTGTCACTGCATCCTCGGCTCGTCCGTGAATCCGCAGTGTTCATTAGTTTACAGTGAACCCTCGCTACTTCGCAGTTCGACCATCGCGGATTCACCACTTCGCAGGTTTTTCTCATAGCCCATATATATATACATATTGCGGATTTTCCGGAAATTTCGAAAATACCGCAATATCTGAAGACCCCAAATACGATGTTTCGTTACCTGTAATTCCATTAATACTGTAATTAGTAATATCTGCTCTTACTGATTGTTCATTGCATTACATATGACATATAATTCAGCACAGAAAGAAATAAAACACGAAAAGAGAATGTGATCATACGATAATTCAGTACTGTATACAGTACGTAGTAAAATTAAATCAAACATGAAACGCAAATCAGATGCAGTCATACCATATTAGAATGGTGTAAGGCTGCTGATGGCTACTAGTGTACTACAAATGTAATGGATGTGCTTCTTTTCCGTGAATCTTTTGTATGTATACGTACGTAGTACTGCATCCAATAATATTCTTTGTTGCAAAAAATCACATTTCGAATAAGCGTACGAGAGAGAGAGAGAGAGAGAGAGAGACACACATCCTACAACAAAAGCGTAAAATAGCGTACGTAAAGCTGTATTATTATTATTGTTATTAAAATTATTATTGTTATTATTATCATTATTATTATTATTATTATTACTGTACAGTACAGTATACGCAGGGTATCTTGTACTTTGAATTGGTAACCTACGTAGCATATAAGACGGGTTGTGATTGGTTCAAGCGCTGATAGATGACGAATCAGAACTCAAGTTTTGTTATCTAGCCTGTGATTGGTGTTTTGCCCGCATCTCCAACTTCCAGCATCTACGTTTTCGCTGTCACTTTGTCTCCCGCCGTATTGCTGTGTAGACGTTAAGTTATTGTGAACTTTAATCTGTGCTGTGCGTGACTGTTTTAAGTTGAACTTTTTGTTGAACTTTCTGTTAAACCCTACTGTACAATGCCTCCCAAGCGTTCTGCTTCTACTAAGGCTGGTAGTGAGCCTAAACACCACCGAAAGATGATGACGATTGCTGAGAAGGTGACGCTTCTCGATATGTTAAAAGACAGTAGAAGTTACGCGGCTGCAGACCTCGAAGACCTGACGAAATCGGCCAGTGAAGAAGACAGTGAAACACAGGAAGAGATCCAAGAAAATGTCGAAGAAACGGGCTTAACATTAGAACAGCTTGCCAAGCTCTGCAAGCTTGCGAAGGAGGTGAAAGAAATGTTGCAAGAGTGGGACGAGGATATGGTTCGTTCTATGCAATTCTGCAACAAGATCGATGAACACATGACTCCCTACAGGATGCTCTTGCGAAAAAAGAAGCAGCGGCAGCAACTTCCGATCACAATGCCCTCGGAAGAAATTGAAGAAGTGTCTCAGGAAGAAGTTGAAGAGGTGTCCCAGGAAAAGACACCTCCGTCTGAAGAGACATAAAATACTGTACTATCATTGGCTGCACAGTAGAAGACATCATCAGCTTCATCATCATCATTTCTACTGTGCTGCAAATTCATCGCCATCATCATTCAAGTTTTTCTTGAAATTCTTTCGTGGTGAGTACAGTAACAATCTTTATTTTTTACTTTAATATTCTAACATTTTAATATTTGTGCCTGTTTTAGTTTAGTACTGTATGCATTAAGTTAAAGGGAAGGTTTTAAAAGTCTGAAGAGTATACATGTTGTAACCTATCATATTTTTTTTTGTTTAAAATTTACATTTACGTACGTAAAACAATCTCTCTCTCTCTCTCTCGTCTCTCTCTTTTTCGTAAATTGTTTTCCTGCTTTGCTACGTACAGTATGTACTGTATGATTTTAAATAGATACGGTAAATAATATTTGTAATAACATATTTTCTAAGAGCTTTTACTGTAAATATCATTATTTATCACTTTCATCATGCGCGTTAAATGCCTTCTTTGTTTACTGAGCGTGGTTGTTTACTGAGCGTACTTTATGACGCTGTCGTTTCAGGCGGCGTCATAAAGAAAAACATTTCATTTGGAAGTCCTAAGAAAAATTAAGTAAAAAATTGGTAATAACAAAATCAACATGCTGTACTGAATAATCAATATAATCGATGCAAAAACTAACCTATACACAGATGTGTAAATGCGTTTGTTTCTTCATTATGATCAGAGATAAACGTAAAGAAAAAATTGGTTGCCATTTTTTATCGTGCTTTTTGATATAAAATCGCCTTTAATATTTGTGCCTGTTTTAGTTTAGGGTACTGTAGTACATGCATTAAATGTTCTGTACATTAAAGGATAGTTTGTTAACAGTACTACGTACAAGGGAAGGTTTTAAAAGTCTGAATATACATGTTAAATAAATAGGTAAATATTGTGTCAATACTTCGCGGATTTTCACCTATCGCGGTCGGGTCTGGAACCTATCTACCGCGATAAACGAGGGTTCACTGTAGTCTGATTTTGCTTTAATATATTAATTTGTAGCTCTAGCTATCAATTATAGAACCATGCTAGGCACACATAATTAATGTTATCTAGATTCTTTAGTTCAGCTGATCACTGACCAGAGTCTCAAGGAACATCCAGACTTATGTCTCCTTTCTTTTACAGAAGGTCTGCTGCGCTGCCAAGGGCTGCCCCGCTGCCTTTAATGATCCCCTGGGCCATGATCTATGCCAGTCCCATGCGCATTGCGCCATATCCTTCTCTCGGGAACCGGGACAAGCCCCCTACATGGTATGGTTCCCGGAGTCATGCATGCTCTGCTACGAGCTGTCATCCCTACTCCTGAACGATGATGTAAGTTGGTTCTAGTTTGTTCCTTTTGGTATTCTTTGGCGATGATTTAATTTGTTCTTTATATATGTATACATCCCTTATTGCGGAGAACGGTTCTCTCCTTCATCACTAATCCCCTCACCTCTTTCAGGCTGATGATGCATCTCTCCGGGCTGCAAGAGCTGCTCTCCGCCCTTGGGTGTCAGGCTTTGGAAGGAATGCTCCGTCTGGCGCACCCTATCTCCTCGACGGAGACATGGCCTCTCGCCTGTTCCCGGGCTCTACTACTGCGGCAGTTCCACCGGAGACAGCGGCCCCGCTAATTGAGGCGGTTAGAGCAACCATCCCAACGGAAGAGGAAGCTTTATTGGCGGGGGACGCATCCTCTCTAGATTTGGACGTCGAACCCATGGATGAGCAGGTAGGTGGTGGTGAGTTGGTAGACCCCCTTTTATCTGTCACTCCTTCCTCTACCTCTTCCTTCCACGGCTTTGATAAGCCTACGGCTTCTCCTCGGGATCCCTCCGTTCCTGTACGACCCATGGTGAAGCCACTACGTACCTTTAAGCCTTCAGCTTTGCCATTATCTGCGTCACCGGTCCCTGGACCCTCAAAGGATCCTGATGTTCATATTACTTTGCATAAAACCGTGACTGCTAAAAAGACGAAGTCCGCTAAGTCCAGGGATTCGTCAGCGAGTCGTGCTCAGGATCCCTCCTTCCCCGCCGACCTGATCAGGGATATTGTTAAAGAGCAGATACAACAACATTCTAGGGCAAGCCAAGGAGCTATGACGGAGCTCAAAGATATGGTGGCGAATCTGATCCGTTTAGGAACTCAGATGCCTCCTCCTTCAGCCCCAGACGCATCGAAGTTACCCCCCTTCGATAAAAACAACCCATGGAGGTTTGCCTTACATGCTCCATATATAGATGGTACCATAACTCTGGATGGCATAGGCACCCGCCCTCTAGACGACCTAGAATTTTACCCTCCGGGACTAGAATTCCCATTCAACAGCTTCGTCCGTTTGAAAGAGCATGCCTTGGTTAGGTTAGACAAGGTACCGAAGGAAACGGTAATATTTCCTAAAGAGCAGGCCCAAGCTGTCTGGGCCAGGACGTTGTCGGACTGGGGGTGCGCTAATTCCAAGCTCACCCCACACATAGGAGCCTACACCATATTTACAATTGCTCCCGTTATTACCTTACCTATTACGGATAAATTGGCAGATCTTACTATTCAAGCTGTCAAAGAAGGTTCTGCCATGCCGGCTCTTAAAGAGACGGACCCCACCTCCATGCTCATCCAGAGTACCTCTACTACCTGGGACGATGCTTCCTCTACTTTCACAGTAGGGAAGTTAGACCCAGACTGCGCCTCTAATCTGTTTTCCGAGAAGCTTCCCAAATTACCGGAGAATCTTCTCAAGACTGAGTTTGAGGCACGGAATAGGTTAGCTAGGTCTCTCCACTCCATTACCTCCGCGGAGTCCCTAGCCTCGCTTTATCCGACTGAGACCTTGTTTCGGATATTCCCGAAGAACCTGTCTCTGTACTTCCAAATCGACCTACACGATTTCTGGTCTGCTCGGGTTAGTTGCAGGAAATACGTTCTGTCTGAGGCCTCTATCAGACATGAACCGAACAGGCTGATAGCTTCCTCCTGCTGGGGTAAAACCCTCTTTCCTCAGGAGGAGGTGAACAAGGTTCTGCAAGACGCTGCGAGAGCAAACCAAAATTTGCAAGTGAGGTGGGGCTTCACTGCCAATAGGAAGGTCGAAGCCCAAAAGCAAGCTTCTTCAAGAAGAAGCAGAGATTTACCCCTTACAAGACGAACCGGGGTCACTACCATCAATCGTCAGTTACCCACTCGTCATCACAGTCTCCCTCTGCTTCGACGTCTCTGCAACCGAATCCCCCTCAACAGGTGGTCTACCTCACTGCTCCCCCAGGTACACAACCCAACCCCGTTTGGATGCCCTCGCCTGCATACAACCCTAGCTCCGAACCCTCAGGTTCCTTTCGTGGACACCAGAGAGGAAGCTACAGGGGTAGAGGACAGTTCCGCCAACGAGGCGGACCTAGGACAAGGGGTGCTCGGGGAGGGAAAGGACCTAGATTCACTCCCTCGCAATGATGTGGACCCGGTAGGGGGGAGACTTTACCACTTTCGAGACCATTGGACCTTCAGTCCGTGGGCTCACAGCATAATCTCCAAAGGTTTGGGGTGGAAATGGTCACAGAGTTCTCCTCCTCCACCAGTGACCTTCTTCCAGAAACCCACTCCCATCCTGAAAGAGTACACCACAGAGTTACTCAAGAAGAAAGCAATCAAACGGGTTCGATCGCTGAAGTTCCAAGGCCGCCTGTTCACAGTTCCGAAGAAAGGCTCGTCGGCATTGAGAGTGGTCCTGGACTTGTCAAAGCTAAACTCTTACATTCTCTGCGACAAGTTCCAGATGTTGACTATCTCTTAGGTACGGACCTTACTTCACCGTGGGGCCGTCACCACCTCTATCGATCTTACCGACGCCTATTATCATGTACCAATAGCTCGAAACTTCTCTCCTTACCTAGGTTTCCGCCTAGGCAGGAAAGCCTTTGCGTTCAAAGTCATGCTCTTCGGCCTCAACATCGCTCCCAGGATATTCACGAAACTGGGAGAGACAGTGTTAGAACAACTCAGGAACCAAGGGATACAGATCATTGCTTATCTGGACGATTGGCTCATTTGGGCTCGGTCGGCACTGGAATGCAACAGAGCTACGAAAAAAGTACTTCGATTTCTCGCCAACGTGGGATTTCGGGTCAATCTCCAAAAGTGCCGCCTGCAACCATCAGGCCACTTCGAATGGTTAGGCATTCAGTGGGACCTTTCAAAGAACAAGCTGTCTCTTCCTTCCAAAAAGGTAAGAGAAATAGCTTCCAAGATCAAGAATTTTCTCAAACACAAACAGGTGTCCAGAAGAGCCTTAGAAAGAATCCTCGGCCTTCTCCAATTCGCTTCAGTAACAGATCCCCTATTAAAAGCCAAACTCAAAGACATCAATCGAGTTTGGAGAAAGAGAGCTACAGTACCTTTAAGAGACAAGGTCTCGAAGATCCCCTCTGTCTTGAAAATGAGACTACGCCCATGGTCTGAACCGAAGAACCTCTCCAAATCGGTTCCTCTACAATTCCCACCTCCACAAGAGACAATTCATACAGACGCGTCTCTGAGTGGATGGGGGGGGGTTACTCCGAACATCAGATGTTTCAGGGCTCTTGGTCACCCGCAATGAAACAGTTCCATATCAATGTTCTCGAAGCCATGGCAGTGTTCTTGACCCTGAAGAGAGACTCTCCTCCGAGGTCGACCCACATCAGGGTAGTGTCAGACAGCACAGCCGTAGTACACTGCGTCAACAGAGGAGGATCCAAGTCACCCAACCTAAATCAGATCCTGGTCACTATCTTCGCCTTGGCAACAGAAAAGAACTGGTACCTGTCAGCAACTCACCTAGCGGGAGTCCAGAATGGGATAGCGGACTCACTATCCAGGACGAGACCACTGGAATCAGAATGGTCTCTAGACATAATTTCATTCCGGTGGATACTCAGGCTGGTTCCGGGCCTCCAGGTAGATCTATTCGCAACTCAGAGGAATCACAAACTTCCTTGTTATGTGACCCCAAACCTGGACCCTCAGGCTTATGCCATGGACGCATTAACCCTGGATTGGATCCATTGGAAGAAGATTTACCTATTTCCCCCAGTGAATCTTCTATATTTCCCCCAGTAAATCTTCTAATGAAAGTTTTACACAAACTACGCTCCTTCCGGGGGGCAGTGGCCTTAGTAGTACCTCACTGGCCAAAGAGCAGTTGGTTTCCTCTCCTCCTCGAGTTGAAACTCCGTCCCTTCCGGATCCCATTCCCCAAACTGACCCAAGTAATCCAAACTCAGACTGTGTCAGATTCCTCAAGGATAGCCAAAACCCTAACTTTGTGGACTTCATGAAGTTTGCAGCTCGTAGAGACGCAAACATTGACCCGGAAACCGTTCTCTTCATCGAATCAGACAAAAGGGACTCGACAATTCGTCAATATGATTCGGCCGTTAAGAAACTAGCAGCTTTCCTAAAGAATTCAGACCATACTCATATGTCTCCGAATTTAGCATTCTCTTTCTTTAAGTTCCTATTTGACAAAGGCCTAGCAGCTAGCACTATAACCACCATCAAGTCAGCTTTGAAGAAGATCTTCCTTGTTGGATTTAACATTAACCTGGCTGATTCCTATTTCTCATCTATTCCAAAAGCGTGTGCTAGGCTTCGACCTTCAGTTCGGCCACAAAAGGTCTCTTGGTCTCTGAACGATGTCCTCAAATTTGCGTCGGACACGGACAATGAATCCTGCTCTTATATCACTCTTCTTAGGAAGACTTTATTTCTAACGGCTTTGGCCTCAGGTGCTAGAATCTCAGAACTAGCAGCTCTCTCACGAAACCCGGAAAACATAGATTTCCTCCCTTCAGGCGAAGTACTCTTTTCTCCAGACAGAGCTTTCCTAGCTAAAAATGAGGATCCGCAAAATAGGTGGTCCCCTTGGAAGATTATCCCTCTTCCACAGGATCCTTCTCTGTGTCCAGTCACTACTCTCAGGGCCTTTTTAGCTAGAAATGCCACCCGCTCGTCTGGCCCCTTGTTTATCAGGGAACAAGGAGGTACTATTTCCATTCAAGGTATCAGACAACAAATCCTCTACTTCATTAAACATGCTAATCCGGAATCATTTCCCCATGCTCATGATATACGGTCAGTAGCTACCTCCATCAATTACTTCCAGAACATGGACTTTGATGACCTTAAAAAATATACGGGTTGAAAATCTCCTATGGTTTTCAAACGCCACTATCTAAAGAACTTACAGGCCCTTAAATACCCAAAGGTTGCAGCGGGAACTCTTATCTCTCCCCATTAATCTCTTCTTCTTTCTTTCTTCCATCTCTTCTCTTCTCCCTCCTACCCGCCACTCACACCACGTCGTCACTCTCCTGGGTGGTTCGTTAGCCCCAAGATATTTACCATGTTTAATTCCTATGGTTTAACTGTTATTGTATTTACCGTTCCTTTAATGTTTAGATATGCTTAGACATGTAAGATTTGATGCCTTTTGCATTTGGACACTCAGATGTTTCCTTGTACAGTATTCATATTTATTTAGCCTTACGTTCCCTATGTCCTTTGGCTAGTTTGTAATTTTATGTTTACTTACAGTATTATATTATATTATTGTCTTACATGGTGTTTGTATTCTCCTCATTATGTTATTACTTTTTGGGCTTGGAAGGCATTCTCTGGTACATTTTCACCGGCCGTCACAGGTCGACCCAGAAAAGGGATTTTGACGAAGAAAAAATCTATTTCTGGGAAGAGACCTGTGACGCCCGGTGAAACCCTTCCCGGTTATTTTGTACGGACCCACCCTTTCCTTGCCAAGCCATATGTTCTTGCAGAGGGATGTCCTAGAGGGCGCTCGTGTTAGGTGTCGGTGGCGTGGTTGCTAGGGCCTCTGTTACGGCCCTTCCCTTTGATGAAGGAATTATCTAAATGGAAGACAGCCTTTGAATAGTGGTTTTCACACGCCCCTGCTATATACACGACATCCACAAGGTGCTCACGCGAGGGTAGTAACCTCTGCATTCCATGCTTTTATCTTTCTCTGGTATATTTGGAAGATTTATATCAGAAAAGTGTAAAGAAGGACCCTTTTCACCAGGCGTCACAGGTCTCTTCCCAGAAATGGAGTTTTTATAATAAAACAAAGTTTTATGAATACTTACCTGGCAGTTATATATATATAGCTGATATCTCTAAATCGGCAGAATTTTTCAAAACGAGGCAACCGCCTTGTGGTGGTTGGGAGGTAGGTGGTCACGCCCGTCACAGGGTGGTACAAGGAACCATTCCCGTGTTCAAGACTTCAGTTCATCTATGCCCGACCTGTCTCCTGAGGGGAGGTGGGTGGGCCTTCGAATATATATATAACTGCCACGTAAGTATTCATAAAACTTTGTTTTATCATAAAAACGCCATTTTTATGAATAGTACTTACCTGGCAGTTATATATATATATATATAGCTGATTCACACATTTGGAGGAGGGAAACAGACAGTAAACATCGTTGGGGAAACAACAAAAGAGTTGTAGGAGATAAAAACACCTTGATTCCTTGCCTGCTAAGGTAGCTGATTTCAAAGGTACAGCCTCTAGAGTGGCTTTCCCTTAGGAGTGTTTATCCAGGAGTAAGCCTGCAATGCTGGAAAAAACTCAATCGAGTCTGTCAAAGGGATAAGACCAACAACTTGACTAGACTTCAGAAACTACCTTCGCCCCATATAATAAAAACTGCAACCTTACTAAAACTAACCACCTAACCCTGCAATATAGACAGAAACTATCAATCTAGACTGAGGGAATCGTACCACAAGACGAAGTCCTCAGACTATCATAAAAACACAAACCCTCATACATGCATATAAACTAAGGTTGAGTGGGGTTATTAACTCCTTTGCCTAATACAGAAACTGCAGCTATGTATGGGCCCAAGGTATAGCACTTGCTAAAGTCTACTCTCACCTCTCTAAGATAATGAGAAGCGAAGACAGAGTTGCTCCTCCAGAAAATTGCATCCATGAATAGCCTAACTAACATATATTCCTGACATGCCAGAGAGGTAGCAATGGCCCTCACTTCGTGAGCCCGTAATTTCAACAGGGCGTAGTGTTCCTCCTCACACAAGAGGTGGGCTTCCCTAATTTATTCCCTCAGGAAAAAGGACAAAGCATTCTTAGACAGGGTTTTTTGGTGGATCTTTCACTGAACACCATAACAAGTTGGATGCACAGCTCACGTTCATAGTGTGAGCCAAAAAGCTTTGAGGGACCTAACTGGGCAGAGGAGTCTTTCCTTCTCTTGACCCACCAGGTTCGTAAGGTTAATGACATCAAACGTCGTAGGACAGGGTTACGAAGGGTTCTCGCTCTTTACGAGAAAGATGAACCTTAAGGCACAAACTGCCCTATCCTAATTGAAGCTCACCCTCTTCTCAATCGCCTGGACTTCGCTGACCTTTTGGCATTCGCTAGTCATAAGGAAGAGGGTTTTCTTCGTCACAACTCGAAGAGAGGCTAGCGAGATAGGTTCAAATTTCTTGGAGCACAGAAACTTAAACACCACATCCAAGTTTAAGAGTACCTATTACGTCGTCTCAAAAGACCCAATGAGGTCATGCAAATCTTTATTTTGGGACAACTCTAGGCCTCTATGCCTCAAGACGGCCGAGAGCATACTGCTGTATCCATTGATGGTAGATACAGCCAGCTTAAGCATCCTGTCTGAGGTACAAGAAGTCTGCAATCTGGTTCAGAGAGGTAGTGGTTGAGGAAAACTTGTGCTGCCTGCACCAAGCTCTAAAGGTCTCCCACTTAGATTGGTAGACTCTTTGTGAAGAGATCCTCCTTGCTCTGGCGATAGCTTTTGTCGCTTGCGCCGAAAAGCCTCGAGATCTGACAAGCTTCTAGTCAGTCTGAAGGAAGTCAGTTTGAGAGCAAGGGGGGTTTTATGATACCTCTCGAAGTGGGGCTGTTGAAGAAGATCTGGACTTGCCGAAGTCTTCTCGGGAAATCCATCAACATGCCTATCACTTCCGAAAACCATTCCCTTGCAGGCCAGAATGGAGCCGCTAGGATCATTCGCCCCGAATAGAGGAGAGCGAATTTCCTGAAGACCAGATTGATGATCTTGAACGGGGGCAACGCAAACATGTCCACCCCCGTCCAATCCATCAAGAAGGAGTCCACTGCTACAGTCTCCTCGTCCGAGACTAGGGAGCAGCAGTAGGGGATCCTCTTCTTCCAGTTGGAGGCAAAAAGGTCTGTTACAGGTGTGCCCCACAACATCCAGAGACTGACATACTTGCAGGTTGAGAGACCATTTTGAGGGAAAAACAAGTCTCTTCCTGCTGAGCATGTTTACCCCGATGTTTCTTGCCCTCGAACAAACCTCCTTTCTAGATACAAGAGATCAGAACGAAGGCGTCCTTGATCTCGACATATGATTCAACTAGTGTCATCACGAAGTCCTAGATTCTCATGTTCAAATTCATGCCTCATGCTAAAACTTCGACGTCGAGCGTCCTGAAAGACGAGGCGCCGATCGTCCTGTAAGACGTGGCGCCGATAGTCCTGTAAGACGTGGAGCCGAGAGGTAAACAGAGCGAGACGCTGAACGTTCTAAAAGACGTGGTGCTGAGCATCCTGGTGTCAGAAGAGAGACTTCTTGTTGACAGGAAGACCTAAATATTTGATAGGCTCAACGTTATCTAAAAATCCAGATACAGGGACGCTCTGATTTCTCTTGATTGCAGTATTCTGCTACATTAAGCAAAAGTTACGTGAACATTAGAGGGGCGGAGCTGAGACCAAAACACACGGCCCGAAACTGACCCATTCTACACCCTTTCTTTCTTGTAAACAAACCTCAGATAAAGTTTGATTGCATAGCCTGACACTTAAGACTCCTTTCTAGAACTGGGAGAGAATATCGTTGTAGCTAAAAACTAAAGGAGGTTTCCCTATAAAAGGAAAAAGTAATCCTCCTCCAGAAGAAGTACTGACCAAACGTCTGCTCCCCTCTTCTCCAAAGATTTTGATGTCTCCATGGAGAACTTTGACTTCTGAACGAAGGCATAAAGAGCATTTATGTCCAGGACCGGACAAAAGACTCCCTCTCCCAAAAGAGAGACATTGAAGTTGCAAAGGTTAGGCAGAAAAGTCTTATCGGAGTAACTAACAAAGGAGGATTCACTATGAAAAAGATTTTGCATCCATCCTTAGTAAAAACACGGACCGTAGGTCTGCTCCTCTCCTCTCCCAGGCTCGCCAGAAGTAGCTAAGTATGGCTCCTACTGTTGTTAGTTCGGTTAGAGAAAAAAGCATGCAGAAAATTTCTTGCTGATTAAGACACCAAAACCTGTCTTTGACCAACTCTTGAGGGAGAGGAGAGAAAGAAAAAAGAAGTACATACCTTAATTATGACCTCTGATTTCAAAATTATCCAGCCTCATTGCCTGTATTCCTTAAGAGACTCTGCAATCCACCAAGGGGGCCGTAAAAAATCTCTGTGGGGCTGCCACAAGGTCTTCGACCTAAACGTGGCTAGACCTCCACCCTTGCTATCCTGGTCTATCTGATAAGGAAGCCGGCATTATAGGTTTCTGTTTTAAGAGATAAACATTAATATATTCTTAAAGCTCCATTAATGACCACGTGAAAACTCAGAGGGTGGGGAACATGGAGCAACAGAACTTAGGATCCTCTCCCTTCTGTTAACCTCAAATAATTCAACAGGAGAAAAGTGATCACTAAAGTCATCCTTTGACAAAGACCTTATAAGACGTGTCGTCGCCCTGCCAGACGAGGCTGCCCCCGCCCTGTCAGACGAGGCTGCCCCCGCCCTGCCAGACGAGGCTGCCCCCGCCCTGCCAGACGAGGCTGCCCCCGCCCGGAAAGACGAGGCTGCCCCCGCCCGGAAAGACGAGGCTGCCCCCGCCCGGAAAGACGAGGCTGCCCCCGCCCGGAAAGACGAGGCTGCCCCCGCCCGGAAAGACGAGCCTGCCCCCGCCCGGAAAGACGAGGCTGCCCCCGCCCGGAAAGACGAGGCTGCCCCCGCCCGGAAAGACGAGGCTGCCCCCGCCCGGAAAGACGAGGCTGCCCCCGCCCGGAAAGACGAGGCTGCCCCCGCCCGGAAAGACGAGGCTGCCCCCGCCCGGAAAGACGAGGCTGCACTCGACCGGAAAGAAGAGGCTGCACTCGACCGGAAAGACGAGGCTGCACTCGCCCTGCCAGACGAGGCTGCACTCGCCCTGCCAGACGAGGCTGCACTCGACCGGAAAGACGAGGCTGCACTCGCCCTGCCAGACGAGGCTGCACTCGACCAGAAAGACGAGGCTGCACTCGACCGGAAAGACGAGGCTACTCGGCCGGAAAGACGAGGCTGCACTCGGCCGGAAAGACGAGGCTGCACTCGGCCGGAAAGACGAGGCTGCACTCGGCCGGAAAGACGAGGCTGCACTCGACCGGAAAGACGAGGCTGCACTCGGCCGGAAAGACGAGGCTGCACTCGACCGGAAAGACGAGGCTGAATTCGTCCCGAAAGACGAGGCCGCACTCGCCCGGAAAGACGAGGCCGTATTCGCCCGGAAAGACGAGGCCGTATTCGCCCCGAAAGACGAGGCTGCACTCGCCCCGAAAGACGAGGTCGCACTCGCCCCGAAAGACGAGGCTGCATTCGCCCCAAAAGAACGAGGCTGCATTCGCCCCGAAAGACGAGGAGGCGATCGTCCTGTCTTGAAAGACTTAGCGCCGAGCGTTAAGGCAAAATGATATTCATTATGCTGCTCGGCGCCTTCGGTTCCGACCAGAGGGTTCATAAGGCCGACTGGCGCTCTGGGACAAAAACCGAGTCAATGATGGTTTGTAAACATTGATATTATCAGCGAATATTTATGACTTATAGTATTGCCATTAAAATCAAAAGTGATGCAATGCGAAACTCTAAAAGCAGTGCAAGTATCTTAACGTCCAACGCTCTTTGCTTTCCCATGGCAAGGGCGACCATTCTTGGGAACGTTAACAGGAACGCTCGCGAGGGCGTTTGCTCGTGAGCTAACGCCTCTCGTTTCCTTTCGCCGATCGACATTCCTTCTCCCATGGGCCGGGGAGCTTGGAAGAGGTCTAAGGCTAGGAAAAACGACGTCCACTGTGCTGAATGAATCCAATGCCTAATATAGCACTGAAACTTGCACTATTAAACTCTTACACAAAAGACCATAATTAGTCCTGCCCGTTGTGAGAGAACTTATTCTGCTGCCACGGGCTTGAATGAGAAAGCAATATCGTCTCGAGTACTTGCTATATAAACTGTAACAAAATATTTTTATAAAATATTAAACTGACATTTCCATAATAAAATAAACTTTCAAACATACTTACCCGGTGGTCACAAAAAGAAAAACCACCGGGCAAGAGTTGAGATTAAAAATAAATGTTGAACACACTCACCCGGTAGTTACATATAACCACCGGTAAAAATAAATGTCATAAAAACCCACCCGGTAGTTACAAACAACCGCCAGGAAAGTTATACGTTAAAGATTAAAAGGAACAGAAAATGGGAAAACAAATGTAATCCACAATTAATTCAAAGGGTTTTCAAAAACATGCGAGTTGTAATGATAAAAAGAACAGATATAGCAATAACGTATCTATATATATAAATGTAAACAATAGGAACATATAAATGAAAATACTACTAAAACTAGAATTCCCATATCGTTGTTGTCGGAGAATTATAGCCAACACTTTAATTCCCATATCGAAAAGAACCCTACCAAGGCATGTTGGGACTGCATCGATAGTAACGAGAACTAACAGCGTAAATTAACCATACGCTAGTTCTATTTAATTCATGAAATTAGATCGATGATTTAAAGAACGAATACTAAATGGACAAATATTTCTTTAAAATTTTACATTAAAAGTTAAAAAACTTATATAAGTGGAATTCCTCCCATTCTTTACATAAAAAAAACAAATAAAGAGAATTTGCAAGACATACAATGAAGATTAAGTCACACGACTGTGACGTCATAGAGTTGCCGGAACGTATTTCCGTCATCAGGATTAAAAACTTTGCACCTAAAATATAGTGCACAAACAAAACCTCTGCATACAAACTGTGAGGATCAACCAACACTTTCGGTAACCTCACCTTGCATACATCACTCGCACAAACACGAAAATTAAGTTTTCACTCATAATCAACAAAGTAAATAATAATAAAAAAACACGATTGCCAAATCCCTAAATCAGTGTACACTACTTCACCAAACGAAGTCCAAAAAAGCAAAGAAGGAAAATGATTCGAAAAACTTTCAATGGTGGACCGACGATGTTTTCGATCCAGCCGGCAGAGATGAACTGAAGTCTTGGACACGGGAATGGTTCCTTGTACCACCCTGTGACGGGTGTGACCTCCTACCTCCCAACCTGCCTCGTTTTGAAAAATTCTGCCGATTTAGAGATATCAGCTATATATATATAACTGCCAGGTAAGTACTATTCATAAAAATAGATTTTTCTTTCCTCAAAATCCCTTTTATGCATACAAAAATAAAAAATAAAATAAAATAAAAAATAAAAGTATTTAATTAAAATCATAAAAGTTGAATGTCATAGAAGTTAAATAGTTTTCAGAAGACCTGCTTCTGAAATAAATCTAAAAATGCCACTTGCATAGTAGGACACATCATTTCCAAGAATCTTGGCAAGGATGAACCTGCCACCCTCACCTCAAACCTCAAACAAATATCTATTCCTCAAGTTATTATAATTGGGGCATTCGGTCAACAAATGCCTCACTGTTAGAGGTACTAAACAGTCGTCACAATACGGTTGGTGTTGGCCCTTCAGCAGAAACTCGTGTGTCAACTGAGTGTGACCAATACGGAGACGACAAAGAGACGTCTCCCATTTTCGGGGCATCGTATTATACCTCCAAGAAAATATGACATTTGTTACCTCTCGCATTTTATTCCCATCTAGGCTATCCCATTGCTGTTGCCATTTATTGCAAACCAATTTCTTGATGTCAGGTAAGAAATCATTACAGGGAATGGGATACCTTCTTGGCAGCAACTCTGATGCAGCCTTCTTAGCCAGTGAATCTGCCTTCTCATTCCCAGACACACCTACATGTGCTGGAACCCAACAAAATGGAACTGTTATTCCTCTCCGTCCAATAATAAAAAGCCATTCTAAAATCTTTAAAACTAGAGGGTTATTAGAATTAAAAACTTCTATAGCTTGAAGGACACTCCTTGTATCACTAAAAATTGTAAAATTACCATCCTTACCCAACGCTATTTTCTCAATAGCGGTTAATATGCCATACAGTTCGGCAGTAAATATGGAAGCAGTCAGAGGAAGTGCACCTCTATAATTAAAACCATTAGTTAAATGCTTTTATACACCATAGGGTCATAAAATCAAAAGCAAAACAATCTGCCTCCCCCTAGTAGGAGGTCGGGAACACCATGATACTCACCAACAGAAAATTGAGGTCAGCTGTGCAGAGTCCCTCAAATGCTGCGCCCCAAGAGAGGTGAAGATGAAAGTAAGAATTTTCCAATCACTTAAAGTCAAACATTCATCTTAAGACTTACCTTGGGTTTGGCGAGTCTCAGCACGTCTGAGAACTGATCTAGGACCGTATCCTTGCCCTTGGCTGGAACTTCATTAGACTCTTCCAGGTTGTTAACCTTTCTGATGAAAGCTAGCACCTTCAAAAAGATCCGGTCTGCATCTTTTTTTTCTGAAGCATCAATCTTCAGGCTGGCGGAGGGTGGAAGCGCTTTATACGAATGTTCCGAGCCATCATTGATGGGTGTTTCTTCCTCTCCTGAACTAACATCCATAGTAGCTAAGGGAGGGTGGAAATCATCAGCTTGGCTTTTTCTAGTCGTGGCATGGGCTCTGAGAGGAAGTCCGCTACGTCCTGGTCTTATGATAGTGGAATGAGCAGAGGGTCATTCCCCTCGAGGCTGACGTTCATCCATATAATGCCAATTCTTAGGTAACGTCATCGCGTCCTTCTTCTTTCTCGGAAGAATCTCAAATTCATCAAATAAGGAGGCATTATCTTCCCTGGTAGCTTCTCCTTAGGTAGAAGCCCATCGACCTCTGCATGAGAGGTCTCTTTGCAAGGGTGTATTGGATCCAACCTCGAGGGGGAAGCAGTCGTTCGTTCCCTACTCTTCCTCGTGGTTGTAACCGTGATCATTCCCAACCTCTCCCAGGTCGGATCTGTGATGTTAGGATCCTTGGCATTGAGGTAATCCTTATAACTAGTGGCCTTCTGGGTGACAGGAGGGGGAGGAAGTACCAGTTGTCAAGCTATGCTACATTGCGTAGGGTCCGAAAGACTGTCGATATCCATCGAGGGTTCCCACAGGATGATGGGTACCTTCGCTGGCGAAGCCTTGGTTGGTTTGGTGGTAGGGATACCATTTGCTTGTTTCAGTTAGGACCAAGTCATGAAACCAGGGATTGTCCTTTGAGAACAAAGATCCCGAAGGATTGTTCTTAAAAGGAGTGGGGGAGCTCCTATTCCACTGTGCTATCGGTTGTTCCGGGTGCAATGGTCATTTACTGGGCGAGAGGTGGAGATGTTCCTGCCCCCCCTTCTCACAGGTGAGCTCTCGCAAGGTGACCAATCACGATCGCGAGGGTGGGGTTGAGGTAAGCGAGTGAGCCAGCTTGGCTCGCTCCTTACCTCAACCCACTCCTCCCAGGGATAGGGATTTAAGGTGCGCAAAGTCTTGTTAGCACACTTAGGAGCTCGCTCTCGTTAGGAGTCATACGCTTACTTGGGGGGATAAGCTCTCCTAACTTACTCGTTCGGAAGAAAGGCAGGTGACAATGCATGGAGACTCTTCGGCTTTGGTGGTGTAGCAGGATTCCTTCCAAGAGCATCCAGGAGAGGGGCTTCCCTGCTCACCTGGTCTCCCGAAGGAAACAGGCGCATCGCTTTCCTCTCCCCAGAACGCTATGAAGGATAGGGGGCTGAGTGCTCGTGTGAGTGTTACGAGATAGGTCTAAACTATGGAGAGTTGCCTGTTATTCTACTCTGCTCCACTCCCGCTAACAATCGGTGGGTAGTTTGGGTAGTTAAACCCTGTGTTTTCAAAAGCTTGGGCTAGTTTCAGCTTTTCTGAAATACATAAAGAGCCAATAAGGAAGAATACTCGACAATTTCAAGTTACCACATTGAACTACATAAGTGAATTATCATTAATGTTTCTATGAGGATATTTCAGTTTTTAGTGTTCATATATATATATATATATATATATATATATATATATATATATATATATATATATATATATATATATATATATACTGTATATGTCTATTTCAGTGAGATATTTCTATAAACCTCTCATTTTAAGTTTTATCAATAAATCATTTAAACACAAAATCTGATAGATATCCCTTTTCTTAAATTGTCCTTGCATTTGCTTCCTTGTGCTAAACTAAATGATCATGATCGGAACTGTCTTTGCACCGGATTGTTGTGTGTGGAATTATCGGTGTACCATCTAGTGTGTCGAGAAGAGGGAGGAACCCACCAATGAGCAGCAAACATTGAGCAGTGCCAAGGCTACCTTATCTTGTTTTCACCATTAAGTAGGGGAATCTAGAGTATGGGCCCCGACAATTACCACGGACCTTACCAAGCTCCCACCTTGGACTTCATCCGGGCTACTGGGATTTAGAACATGCGAGTTAGAGAGGTGTCAATCTGTGGCCACATTCCCCCATAAATTAGATATTTGTTTGATTCTAGATCACTGTATAGCTTAGAACATTGAGGCGTGTGCATGGAGTTCATTATAATTGTATGTTCTTTTACTTCTATTTAATAGCTTTAAGAATGTTGGACACCACTTTATAGGTTGTCGTCCATGTGTTCAATTAACTCCTTAATCCCTGGGACAATCAAGTAGACCATTGGTCTGGGGTCCCTATTGAATTTATGTAATTGACTAACCACTTTTCACTTGGCGTGAACTTTATTATTTGTTAATTATCTTTGCGTTTCATGTTTCTTTATTACTAACCCTTTGTTATGTTATTGAATGACTGTATGAAGCATAACTGTAACTTAAAGCCTATTAGATTAAAGGAATCTCCGAATATGATTTAGCCCGATCATGTCTATTTAAAGATAATTTATGTATTCATTTGGATCCCTCCTTCAGAGGTAGTGAAACCTATTACATACCCCAAATACACTATTCAAAGGATGCAAGTTAAAAAAAACTGTGTTGGGTATAGTTAGTTAACATACACTTCAAGGTGAGATCTTCCAGAAATTGTTGAAGATTTTAGAATAAATAAAAAAACCTACAAGCGGCCGCTATGTTTCCCGTTCTTTGTGGTCTTGTCCATAAATCAGTTACTCTGTCCAGAACTCTCAGTTGGGGTGTACTATTCCAGAGCTGGCGTTGCGCCTGAACACTGAGGTGGTAGGCTATCGGTACTGACAAAACGGACTTTGACCAAAGCGAAAAATCTATTTTTGGGTGATATAGCCATGTCGTCCGGATGGAAGGTTCCTTTAGGCAGCTTTCTAAGGGATATTTGGCTACAGTGATACTCCCAGAGAATTGACCACAGGCCTCCAGAATTTTAACTCCTGGCGCGACTCTTAAGGATATCGCATAATATCAGGGGACGTATTTCTTTATACCACATATAGCAATCTTCACCCCAAATACAGTTTTCGCTTTGAAGGGGAAGAGTGGCGAAATTGAAGGGGAGCCGTTATCAAGGTTACCCGGTGGATCCCCCCTCGGTACCCCCCGGCGAACTATTCCTTGTTGCAATTAAGCATGAATAGCCGCAGATAGAGTAGTTTCGGATGGGGACTTGATACATAGATGTATACTCCTTTTTTGAAAGGAGGGAGGGTCCATCAGGACGACATGGCCATACCACCCAAAAATAGATTTTTCACTTTGCTCAAAATCCGTTTTTTGGGCTCAGCCATGTCGTCCTGATGGAGGTTTACCAGAGAATTACTTGAAAGTACTATATCTGTGGGTTTGTATAAGTGCTTTTACCTTGACTCAGAGTCTTATATGGTCTCCCAGACTAAATGTATATATAACATTACCGTTATTTATCATATCCACAAAGTTTGGAACTAACTTAGGGCTTCCTGCCCGCTGCAGGGAATATATCGATACAGACTATAAAGCATCAAGGTTGTATTCGAAGGAACAGGGTGGAACTTTTTGGCGATTACCAGGTTGTTCTTAAAGAGGCACATTATCAAGTATTTTTATTTCTAAGAAAATAAAAGACTGGAAAATTTATTCAGTTTCATGTAGGGCGAATAAGACGCAAATACATTTCATGTATTTATTTGTATGGGCAAAAATAAATACAACAACGAATGTATCATAAATAGAATTGTTTAAAAATTCAACATCTTCAAGAAATATATATATTTGTAACCTGTAAGGGAAGAAATATATATTAGTAAATCACAGGTGCCACTCAGTATTGTGAAATTATTAAATTAATTTCACTTAGATGTTGGATATGTTTTAATACTATGTACGAATGTTCACACGGCACTGGTGTTATTGGTTAGATTCTACACCTATATAGAACAGTCCAAGAATCACCTTAGTGATTCTCATTAAAAGGTATTACGCTCAAAGATGCTAATACCTGTTCACCCTTTACACTGTTAAGTCCCAAACAGTTCACTGTTCATCGCAGCACTAGACGACAGGTTTTATAACACTACCTTCCACCACCACAAAGTGTTTTATTTCATGCACTTGCTTTGCGTAATGTTTATAGAAGACTCTAAAGGATTTCCAACCTGTATATGAGCGGAGTCTATCAAAGTCCATATGATGAAAGAAGTTCAGCGAGGAAGCAATTTTTCTAGGATCATGACCTGCGGGTAAACTGTCAGGATCCGCTCTGCGAATAAAGTAGGTGAGTTTAGCCCTCAGTTGTTTTAGGGATAAGTTTGATCCTGAGGTTTCGCCTATGAAGAGCTGTCCTTCCTTGAAGTCTGAAGTTCTTCGAAGATAGACCTTAAGACACTCTACTGGACATAGAGAGACATCTTCCTTCAGAGGTCAGATTCTCCAAGGACCCCACCTCTTGTTGGGAAGCTCGTTTTTGGCGAGAAAGGTAGGATCGGGAAAAAGATTCAGTTCTCCCTCTTCTGTGAACTGAATATGGCCCTCGTTTCTAGATAGGGCCACTATTTCACTAACTCTAGCCCCTGAAGCTATAGCAAACAAGAATATCACTTTCTGTGTTAGATCCTTTAGGGAACAATCTTCGTTGTTCAAGCTCGAAGCGTAGTGCAAGACTTTGTCAAAGGACCATGATATGGGGTTTGGAGGGGTTGCTGGTTTAAGTCTAGCGCATGCTTTCGGAATCTTATTGAAGATTTCGTTCAACAGGTTCACCTGGAAGGCGTAGAGAAGAGGTCTAGTCAAAGCTGACTTACACGTAATTATCGTGGTGGAACCCAGGCCTTGCTCATGAAGGTGAATGAAGAAGAACAGGCAAAAGTATATCGAGATTTCTCCCGGCCTGTTTGCTTTGAGATTCCGAACCTTTTCTTGACTGCTAAGGCGAGAAAATCATGAGATGTAGGTTTTGGGTTCTCAATGATGAAGCGTAGAGTCGAATTCTGAACCAGTTGGGATAGAACTGGGTTCGGTGGAGGAAACAGCCTCAGCCTCAGTTCTATCACTAGAGGGAACCAATTACTCTTGGGCCATTTGGGGGCCACTACTGCTGCTGTCCCCTTGAAGGATCTCAGCTTGTTGAGGACCTTCAGCAGGAGATTTGTTGGAGGGAACAGATAGATATGATTCCATCTGTTCCAATCGAGGGACATGGCGTCTATTGCTTCTGCCCGAAGGTCCTCATATGGGGCTACATATCGAGGTAGTTTCTTCTTGTTGCTTGTTGCGAAGAGGTCGATCTGCAGTTTTGGGACTTTTTCCAAGATTGAGGAGAATGAGTTTGTGTCTAGGGACCATTCTGACTATCGGCTTTCGCCTGGATAGAGCGTCCGCCCTTGTAGATGAACTGCTAATAAGTGCCATCTTATCTTTCTTGCCAAGTGAAAGATGGCCATCATCACATGATTGATGAAGGACAATCTCGAGCCTTGTCGGTTCAGACATTTCACTATCACCTCGCTGTCCAAGACCAACTTGACGTGGGCTTATCTGTGAGGGGATAATTTAGTTTCTTCAACGTTAGTAAGACTGCCATGGCTTCCAGAATGTTGATGTGAAAGGTCTTGAACTGGGGAACACCAGTTTCCTTGTACTTTCCTTTGATGGGAATGACCTCCCCATCCTTCTGGTGAGGCATCCGTGTAGATGACTACTGACGGTTGAGGTGGTTATAAGGGATTTGTCCTTGCTAGGCTCTTGACTTTCGACCACGGCCTCAGAAGGGATCGCAGTAAAGTCGGTGTCGATCTCTGTTGATCTCTTCGAGCGTTTGATGCGTATCTTCTCCAGACTCCTAACACATACTTCAGTTGTGCTCTCAGCACTGGGTCAGTTACTGCTGCGAACTGGAGAGAGCCAAGTACTCTTTCCTGTTGGCATCTTGAAATCTTGTTGGATTTCAGTAGTTTCTTGACAGAACCCGCAATCTCTCTCCTCTTCTTCAGTGGAATGGAGAGGCGGTGTGACTGCAAGTTCCAATGGATTCCCAACCATTGAAACGCTTGAGCTGGAGAGAGGCGAGACTTCTTGTAGTTGAAGCCCAGATGGTCCAGGAACTGAATCACCTTTGTGACTGCCTACAGACAAGCAGTCTTGGATGCTGCCCACACCAGCCAGTCGTCCAGGTATGCTGCTACCTGAATGCCTTCTATGCATAGCTGTTGTACAACTGTGTACGCAAGTTTTGTGAATATCCTTGGGGCTATGTTTAGTCCGAAGTGCATGGCTGTGAAGACATACTTTGTCTTCTGTAGCTTGAATGCTAGGTAGGAGGAGAGGGGGCAGCTGACTGGAAGGTGCCAGTAAGCATCTGCCAGGTCTATTGAGACTGTGTACACCCCTTTCGTTAACAGGGTCCTTATGTGTTGTAAGGTTAACATCCGGAACTTGTTGTTCTCGATGAACTTGTTGAGTGGAGACAAGTCTAGAATGACTGAGTTTGTCCGAGTCTTTCTTAGAAACACAAAACAGCCTTCCCTGGAATTTGATGGACTTTACTTCCTTATGACCTTTTTGTTCAAGAGTTCTAAGGTATATTTTTCCAATAAGGGGGTGGAGTGTTGGAAGCATTGAGGAAAGGAAGGTCTAGTTCTGTTCCATTTCCACCCTAGTCCATTCTTGATTAGGCTGTGGGCCCAAGGATCGAAGGTCCAACGATCCCAAAAGAGGAAGAGCATCTCATTGCTTAGATGATCCGGAGGGTTTGTTACCCTGACCACATCCTCCTCTACCCCTTGGAGGGTTTCTTGAGGAACCTCTACTAGATCCTCTACCTTTTGGGCGAAAGGTAGTGGTGTGCCTTTCAAAGCCTGGGTTAAAGGCTGGTGACTGGGCTACTAATTGCTGAGGCACCATCTGGAATGTGGTTTGCAACCATTTGGGGCACTGTAGTCATGGTAACAGTGGGATGTTGCACAGGTCTATGAGGCACTCGTGACTTCTTCATCTTCCTATTCTTGGGTTAGGGACCAGCGTCAGAGGATGATTTCCTTTTGGAAGACATGCCCCACTTTTGGAGAAGGTTCCTATTCTCCGTGGCAGCTTTAGCAACTACCTCTTGAACTGCTTCCCTTGGGAAGAGGTCCTTGCCCCAGATACATGAAGTGATCAACTTTCTGGGCTCATGCTTGACCGTTGCATTGGCAAACACGTACTCTCTACAGGCCCTCCTGGCCTTCACGAAAGCATACATGTCCTTTACTAGGGTAGCCATGTGCATCTTGGCTAGGACTGTGTACATATCTGGGGTATTTGAAATGCCTGCACACATCTACATACAGTTCTGGAGAGACAGAGAGGCGGCTAGTCTCTCTTTTGTCTCCTGTTCCCTTTGCAGAAGAAAATCCGACAACTTCGGAAGGTTCTCGCTGAACTGCTGTCCTGCAATATCTGGATCTAGTTTCAAGATCGAGGAGGTTAGATGGACCTTGTTCCAGTCCTTCTCGCCCGTAGGCAGGGCTAGAGACAATGATTTACATTCCTCTAGCATAGGGCATGGTTTGCCCGCATCAACTACTTTTAGAACGCAGTGGAGAGCTTTTGCCGTAAAGGGAAAAGCTGTGGAGGAAGGAGCAAAGAAGGTAGGGTGCCTCTTGCTCAAAGCAGAAACCTTCGAGTTTGTATAGCTGGCTTTCTTCAGGCTGCTTGTCAAGAGAGCCTGTGCCTTGTCATGATCAAAGACCATGACCTCCTTAGGTTCTATTTCTTCTTTGGATGCAGGTTCGTTCTTCAAACTCATGAAGCACTCCGGGTAAGCCGAAAAGCTCAGCCAGAATTGGAGATCATTGAGGGGTATGGCCCCCATCTTCTCCAAGAAGTAGAGTTTCCCATTCATCATGGGCATGAACTCCGCATACCTCCAGGGGTTGGTTTCGGAGCATTGGGGTAAGTCAGAGACTTTGGGCTGCTTGAGGGAGCCACAACAAGCGGCTGCGCGGTTTGCTTCCTGACTTCCCTTCTCATCTCTTGCTGTTCCTTGTGCATAGTTTCCATCATCATTTGGATCTGCGCCATGAACGCTTTGCCCTTGGGGAACAGCGGGTCTGGTTGAGGGGTTGGGGCCGAAGAGGTAGACAGCATACGTTATGCCGTCACAGACAGTAGAGGATCTTCGGTCACTGTCGATACTGATCCTTCTTCCTTCTCGGGTGGCTGGGCCACCTCCTCTTCAGGGTCTTCTTGAAGGAGATCCTTTTCAGTGTCCGAGGACACCTCTGACATCCTTTCCTGATGGATGTACATGCCTTCCAAAGCCTTGTTAATGTCAGCCTCTATAGTCAGCTGTAAGAAGGGAGGCTTGACCTGTGCCTGAGGCACAACCACGTCGGATGTTGCCTTAGGGAACAGAAGGCTTCTCATCGATTCGCTTGGTAGGTAAGGTCCCGGAGAGTTCTTCTGGAACCCTCTTACCCACTTTCGAAGCGTTTCCCTTGCAGTATTCCTCGACTCCGCTGTCTTGGGATCACCGAAACCCTTGGACCTCAAGGTCGAGCAGACGGTGCAATCCTTCCGGTCCCAATACCTCAGGGTTTCAGTTGCGATGGAGCAGGGAGCATGAAACCTGCACATCTTGTGGTAACAAAAGTCCCTACTTTTGTGGTTGCAGTACATAACTGTATACTTCATCCTGGCCTCCTCCTGTAAAGAAAGAAAGAGTGAAATGAGTATGGGGTAATTTATCATACTGATAAATATATTCACATGCATTAATAGTAATCCTTACTATTATAATTATAGCTTAGAATAGTAAGCTAGAAAGGAAATAGGAAAGACACATATCTGTATTTCCTGTCCAGGAAATTGCTGTGACCTCCCTCAATATTAATATTCTTAAATTTCCTTATTAGGGAAATACAGGGTGGGATAGCTCTTGTACTTAGAGCTGGAGTCAGTGTAAACTAGCACTAACTTCCCCACAAGTGAAATATTAATACTGTAGGGTAAATCTTTTTGTATTCTGATGATCTAGGATACATCAATATTAATACTGTAGGGTAAATCTTTTTGTATTCTGATGATCTAGGATACATCAGTGTGTTGAAGGAATGCTTCACCTCAAGATTTGCTTGGCGGTCTCAACAATGGACTGTGAAAGGATACACACAGTATGTTGGAAAATCATACTACTGTATGTTATATACTTTAGTTTTCTAACTGATGTATTTGCTATACTGCAGGAATACTGGCTACTGTATAATCTTATACTGTAGTTCTGCCGGTATACTACCAGGCTAGACTAGTACCAGGCGGTACTAGCCGACAGAGAGAGAGAAAGAATGAAGAGAAGGACTACCGTATTATTATAGTTTAGTACAATAATTAGGGTTGTAGGGACAACTGCCTCTAATGCCTTCTTTCCAGAATGAGGATACAAATGGAAGGGGAGAAAATGTAATAATTCTAGCTTCCATCCAGCCACAATATCTATTGCCGGCTGCACTGCCGGCTACAGGGTTTGTGGATGGCAGTCCAAGGAAGGACTGAAGAGCACTCAAAGATGTAATGGGTCTCCCACCGCCAGCCGTCATGGCCGGCACAACCTTTCCCGGAGCCTTGCTTCCGTTAGGGGGAAGGTCGAAGTGGCAATCTAACCGCCTTTGTAGGAGACCGGCCAGCATCGTAATCAGCCCGGCAATTGGGGTGATTGTAGAATACCGGCCACAGGGGTCGTGACGAACTAAAGGACAGAAGGGGGAAGGGAAAGGGTCTTAAATTTTGCATTGAAAGAAGGCGGCAGGTATGCTTCCTGCTTTCGGCTGCAAATCAAGGAAACATAGTTTCCTTGCCGGTACCGTCTTGGGCGGCAGAGGAATAACGATTCCTTAGCCTAAGACATTGCCAGATGCAAATCAAGGAAACATAGTTTCCTTGCCGGTACCGTCTTGGGCGGCAGAGGAATAACGATTCCTTAGCCTAAGACATTGCCAGATATAAGACATGTCTTCTAGTTCGCAAGGGAGAAAGGTGGCGGCAATTGTACTACCACTTTCAGTGTGGACTAGGGAAGCCGAGCTTCCTATGCCTGCAATGGTGTAACCGGCAGGGGAATGACTAATCCCCATCGGTAGTGTTGCCGGCAACAAGACTGAATACCCCGAGTTACTGTAGTATTTCAAAGCCGGGATACTCACCGGCAAAGAGGATGGACAGAAACACTATCTCAGTCAAGCCGGAGTACACTACTCTATGGCAAGATGAAAGATAGGGTTGCCACCCAGTGGCGGTACTCAGGGGGAAGCAAGGGTCTATCCTCATTTCTCTATAAGAGGCGAGTATCGAATTATGATAGTAATTCTAGGAGATATTCTATCTCCGATTGAATTAATAAAACGATACGAGAGGATAAACAGGGATAACGTTACTAAAGTATACTAAAACGCGTTAGGCCAGCCTAACTCGAGTCGGGATCTCGGCTACGCTATATCACCGAGGCCCTAACGTATACGATCGAAATGTTTATCAGAAGAGGAAATATTACGTGTAAATCTTATCTTCAATAGTATAATTTGCCTAAATAGCTAGAATTCATTATAGCTAAATACCGGGAACGTCGTACCACTAACTAAATAAAGCATTTATGGTGTATGACAGAGGTCCAAAATGGCCGCCTCCGGTGACTAAACACATCTAAATTATGCTAAATTAACGGTGAGAAGGGAGCCAAAAATTATACACAGGAAAGATTAAATACTCAACTTTCCAGGGGATGAAGATGCTGGAGATTGCATTGTAATAATCCTTTATAATAGTAACAACACCGAGAGCGATTGAGAGAAAAACCGTGCTTAATTCACTACTACAAAAGGAATAGTTCGCCGGGGTGATACCGGGAGGGGATCCACCGAGTAACCTTGATAATGGCTCTCCCTCAATTTCGCCACTCTTCCCCCTGAAATAATATTTTCATAATAAAATAAATTTTTGAATTTACTTACCCGCTGGTTATATAATGGCTAAAGTCCCTGGACGCCTCGGCAGGAAATTCAAAATCTCTTGCGCAGCTTAGCCAGATATGCCAGGTGTACCCCAGCGCCCTCGCGGTACCACAGGTAGAACTATACTCAACCAAATCAGATTTTCCATGCCCCATGGACTCTAGAGGGGAGGAGGGTGGGTCTAAAACTTATATAACCAGCGGGTAAGTATTTTCAAAAATTTATTTTATTATGAAAATATCATTTTTAAATATAAAACTTACCCGCTGGTTATATAATGGCTGATTGACACCCATTGGTGGCGGGTCAGAGACAGCCGTATAATTGGAAATTCACTTGAGAGTTACATAAACAACTTAAGCGGCTCTAACCTGATAAGGAAGCTGACAGCAATGTTCTGCCTCATTTTGTCTGCTATCCTTAGGAGATCGAGTGATCCACTCGGGGCTGATGATCTCTAGGAGCTGTCAAACAGTACAACCACCTATAACATGACAAGCCCTCAACTAATACCCTTATTCCGGGCGCTCTCTAGGAACAAAATAACCACCTGACTAGGTCAAAGATTGCTGAAGATTGCCGAGCAATCTTCACGTACAATCATAAAAATATATATAACAGTTCCAAGAGAAGAACAGGGGTACTAGGAATTTAGGGAAATGTAGTGGAGAATGTTTCACCTACTACTGCACGCGTTGTTGTAAGTGATCCCAAAACGTAGACGTCTTCATAAAAAGACTGGACACGGTAAAAGTAATGCAAGGCGAATACAGGATTACCCCTTCACAAGGCTGTATCTGCGATGCTTTGCAGAGAACAGTTTAGTTTAAAAGTTACAGAAGTTTCTACAGCTCTAACTTCGTGAGTCTTTACTCTTTCAACATCTTATGATCTGTCACCCAACCGTGCGAAAGAACCTTTGTAATCAAAGTCCTTACGAGATGATAGAATGTTTTAGACATGGATAGCGCAGGCTTCTTGACCGTGCACCCAAGAGTTATGAATAGACTCTTAACTTGTTTGTTCTTGTCCCAATAAAACTTCGTTTTAATCGGGCAAAAACTCTTCTCAGCCCATCCCAAACCAAATTCGAGAGAATAGTGATCCTGAAGGATTTAGGCTATGGATGAGAAAGATGTTTGTTAATGACCAAGAATCCAGGTTCCAAGGTACCTATGGCTTAACAAATGTGAAGTCCGTGTTCTTGCTAAAAGACTGAACTTCACTGACTCTCAACTATGGTAGACTTACTCAGAAAGTCTCCAAAGTTAGGCCTTAAAAAGAAACCAAGTATAAAGGGTCGGATCTGTCACTACCGCGAAACTCCAGAAACGAACCTAAATTTCAGGCTGGCGCATCTTGCTGATGCCTTCAAGTCCTCTCAAATGATCTGAGAAGACCAATAAGGTCTCTATTTGATAGATCCAATCTTCTGCATCTGAAGACAGATGCCCGCATACTCCTGTACCCTTTGATGGTCGAGGAGGAAAGAAAATGTGTTTTCTTCTAAGGTCTAAGAAAATATATGCCACTTGTGTTAGAGTTACCTAATGAAGAGCCAGCTCTAGCTCTACACCACTCCATAAAACACTCTAATTGGGTTGGAAAACCTTGAGGCAAATGTCCTTTGTACAAGCAAAAGTCTCAGATGTCTCCTTCAAACAACCCTCTAGATCTTAGGGGTTTTCCGAAATACTGGAGGCAGTTAGGCCTAAAGCTTGAAGGTTTAACATAAAAACGTTCGTGATCCTGACACGGGGAAAAGGACTAAGGACATGCTTCCAGTATGCACCCAGCATGGTCCCAGCATGAGTCCTGCATGGTTCCAGCATGCTGCCTACACTCAACATGTCGTGAGAGAGAATCGGGATCTAGAACCGCCTCCCAAAACTCGTCCATATTGGTCGCAAGAAACCGATATTAAAGCTAGGCTTGTTGAAAAGAAGCATCAACAACGTGAACCTTATGCTGAGAGGTTAAGACCTGATCGTGTGTAAACAACGAGTGTTCAACAAACTTGAAGCCAAAGCTTGACACGAGGGAGCGTAGGCTGCGAAGCCAGACAGACGCGATGACGAGACAATAATCTTTTGATACAGCTGTGAGAAAAAGGACTTGACTGTATGAGTCTAGCATGCGACCACCTTGTCGTGTGGATACAGCGGTGTGTGTGTGCCCCGCTTGTTGTAAATCTACAGCGTGCTGCGTGGAGGCGACAGCATCTCGTCCGGTCATTGACAGAAAGACGGAATTGATTGCCGAGAGTTGTCCGCGTGTAGGATGCATCCGCATGAGTGAGAGTCACGCATCCCGCAGACCGCGAAAATGGGACAACTTGTTGAAAGGATCAACTTTGACTGTCAGCGTCCAAAATACGACCAGACTGGCATCTGCGTCTGTGACTGCGAGAGGGAGAGACCAGAACTTGCGTCTGTGTCTGCGTGACGTCTGCCGTAAGAGAGAGACCAGACTTCTACAAGCACCCGCTCTAACGCTTCTCGTAACACAAGCACTGATCGGAAAACCATTTCTTTGATCTCTGGTAGTCCTTAGACTCTTTAGGAGAAAAATTTTCTCCCACCGAGAATCGTAAACGCTAAATACACATGAAATAGACCTCTTTTAGCTCAAACCAAATCTACACTCGCGGGGTAGCGAGTGCGCCAACCCATCATGGGCGAAGGCCGGGAGAGAACATCAACCGCAGTCCTATGAGCGTCCCTATGACATTTCAAGCGCGCCTTGTGCGAGAACTGAACATATCCAATGCTGTGAGATACTGTCAACAGTAGTCGCTAGACCTCAGAAGAAAGTAATAGACCTTTCCCCAAACTGGGGGAGGGGGAGAAGTGTGAACAGAAGCAAACTGAGCACGTTTCCCCCAAAGAACTATGTCTTACACGATTCTGGTGCTGACACGTTGCCTTCTTCCGAAAAGAAAAACTTCCGGTGAACGTTAGATACTGCAGGATAAGTTAATAGAAAAGATACGACTCCTGAAAGGACTAAGACAAATTAATTGGTGACTACCAAGTCTTGGTTTTACGTCCTTCGATGAGGGCAAAATCTTTCCTCCCTGAAAGTGATTCAGAATCCAGAGGAAGAGCTAGGATTATATGTGACTTGTCTGACTTCCGCTTCTCTCGCGGAAGAAAAACCCAGTCGATTGCTTCCTGTTTAAGTATCAAAACACGTTTCCTGCGAAGGTAAGTTCTGTTCGCGTGCATACATGACGAGTAACTTCCTAGTCTGGAAGACAGGGAAAACGGAGAATGTCATTCTCGTCAGGGAACTGTATTCTAATATGCAGAAAACAGTTACAAGATCCATGATACCATAGCAATGACGAACTGATCACTTCAAGACATTCCAACTTTGCTCTTTTCAAGATACTATGTCACACGGTTGTGATGTCATAGCTCGCCAATCATAGGCGAAGAAAAGAGCTTTACTTCATCATTCCAAAGTGGAGAAAGAACGTCTTGGACTGCATCAACAATATCGCTCGGCGGAACACACGTTAAATGTACAAGGTCCGCGAAGAACCCCAGCCTAACAACCTTCCTTCTCCCAAGGGTTGGAACGTAAGGAAGAGATATGGGACTAGGGGCAAGATGAACACGAACAAATACCTCCTCCAGAGCACTGCGCTATGTTTACGAGTCACTAACAAGAGCGGTTTAAAAAACATAATACCTTAAATCATAAAAGATCTGCCCGTGGTGGGAGATATACTTTTGCGTTCTATTCTCATAAAGGCCTTAATGCCCTTTCTGTTGTTCCAGCTGCAAGCGCTGTATCAATTTCTACAATAAGGTTCGTTATTTTCCTGAGAATGATTTAATGTGAATTTATTAATTTATTTTACCATTAATTTACTAGGCCATCGTTCCCTCAAGGAGCCCTTTGGGTTAAAGCATCTTGCTTTCCCAACTAGGGTTGTAGCTGGCTTGTAATAAAAATAAAATAAAATAAATAGCGCCACCATCAACTCAACTAGCGAAAACTCTGAAGTCGGAACGAGAAGCAGCAGGTAAAAAATACGAGGAAAACTCTGGAAAATTTTTCATGAGTTTCTGAAAGTTATTCCCTTCCTTTTACAATCTCTATCCTAGGAAGAGAAGTCTTGATTCTTAGGAATCCATTCCTTATGATTCTGAATTCAGACCTCAATACTTAGAGGTTTTAATTCTAGCTCTCACAACCAAGAGTTAGCCCAGCAGGCCTTGGTCTGAGAATATAATATCTTTCTGGTTAAGATTTATTTCTCAATATAGCGCCTGGAGCAACAATAACTTAACATTATACGTTCACGGTCAGGCAGACATCAAAGTCTATTGTCAAAGGTAGCGAAGCGCCCACACTAGCGCTGAAGCGTCCACACTGACGCTGAAGCGTCCACACTGGCGCTGAAGCGTCCAAACTGGCGCTGAAGCGTCCAAACTGGCGCTGAAGCGTCCAAACTGACGCTGAAGTGTCCATACTGACACTGAAAGCGTCCACACTGACGTGGCGCTTTGCTCCATTCCGTCGACATTCTGTTTCCGTTGCCGCACCGTTCCGATGACGCTTCGCCGGCTCTGCTGCCTGGCGAACGTCGGCGCGTCTGTATAGACTGATACTAGGTGCTATGAGCAGTCGGTTTGCGTCGAGCAGGTAAGTGAAGTAAAGCATCCACTTTCCCCCACCATTGAACATTGCGGTTGGTAGGCCGCCTGTGCGACAACGAGTCCTCACCGTTAAAGACACGACGCCTGTGCGACCGTGTCAAAGACCGGAATCGAGACACCCAACCGCACTGTTAACGGCAGGCTGAAAAGACTGCATAAACACATATATATGCTGTTTCATGTCTAACTACAAAGATCAAGGATCAACCTTAGGCGAAACGTATTAAGCATTAACTTCGTCAATCCTTAGCACTTGCCACTGTCGAGAGACGACACCCATTAGGCGGAGGTGGCAGCACTGCGTCTGCGTCGCATAAAACGTAACACACGCAGAACGAATCTAATTTTGTTTTCAGCTTAGCGCCTTTGACAACACTAATACCTCGCTTTATCATAGCGAGGGTGAACGTTCTGGTGATTGACAGAAAACGCTTGAGAGGACTTCAGTTCGGGTCTTAAAAGACTGTAACGCCTGGTTACCCTCTCGATTCCTTTCGCCGTTCGACTTAACTTCTCCCCTGGGTCTGGGAGCTCGACAGAGGTCTAAGGCTAGGATAACGACAGGTCCGAATAGAAGCACTCTCCACTAAATAAAATTCACTGCACAATTTATCACTAAAAAATTTGCACTTTACTCTTTAGCAAAAAGATAGTTTCATAATTACCTGAAAACCAAAGTATACACTCTCTCAAAGGAAACGAATTCCGTAAAGAGAGACTAATAATTCTGTCACTGGACAATTGTTTGAATGGGAATACAAAAGTACCGAATCCCATATAAATGTAACAAAATATTAAATATCAAATATTAAATATTACCTTAGTAGGTATATTTATAAAATTACATAAACCCTTAAATTAAGGAATTCCAATAAGAGATGAATCATCACTCGTATTTATTGGAACATTTACACAATATAAAAACAATCTTAGTATTCCACTACGGAAACAACGATACATAGAATCATGCGTTACATCGATTCGTATAAACATTAATTGAAATTTAACTTCCTTTAATTTCTGACTAAGGAAAAATACTGACAGGAACAATTAATTTCAAAATAAAATGTTCCTTTCATATAGTACAACTAAAAAACTTGAGAAGTAAGAAGAATGTACCATTCATAAAAATCTCTACAAATTATCGTAATATTGTAACAATACTGATAACTGCGTAACAACTGAACGCGAATTAATCTTAGCAAACAGATTGAAGATTACCTCAAGAAAACTATTAAAAGGATAAAATTTTCTTAGATTAATAATCCTTTAATTAAATTTATAACTTAATATTTCAAAAGAAAGTATTCACTTAAAATTCTTTGTAAAAGAAAGTTGGACTAATAGCCTACGACATAAGGCTGTGACGTCATCAATGGAAGAGATGTTTACCTTTCGTCCTATGCTTTCGTGAGGTTTAAAATAGGTCGATAAACCTTTTAATCTTCCCTTGTTATAAATACGTGATCACATTTCAAATAAAAGAAAAATGCGAAAGCCTAAACTCAAAAAACGTTAATACATCACCAAATAACGTCCAAACAGGGTAAAAAGCGAGAAAGACTTTCCAAAAGAACCGACGGCCATGCCGGCCGGGAAAAATCTGGATTGCTTGAGTATACAGGGTAGTTCTATCTGTGGTACCGCGAGGGCGCTGGGGTACACCTGGCATATCTGGATAAGCTGCGCAAGAGATTTTGAATTTCCTGCCGAGGCGTCCAGGGACTTTGGCCATTATATAACCAGCGGCTAAGTTTTATATTTAAAAAGCGAAAACTCTATTCGGGATGAAGATTGCTATGTGTCGTATCAAGAAATACGTCCCCCGATACTGTATTATGCAATATCCTTAACAGTTATATTAAGGATACTCGCGCCAGGAGTTAGAATTCTGGAGACCTATGATCAATTCTCTGGGAGTATCACTGTAGCCAAATATTCCTTAGAAAGCTGCCTAAAGGAACCTTCCATCAGGACAACATGGCTGAGCCCAAAAATACAGTACTGTACTATAATTACTTGGACATAACGTCCAAGTGTAAGGTTTATTGAGCTACAGCATCCTATGCATTTTCCCTAATGGTGAGCTGATCCCCAAGGGAGAATTTTAGATGTTTGTTGCAGGGTGATTCTTCCGGAAAACTAAACTTTCCATGTGTCAATATTTTTCCACAAAGTGTTCTTTCACAAACTTTTCTTTACATATAGAGTGGGCTGCCAGCAGGGGCGAATCCTTTCACCTCACCTCCCAAACAGTGGAATAGAATCATGGACCCTGTTAGGCCTATCCAGTCAAATGTGCCATATTGAGATTATAAAAAAAAGTTTAATTTGTCTGCCGAGGGAGAGGTCTTATAATGTGTCTATCTAGAATACATGAAGCAAGCTTGCAGCTTCAGGAGACTATGCCTTAAGAATAAACCTGTCTGGCATATACTGTACAATAATTGAATTATTGAAAGAGAAACTGGAGGACAATGAATTTCCGGTAAATATATGATACTTCAATTTCTAGCCAGATACATGAACCATATATTTTTCCTACTCGTTATCCTGTGTTCTATGCATTTCTGACCTTGATTATTGGGGCAAACCACCCATTCAAGAGTTTTTGGACCCCTTATAAAAAGACAATTATGGGGGACACCAGTGGGGAAACCAGGATATTTGGGTGGGTATATGGGTAAATTTACAGTTTCATCCATTATGGGGAAACTGGAATAAAAACATATTTGTTGCATCAGAAATAGTGTAGTTCCAACGAATTTAACGTTTATTTTGACCGCAAACCATCCGATTTAGAGATTTACTATGTAATTGGAGTTGAAACAACAAGTTGTTCCAGAATGCAGAAAGACCCTACTTCATCCCAACAATTATGGGGGACACCAGGTGGGAACCGGGGTTTTGGGTGGGGGGGGGCGTCAAATGATATTTGCAATAAATGAATACTTATCCTTCCACCACCCCTCCCTCTATACCCCTATCTAGCCCTACGGGGGGGGGGGGGGGGGGGGCCTGCGACCCCCCTCAAGGCCACAGTGATTTTCAGGGCACTACTGAACCTAATAAACCCACCTAACCTAGCCTAGGGGCTCTGTACCCCTACCTAGGGGCCCTGTACCCCTACCCCTACCTAGGGGCCCTGTACCCCTACCTAGGGGCCCTGTACCCCTACCTAGGCCTACCGGGGGGGGGGGGGGGTCCGCCCCCCTGCGACCCCCCCCCTAAAGGCCACAGTGAATTTTGGGACACTACCGAACCTAATACAACCACCTAACCTAGGGCCCTGTACCCCTACCTAGGCCTACCCCTGCGAGGCCACCCCCCCTTACAGCCACTACCTAACACATCCATCAAACCAAATCCAAAGTGATGGTACTGCTGCATACATCGTTATACTATCACCATTATAATATACTCTATAAATTAATGAAGCTTACCTTAAACTGTTGGTTCATCAAGATGTGTTGCTGCTTTGAGGAAAACGTGAAGCCGTTGGGAAGGTTCCTTAACATGCAGGCCAATTTTGATTTTGTAAAATTAAATTGTCTCTCTGGCACAAATCCACTAGATTTTTAATAATCCCCGGATAACTTGCAACAAATTCATTGCAAGTTAGGAAACAGTCAGGACAAGAAGATGGAATTTCAACTTCTTGTGCAACATGAGATGACGTGCTTGTTACTGCCTCCATTTCTAAGAACGAAATGAAATGCATGCAAAAGATGTATTGTGGCGCTGTAGTATTGTCGCGCTGTGATTGGCCAAACATGTATGACGTCATAGTGGATAGGCGCTGTGATTGGCCAAACGTGTAAGACTTTATAGTGGACTAGTTTGTCTGCAGATTATAGTGGTTACAGGGCTCATTTAAGCAAATACAAGACACAGTCAACAATAACAACAGACTTAGAAAAAATCTGGGAGTAGCGTGAGTTTGATCGTCGATATATAAAGAACTAGGCATTTGCGACAGATAATATTTTACAGAAATACTACAAAAGACTTGCTTTACTCGGGAAATATATTATTATAATAGATTTCCCATAATGGATGAAACTGTAAATTTTCCGGTATATGTCATAAACAAGTGATTTGCAATGATAATGGTCAGAAATGCAAAATAAGGACTATATAACCAGTTGGAAAAATATATGGTTCATGTAAGTGGCTGAAAACAGGCAAAACATGATTATTAAACACTTTTGAGATTTGTAAAGGGGTACAGAACCTAACAAACCCACCTAACCTAACCTAGTAGTTCCCAGGTCACAACCCCTAGCTGGAGGGCAAGCCCCTGGACACCCTTCCCAGGTCACAAAGTAAATCCCAAATAAATCCTTACATTATGATAGAGCAAATCACAAATAAATCCTTACATTATGATAAAGCAAATCACAAATAAATCCTTACATTATGATAAAGCAAACCACAAATAAATCCTTACAATAAGATAAAGCAAACCACAAATAAATCCTTACAATAAGATAAAGCAAATCACAAATAAATCCTTACATTATGATAAATCAAACCACAAATAAATCCTTACAATAAGATAAAGCAAATCACAAATAAATCCTTACAATAAGATAAAGCAAATCACAAATAAATCCTTACATTGTGATAAAGCAAATCACAAATAAATCCTTACATTATGATAAAGCAAATCACAAATAAATCCTTACAATAAGATAAAGCAAATCACAAATAAATCCTTACAATAAGATAAAGCAAACCACAAATAAATCCTTACAATAAGATAAAGCAAACCACAAATAAATCCTTACAATAAGATAAAGCAAATCACAAATAAATCCTTACATTATGATAAAGCAAATCACAAATAAATCATTGCAATATGATAAACTAAATAACAAATAATTCCTTACCTGTTGATTGACACTGCCTTTTTTTTTGTCTTGGTAATCTTTAAAAAAGTTTTGCAGTAGAAAATGTGTTGGTCTTCCTAAAAATCAAGTCAGAATTGGACCTTTGAGACATAATTTCTCGGTTATCTTTTAATATCACATGAGTAACAACACCTATACACTGAACAGAGAGCATTTCTATCATAAATGAAATCACACTAATTTTCGAAATAGTTTGATGTACTTCACTCGGTTTCCCTACTGGTGAAGTCTTTACGTGATGGTGGTGAAGTTGAAATTAAAGGGGAAGGTGGGAAAAAAATGGCTGTTGTAGAACAACATCTGAGAACTTATGAAGAAGTATTTGTAAGTTGTTAATTGGTTTAAAAAAAAAAACCTGACAAATATGTCATTGTAAATGCACAGAAACCAAGCATGCGCAAAAATGTCCCCTTCAGTCTCTCAGATGTAAACAATGGACTTGGTGAAAAAGATACTTTACATTTTGATTGACTGATAGATAAGTTATTATGCCCCTGCCCCTATTAAATATACAGAGAAAAATACCAAAATAGCCAGCACTCGACCATTTTTTTTTATTGCGAATTCCAGTTTTGCTAGTAATTAAAGTATCATATACCAAATTTCCAAGGCAAACAACCTTGAATGTTGCTCAGAGAAATATATATGAAATACACGTAAATAGTAACGAATGATTTGCAACCAAAAACCAAGATCAGAAAAATAATTTATCTTAGAACAAGATGCTAAAAAAAGAAAAAAAGAAAAAACAACTATAGTCTATTTTTTATAGCGGTGCATATTTGCACCCACTCACAGGGGTGCCCTTTTAGCTCGGAAAGGTTCCTGATACCTGATTGGTCATTAGTATTTTTGTCCGAACACCTCTATTGTTCTCGAATAATTACCAAGTAATGTGAATCGAAACTTATTTATTAACCTATATTTCCCCATCAGATATATGTTTTGTCAATAAACAATGTGAAAGAATAAATATATTATAAAGAATCGTCTTGGTAAGTCTAAATTTAATAACACAATCCGCCGAAGTCAACGACAGCAGCTTGTTTTCGGATGCACACCTTGTAATTTTTCACATATTTTAACGCAAATTGGGATAAATTACACTCAGCATAAGTTAAACATGTTATTATAAACTTTCTTTGAATACCAGAATTTACCAAAATCATGGAATTAATAAAACCCGATATTTGTGAAAACTTACGGGGAGGTAAAAGAACAGCCTGTAGCGGCCTGGCGGGAAAACGATCCCCCTTCTGACTTGTAGACGTAGTTTTTTTTTTTTCTTTCGTAATATAGTTCGGCCTATTCCTTTCAGTTTAAATAGTCTTGCATTGTCCCTCTTCTCTTCGTATTATTTTTCTTAGTATTTTCCCACATTCCTGTTCCTCACTTAATATCTATCTATTTTCCCCGATATCCCTTCTTTCATATAGGCCTATGTGATGTTCGCACTACGATTCCTTATGTTTTGTACCTTACGTCAGTAAGCATGTAAATAATAACAACATAAATTTTATGCTGTGTAGAAAGTACAGTATAACCTATTCTGTAAACCTGAAATTAAGCATAGTATTTTTTCTTTATTCCCGCCTCTACACTATTTTAACGAGACTAGCACGCGTTTCCCTTCAAGCCATCACATTCGACAGAGGATAAGGAATTGTAGTGCGGATATCCCATTTAAGAAAGAAGTGATATCGGGAAAATAGATAGATATTAGGTGAGGAACAAGAATGTGGGAAAATAATAAGCAAAATAATACGAAGAGAAACAATGCAAGACTATTTAAACTGAAAGGAATAGGCCGAACTATATTACGAAAGAAAAAAAAAACTACGTCTACAAGTCAGAAGGGGGATCGTTTTCCCGCCAAGCCCCTACAGGCTGTTCTTTTACCTCCCCATAAGTTTTCACAAATATCGGGTTTTATTAATTCCATGATTTTGGTAAATTCTGGTATTCAAAGAAAGTTTATAATAACATGTTTAACTTATGCTGAGTGTAATTTATCCCAATTTGCGTTAAAATATGTGAAAAATTACAAAATTACAAAGTGTGCATCCGAAAACAAGCTGCTGTCGTTGACTTCGGAGGATTGTGTTATTAAATTTAGACTTACCAAGACGATTCTTTATAATATATTTATTCTTTCACATTGTTTATTGACAAAACATATATCTGATGGAGAAATATAGGTTAATAAATAAGTTTCGATTCACATTACCTGGTAATTATTCGAGAACAATGAAGGTGTTCGGACAAAAATACTTCCGACCAATCAGGTATCAGGAACCTTTCCGAGCTAAAAGGGCACCCCTGTGAGTAGGTGCAAATATGCACCGCTATAAAAAATTGACTATAGCTTATCCCCTGTGCTCCTATAGGTATATGGTCAGAAAAGATGCTCTGCTTTTTTTCTGCATTTATGTGTTTTGTTTCAAGAGGTAGCCTACGAGTTTGCGCTTACATCTGTAAAATAAGTCTCTGTCGAAGTAGTTGGCTTCCTTTTGGCCCTGTTTGTATGTATAATCCAGGACATACATATGTTCTACAAGTCATAATAGGTAAAAATGTTATTTTCCTTAGTAAAATAAATTTTTGAATATACTTACCCGATGATCATGTAGCTGCAACTCTGTTGCCCGACAGAAAAAACCTAAGGTCGGGATACGCCAGCGATCGCTATACAGGTGGGGGTGTACAACAACAGCGCCATCTGTCGAGTAGGTACTCGGGTACTTCTTGTCAACAAGAACCAATTTTCTCCTCGGTCCACTGGGTCTCTATGGGGAGGAAGGGAGGGTCCTTAAATTCATGATCATCGGGTAAGTATATTCAAAAATTTATTTTACTAAGGAAAATAACATTTTTCAATATTAATCTTACCCGATGATCATGTAGCTGATTCACACCCAGGGGGGTGGGTGGAGACCAGCATACATGTTAACATTAGAAGCTAAGTATCCCGTATTTCATTTTAGCAGTTATTCAAAATAACAAACATAAAATAAATAAGTACCTGGTAAGGAAGTCGACTTGAACCATCACTCTGCCTTTTTAAGTACGTCTTCCTTACTGAGCCTAGCGATCCTCTTAGGATGCTGAGCGACTCCTAGGTGCTGAAGTATGAAGGGCTGCAACCCATACTAAAGGACCTCATCACAACCTCTAATCTAGGCGCTTCTCAAGAAAGAATTTGACCACCCGCCAAATCAACCAGGATGCGAAAGGCTTCTTAGCCTTCCGTACAACCCAAAAACAACAATAAAAAGCATTTCAAGAGAAAGATTAAAAAAGGTTATGGGATTATGGGAATGTAGTGGTTGAGCCCTCACCTACTACTGCACTCGCTGCTACGAATGGTCCCAGGGTGTAGCAGTTCTCGTAAAGAGACTGGACATCTTTAAGGTAAAATGATGCGAACACTGACTTGCTTCTCCAATAGGTTGCATCCATTACACTCTGCAGAGAACGGTTCTGTTTGAAGGCCACTGAAGTAGCGACAGCTCTAACTTCATGTGTCCTTACCTTCAGCAAAGCATGGTCTTCCTCATTCAGATGAGAATGGGCTTCTCTAATCAAAAGCCTGATGTAATAAGAAACTGCGTTCTTCGACATCGGTAAAGCAGGTTTCTTAATAGAACACCATAAAGCTTCTGATTGTCCTCGTAATGGCTTTGTACGTCTTAAATAGTACTTAAGAGCTCTTACTGGGCATAGTACTCTCTCTTGTTCGTTTCCAACCAAATTGGACAGGCTTGGGATCTCGAACGATTTGGGCCAAGGACGAGAAGGGAGCTCGTTTTTAGCTAAAAAACCAAGCTGTAAGGAACATGTAGCCGTTTCAGATGTAAAAACCTATGTTCCTGCTGAAGGCGTGTATCTCACTGACTCTTTTAGCTGTTGCTAAGCAAACGAGGAAAAGAGTCTTCAAAGTGAGATCTTTAAAAGAGGCTGATTGAAGCGGTTCGAACCTTGCTGACATCAGGAACCTTAAAACCACGTCTAAGTTCCAACCTGGTGTGGCTAACCAACGCTCCTTTGAGGTCTCAAAAGACTTAAGGAGGTCCTGTAGATCTTTGTTGGTGGAAAGATCTAAGCCTCTGTGGCGGAAGACTGCTGCCAACATGCTTCTGTAACCTTTGATCGTAGGAACTGATAGGGATCTTACATTCCTTAGATGTAAAAGGAAGTCAGCTATCTGCGTTACAGAGGTACTGGTTGAGGAAACTGAATTCGCCTTGCACCAGCTTCGGAAGACTTCCCATTTTGACTGGTAGACCTTGAGAGTGGATGTCCTCCTTGCTCTGGCAATCGCTCTGGCTGCCTCCTTCGAAAAGCCTCTAGCTCTTGAGAGTCTTTCGATAGTCTGAAGGCAGTCAGACGAAGAGCGTGGAGGCTTGGGTGTACCTTCTTTACGTGCGGCTGACGCAGAAGGTCCACTCTTAGAGGAAGAGTCCTGGGAACGTCTACTAGCCATTGCAGTACCTCGGTGAACCATTCTCTCGCGGGCCAGAGGGGAGCAACCAACGTCAACCGTGTCCCTTCGTGAGATGCGAACTTCTGCAGTACCTTGTTGACAATCTTGAACGGGGGGAATGCATACAGGTCTAGATGGGACCAATCCAGAAGAAAGGCATCTACGTGAACTGCTGCTGGGTCCGGAATCGGTGAGCAATAATTTGGGAGCCTCTTGGTCATCGAGGTAGCGAACAGATCTATGGTGGGCTGACCCCACAGGGTCCATAGTCTGCTGCAAACATTCTTGTGAAGGGTCCACTCTGTGGGGATGACCTGACCCTTCCGGCTGAGGCGGTCTGCCATGACATTCATGTCGCCTTGAATGAACCTCGTTACAAGTGATATCTTTCGATCTCTTGACCAGGTGAGGAGGTCCCTTGCGATCTCGAACAACTTCCTCGAATGAGTCCCTCCTTGCTTGGAGATGTACGCCAAGGCTGTGGTGTTGTCGGAGTTCACCTCCACCACCTTGCCTAGAAGGAGGGACTTGAAGCTTCTCAAGGCCAGATGAACTGCCAGTAGCTCCTTGCAGTTGATGTGAAGTGCTCTTTGATCCGGATTCCACGTGCCCGAGCATTCCCGTCCGTCCAGTGTCGCACCCCAGCCCGTGTCCGATGCGTCCGAGAAGAGAAGGTGGTCGGGGGTCTGAACAGCCAGTGGTAGACCTTCCTTGAGAAGAATGCTGTTCTTCCACCAAGTCAATGTAGACTTCATCTCTTCGGATATAGGAACTGAGACCGCTTCTAGCGTCATGTCCTTTCTCCAGTGAGCAGCTAGATGAAACTGAAGGGGTCGGAGGTGGAGTCTCCCTAACGCGATGAACAGGGCCAGGGATGAAAGCGTCCCTGTTAGACTCATCCACTGTCTGACTGAACACCGGTTCCTTTTCAGCATGCTCTGGATGCATTCTTGGGCTTGACTGATTCTGGGGGCCGACGGAAAAGCCCGAAAAGCTCGACTCTGAATCTCCATACCTAGATAGACTATAGTTTGGGATGGGACGAGTTGGGACTTTTCTATATTGACCAGGAGACCCAATTCCTTGGTCAGATCCATAGTCCATTTGAGATTCTCCAGACAGCGACGACTTGACGGAGCTCTTAAAAGCCAGTCGTCCAAATAGAGGGAGGCTCTGATGTCTGCCAAATGCAGGAATTTGGCAATATTCCTCATCAGTTTGGTAAACACTAGAGGTGCCGTGCTTAGGCCAAAGCACAGGGCTTGGAACTGGTAAACGACCTTTCCAAAGACGAACCTTAGGAAAGGTTGGGAGTCTGGATGGACGGGGACGTGAAAGTACGCGTCCTTTAGGTCCAACGAGACCATCCAGTCTTCCTTCCTGACCGATGCTAGCACCGACTTCGTCGTCTCCATGGTGAACGTCTGCTTGGTGACAAAAGCATTGAGAGCACTGACGTCCAGCACCGGTGTCCAACCTCCTGTCTTCTTCGCTACTAAGAAGAGACAGTTGTAGAAGCCCGGGGATTGATGGTCCCGGACTATGACCACCGCTCCCTTTTGTAGCAAGAGAGACACCTCTTGCTGTAAAGCTAGCCTCTTGTCCTCCTCTTTGTACCTGGGAGAGAGGTCGATGGGAGTAGTTGCTAGAGGGGGCTTGCGCAAGAATGGAATCCTGTACCCCTCTCTTAGCAACTTCACAGACTGTGCGTCTGCACCCCTGTTCTCCCAGGCCTGCCAGTAGTTCTTGAGCCTGGCTCCCACTGCTGTCTGGAGATGTTGGCAGTCAGACTCTGCCTTTTGATGACTTGGAACCCTTCTTCTTTTTGCCACGTTGACTGTCGGCACGGGTACCTCCTCTGCTGGAGGTTCTGCCACGAAAGGGCGGAATGAACCTAGACGCTGGTGTGTCCATCCTCGGTCTAGGCACGGAAGGTAAAGCTGTGACTTTACGTGCAGATGAAGCCACCAGGTCATGGGTATCCTTCTGGATCAACGAGGCGGCAATCCCCTTGATCAGCTCTTCCGGAAAGAGACACTTGGAAAGCGGAGCAAACATCAACTCCGACTTCTGACATGGAGTGATCCCCGCAGACAAGAAGGAGCAAAGGTGGTCTCGCTTCTTAAGAACTCCAGACACGTACGAAGCCGCAAGCTCGCCAGACCCATCCCGAATGGCTTTATCCATGCATGACATGATGAGCATGGCAGAGTCCTTATCTGAAGGGGAGGTCTTTCTGCTTAATGCTCCCAAACACCAGTCCAGGAAGTTGAAGATCTCAAAAGCACGAAAAACTCCCTTCAACAGATGGTCCATGTCCGAAAAGGTCCAGCAAATCTTGAAGCGTCTCATAGCCAGCCTGCGGGGAGAGTCTACCAGACTTGAGAAGTCGCCCTGGGCAGAGGCAGGAACTCCCAAGCCGGGATCTTCTCCCGTGGCATACCAGACGCTAGATTTGGAAGCAAGCTTGGACGGTGGAAAGATGAAGGCTGTCTTCCCAAGTTGCTTCTTGGACTGCAACCACTCTCCCAGTACCCTTAAAGCTCTCTTGGATGAGCGCGCGAGTACGAGTTTCGTAAAGGCAGGAGCTGCTGACTGCATGCCTAAAGCGAACTCAGAGGGAGGTGAGCGCGGGGTTGCAGACACAAACTGGTCCGGATACAACTCCCTAAACAGGGCAAGGACTTTCCTAAAGTCTAAGGAGGGAGGCGTAGTCTTGGGTTCTTCTATGTCGGAGTGCGGATCGTCCACATGCGCAGCTTCGTCGTCATCAGATACTCCTTCATCCGAATGCTGAGGAGGAAGCGGCAAAGGTGGAGAAGAAAGCTGAACGGCTGAATCCGGCAGCACGGGAGCATGCGTAGCTGCACTGGATCCAACATCATGCCGCTGCTGGTCAGTCTGAGAGCTGGCAACAACAAAAGCGGAGTGATGGTGCGTGGTGGGGACTGCCGTGGGTTGCGGAGACTGCCGCATTGCGTCAAAACACGGCAGCTTGACAGCACCTTCCCACTGCTGATGCGGTAGCTCACGCATGTCAACGGAGGGTGCCGCACGTCGGCTAACGTCACCATGCGTCTGGCAGGGTTGACTGCGCATCGGTGGTGGAGCTCTCACAGGCGGAGTGTGGGAGCATGCAGCCGCAGTATCTGCTGAGCGCACAACCGTGGCAGGTTGTAGGTTAACAGGTGCAGTGTCAACCTTCTCAGCACGATACTCCTGCATGAAGGAAGCAAGCTGAGACTGCATAGACTGCAGCATAGACCACTTAGGGTCTATCGTGGTTGGTGCAGCAACAGACGGAGTGATTGCCTGCTGCGGAACCACTCTACCTCTCTTGGGAGGTGTGCAGTCTTCGGAAGACTGCGGCGAGTCCGAACTGACCCAGTGGCTACACCTGGGCCGTTGGACTCGCTCGGAAGGGACCTTGCGCTTGAGAGGTCGTGAGACCTTGGTCCAACGTTTCTGCTTAGAAACTTCTTCCACAGATGAGGAATGAATGGGCTCACTCGTCTGTTTGTGGATGGGACGATCTCTGTAAGATACGTCCGCAACCACTGAGGGTACATCCGTACGCTGATCAAGGCCTGTCGAACCCTTTGGTCCTTCGACATTGCTTCTCCCCTGGGCTTGGGAGCTTGCAAGAGGTCCCGGACTGGGAGGACGACTGGCACGAACAGATGCACCCTCATGCGTAACACTGACACTGACACTTTTCACCGCACTTGCACTCACTACACTTCCCACTGCACTTTTCTCTTTCAACTCTTTGACATCGGCCAAGAGTTGATTGCGGTCATTAGCTAATGACTCCACTCTGTCACCAAGAGCCTGAATGGCACGCATCATGTCCGCCATTGAGGGTTGAGCACTAGTAGAAGGGTCGGGAGTCACCACTACAGGGGAAGGAATAGGTTGAGGGGCATGGGGAGAGGAAAAATCAAGAGAGCGAGACGAACTCCTCCTGATCCTATCCTTCTCTAGCCTACGTGCATTCTTAAGGAATTCATTAAAATCGAATTCCGAAAGCCCAGCGCATTCCTCACATCGATCTTCCAATTGACAGGATTTACCCCTACAATTGGAACAAACGGTGTGAGGATCTATAGAGGCCTTCGGAAGACGCCTAGAACAGTCCCTAGCGCTACACTGCCTGTACTTAGGGACTTGAAAATGGTCAGACATCTTGAATTAGCCAAGGGGGGAATCCAAAATCTATCAAAGTCGTCAACAATTAATCCAAAACTAATCAAAAAAGCTTGATAAGGTAATGATAATAACTCCTGTACAGCGAAAGCTAATATCTAGAGAGAATACATCACCAAAAAGCGTGAAATCAACTCCAGAAACAACAGCGTATCAAGTAGGTCTTGCCGGTGGCACGACAGAGGAAAAATTGGTTCTTGTTGACAAGAAGTACCTGAGTACCTACTCGACAGATGGCGCTGTTGTTGTACACCCCCACCTGTATAGCGATCGCTGGCATATCCCGACCTTAGGTTTTTTCTGTCGGGCAACAGAGTTGCAGCTACATGATCATCGGGTAAGATTAATATTGAAAATTATGGTTTAACATAGGACAACATTTCTAATAGAAAAAACAACTTTTCCTAACATGAATAGTTTGCTTTCAACAAATTTGACTGCAAATAAGCTATTCTGCCGTTATGGACCCGCCCTTCCCGGCAGTCATAGGTGGGAACCTGGGACTTTTTGTGTGCAAAAACAAGTCACAAACTAGAAGTAAATACCAAATAAATCCTTACATTATCATAAAGTAAAAGGAACTAAGGAGTTGTCCTAAGAAAACTAGGTATGTCACAGAACTGCCACACTCAAACATACATACATGACAATGTGGTAAATGTGGAGGAACTACTTACAAATTAACGAACAGCTCTTCTAACAGAGGACACTCCAAAATCAAACCATTGTTCTCTGGTCTTGGATAGTGCCATAGCCTCTGTACCATGGTCTTTCACTGTCTCTGGGTAGAGTTCTCTTGCAAGTAATAATAATAATTTCATTGGAAGAAAGAAAGTGGAGGGTTAGCTTGTGCGCAGAAGTATAAACTCATTACTGCGCAACGAGCAATGCATAAGCGCACAAACAGGAGCATATATGTCTGCCTAGTATAACGTAACCAAAAGTGAAATAAATATTTCAGGGGAAGAGGATATTTTGTGTAATTTTTCGTGGATTTATCACACACCCCAGAGAATAATGTACTAAGAAGTTTGATCCTTATTTATTGATTCACCAGTAAATTTTCCGAACCCAAACCCCAGTTCCCATTACTTTAGGATATATTGGAGTATATCTTATTACCTATTTACATGCGACAGAAATAAAGGTAATTTTGGAAGAAAACGGCAGTTTTTCTATACATAATCCCAAATCTTTATTAGTAAATCTTTACCCATGTTATTCTATAATAATACGGTCATAGGCCTAGCTAGGGACAAGCCCTCCCAGAAACCCCTTCCCAGGTCACAAAACTTGCTTGGGCTAAGATCCCTAGATCCCCACTTCCCAGGTCACAAACCCTAAAAATGAACCACAATGCCCTGCCTTATTTCCTTTATATGCACTAACACGCAAACTGCAACAGGGTCCTAGAAGTAAATAACAAATAATGGCTTACCTTAGCCTACATGCGGTACATAAATGCCATGATGCGAACTGTAGGATGTAAACAATCAAATGAGAAATCAGGGGCATAGAATGTTAAGTCTTTGTGTATTTTTTCGTGGATTTATTACGAATTCAGGAGAATAACGTATCGAAAAGAAAAGGTGAATTTTACTATTATCTATTCATTCCCCGGTAATTTTTTTTCACCCAAACTCACCCTGTTCCCCCTGGCCACTATCACCTTGGGTATTAGGCATATCTTATTCAACAATTCATTTGCGACGGAAATAAAGGTCATTTTCGAAGAAAACGGGAGTTTATGTATCCAAAACCAAATTTCTTTAAATATAAAGCTTTTCTCGTGCTGTTTTATAATAATACTTTCTGGTTCATATAGCTATGCATTCAATCTACAACAATCCCTTAACTATGCATGGATGAATGCAAGAAAAATACACATACATTAAATTTACAGCCTTACCTTGACTTTACATCGATATATGTGAGAATAATGCGTTACTTATTGATAGTTACAACACTTGTTACACGTTATGGCCACGACATGGCTCTAGTCACGGAACTTGACGGAAGTGAAACCAAGTTATCAACTTCAGTCTTCAAACTCAACGTATACCAGTAGCAGGTTTAGCAGCCAACAACAAGGTTGCCAAGTTGGCCTGATTTCAGGCCAAAAAAAACTCAAATTTGGCCTTTTTTAATTTGGTTGTTCTTTAAGGGGCCCATACACGTTAAAAAATTCGTCAAAATTTTGCATCAAAATTTTGATGCAAAATTTGAGCGTGTGTAGGACGTTTTGGCATCATAACATCCTGCACACTCAAATTTTGCATCAAAATTTTGACATCAACATTTTTATGCAAAATTTTGATATCAAAATTTTTATGCAAAATTTTGACGCTTTTTTTGAACGTGTATTTAAGCCATTAGTAATATCATGAAAAAGGCTGACCTTGAATACTATATATTTGGCCTTTTTCTACTAATGGGTTGGCCTTTTAAAGCTACGGTTAATTAAAAGTTGGCCTTTTCATATTTACAAATCTGGCAACCTGGCCAACAAGCGCACAACGTAGTACCAGCCAGTGTTGCCCCTTTGTGGATATTATCCACAAATTTGTGGATAAAATCAGCCTTTGTGGATTGTTAATTTTAACATAAATTTTGTGGATATTTAACTGTACATGAATATTTTTGTGGATAAATAATACTTTGTGGAATTTTGTGGAAAAAAAACTACACATATGACACTGGTACTAATTTCTGTTGGTGCGGGTAGGCCTACTAATCCAGAACTGACAGCGGTAGAAGGAAAAACTCGAGAGCTTAACTGGGTGGGAGGAGAAAGGCAAGGATTACTCCGTGGTATCTAGTCTTGGTGTAATTATAAGGACAATAAACATAACATATGGAAACAGCATTGGTTGTGGCAATAAATTCGGCTTCAGGCAAAGGCTTATCCTATACAGGACGCTTCACCCCCAACTCGGACCATCGCCAAGTCGGACCCTTACTAACTCGGACCGTACCTCCACCAACTCGGACCATTATAACCAACTCGGACCACAATATACCACCTCGGACCACAGTAGTGAACCAACTCGGACCAGGTTGATAAGATTATAAATTAGAACAATTGGTAAAAATAAATTGAGAACAGTGAAAGTCACACATATTTATTATTAGGAGAGTTATTAAAAACATGCAAATGTAGAAGCAAAAGACAAAGTAAAATGTTCAATAAAACATATTCAAATTAATAATCATACATTCACAGCAATGAAATGGGAAACAGCTTTTAGAAGGCTTTTACCCGATCTATGACCTAGAGAAAACTCCTCCCACAGTACGACTAGTCTTCCATGTTGCTTAGCATACTTTGTCTTTTGGTGGCGCAACACTTTTCCATCATTTAAGAAATTTACATATAGTGGCACAAGCTTTGCTTCATTATACAAAAGAGATAGGAGAATGTAGAAATTAAGTTGACCTTTTCGTGATTTTCTGTTTAGTCTGTGGTGCCACCCTTCCACGTCGTTGTTTGTCCTGACACTCCTACCAAAAACACACCACGCTTTGGGTGGCCACATTTCGGAGGAAATCCAAGTATTGTGAATGTATTCTAAAAGATTTAAAAGTTGTTGTGACCCAGCTGCTTTTCTATAAAATCTTAAAAATAGTCCTTCTATGTGATCATCAGGTACGTATGGTAGAGAAAGAAGTTGTCTCACAAACTTATATGTTTTGGTGTCACTTGTGTATGCAGACTGAAGGCCAAATTCTTGGGCCTTCCTCCACACTGCTTGTCCCCAGTGAAACGCACAACCACGCATAACTACATCTGGGAACACATCTGGGATAGCCCGCCAAACACTTGCCTCAAAATCTAGAATTACTTCTTGTACTTTTAATTGTTCACCTAGGATTTCCTTAATTCTACTAAACACCTTTTTGTAATCTTTGCGTCTCTTACCTGACATTAAAACAAATACAAGAGGCATTTGTTTCACATTCCCATCATACTTCATGAATGCATGAATGCTAAAAAGTTGTGTGAAGGGTTGCCTAACAACTTTGAATGTCCCATCGACATACCACCTTTTTGCTTTAGCAAGTAACTGACACTGTCCTTCTGTTGCAAATACTAAGTGACGTCTATCCCCTACATGTATATCAAATTTAAGAAAGTTAGGTGGTATGTGTTCCTCACTAATTTCAAAACTCAAATCCACGGGTTCAGCAGGTCTGTTTGCTTGACGAGCGAGATTTATGGGGGCAGGTAGTGAAGCAGTAGGCATTGTTGGATCTACGTTTTCAAGGATTACTTCCTCCACGATTTCTAATGCGGGCCGAAACACATCCTCCATTGCTTTATCTTTAATTAATTTTGAAACCTTACTTGTGGTAGCAGGGCATGTTTCCGGTGGATGGGAATGTTCACTGGGCCCTCTGATAAACGAATTATTCACTTCCTTTATTATCATTCCACACTTAACATTTTTATTCCTAACTGCGCAACGCCAATGAACACCAACTGTTGTTTCTCTTTTGAATGTATATGAATAACCCTGACTGTCTACAAGTTTCTGTTTTCCTCTTTGTGATGACGCACACACTTTTTCATAAGTAATACATTCTACCAATGCTTGTGCCTGATCCTCGATTAAACATTCACCATTATTTACAGAGTCCTCGTTGATAAGATTATCCACCAACGCTTCATCAGGTGGATGGTCAGTGATACAGTCAGCAGTGTTGCCTAGTTTGGAAGAGCATGTGGCACACCTCCAATCAATTTCCACCCCCTCTCTTACTGCTTTTCTGTAATCTTCCCTGGTAACGCCCGTCCCACAAGTTCGGTGTTGCCACAAATTGCATCCGTCACACAGCAATGCCTCCTGCAACAATTTGTACTCAGATGATTTTCTAGTCGATATATCAATTTATATTTCTCCGTTCTTATAAAATGATTATCTGGTAATGGCAACTCAAAATTTACAATCGTCAATAGGATTAAGATAATTTAATTTAATAATATCAATATATAATTTAATTTAACAATATTTAGCTAAATTCTTAAATCGCACCTGTCGAGGTCGCACTGTGTTTAGGCACAGCAAACACTTGTCCATGGTAGGTTGCGCCTTCAGCTGTGTACAGATACGGGTATGAGTGCAGTTTGTTTTGGCTGTTAGGCATACTGTTTATTTTGGTTAGGCATACTCTGTTTATTTTGGTTGTTACAGCTTTTGGTGGTAATTATGCAATTATCCTGTAAAACAAGCTTGAGACAAACACAGAGAGAGAGGGAGAGAGAGAGATAATGCGTTGAGAAACAAGCTCTCTCTCTCTCTCTCTCTCTCTCTCTCTCTCTCTCTCTCTCTCTCTCTCTCTCTCTCTCTCTCTCTCTCTCAAAAGGATATAGTCCGTTTTAATCTTTAATTCCCCATCTTTTAAAAGAGGACAAATTCCTTTTGTTTTCATAAATTTGGTTGTTACAGCTTTTGGTGGTAATTATGCAATTATCCTGTAAACTTTAGATTGCGTGTTTGCTCGATGGTCCGAGTTGGTTTACATGATGGTCCGACTTGGCATTTCCAAAGTTTTTGACGGTCCGAGATGGTCGAGATAATGGTCCGAGTTGGTATTTCAAAATGGTCCGAGTTGGAAATGGTCCGAGTTGACCCTACCCCTACAGGACCCTTGATTTAAAACTTGGCATAATCTCTTGCTATTTGCTTTTATTACGATTTCCATTAAGTAAATAAGATTCATTTTTTGTTCAGGTATATATATATATATATATATATATATATATATATATATATATATATATATATATATATATATTAGTATTATTATTACTTGCTAAGCTAAATCCCTAGTGGGAAAAGTAGAATGCTATAAGCCCTGAGGCCGCAACAGGGAAAATAGCACAGTGAGGAAAGGAAACAAGGAAAAATAAAATATTTTAAGAACAGTAACATAGAAATAAGAATTTCCTATATAAACTACAAATACTTTAACAAAACAAGAAGAAAAATTAGTTAGAATAGTATGCCCAAGTATATAGGCCTATGTGTATATAGTCTTTGGGGCTGACCGCGTGTAGGCTACCCTTTATCTTTTCTTCAGGGTAGGATTCATGAAGTTTTTAATCCGACTAAAATAGTTTTCTGGCACACAAGATACGACCTGAAAACAACATAATCAGATATCATATTATAGTTATTTTCACTATTTGCCTTGAATTTTCTCTTCAAATAAGAATTTAAAGTCATGCACTATCTGGATACCTTCTGTTTGTTATTAATTTTACTTCACTTAATCAATTGCTCTCTTCTCTATCGATGATTTTGTCCATGTCAACAAACACAAAATATACATATCTGCAGGAATTTTCTGACCTTATTAGTTTTACCCCCTTTCCGCCCGTATTGACATGTAGGCCTATAAATCATCGTCATCCGAAAAACGGATTTTGAGCGAAGCGAAAAATCTATTTTTGGGTGAGATAGCCATGGCGTCCTGATGGAAGGTTCCTTTTTGGTAGCTTCCTTGGGTAATCACTACTAGGATTTTCCCAGAGAATTAAACCACAGGTTATCACAGAATTCTAACTTCTGGAGCGAGTATCCTAAAGGTTTCCCCTTAAGACATCGTGTAACAACAGGGGACACGCATGTATAGACGTGCCACATAGCTATCTACACCCCATATAGAGTTAACGCTTCAATATGGCGGACAGGGAGTGGCTGGGAGCTGAGCCGCAGCCAATCTAGATGTGGCGATATCGGTACTCGCGATGTAAACAGACGGACGCCATTGCTTTCGATGACGTCACGTCCATCCTCATTCTGAAAGTCTGGAGCTCGCTCATCACCATGATACAGCGGCGCAGGGCGGGACCTGATAACAGACAGGGTGGGTCCATCAGGACGCCATGGCTATCTCACCCAAAAATAGATTTTTCGCTTCGCTCAAAATCCGTTTTTTGGGCTCAAGCCATGGCGTCCTGATGGAAGAGTACCAGAGAATTAGTGTATCGTGGTAGACTTTTTCCCTTTATAAGTGAGTGCTAAAACATTGAGCCGAAAGCATAGTGGTCTATACTAGAGCTACCGTGAGGCAGTTGCCTTCCTGCCCCCCTGGCATGGAAGTCCCCACGGGCTATGCTAAGATCAAAGTGGTCATGGGAAGGCTATTCATATAGGCTGAAGGAACAATGAGATCCATAAGATAAGTCAGAGCGATTTGGTATTCGCGTCGAAACAAACTTGAAGAAGTGGTGGTTGAACACTTCGTGTATGGAGTTGACTCATCTTCATAATTGAGTAAGTATTCGCTAAGGAAACTTACTTGCTCTATATAAATAAATGCCCGGAGTAAATCCTGGCATTTTCCTTAACCAGGAATAAAGGGTAATAAAACTATGACAATTAGTATATTTCATAGTAAGAAAGGAGCAAGGGCGACGCACAAGTAATAAAATAGACATTTTATTATATAATTGCAGGTAAATCAATACATGTCATGCAATAAATAGTAAAAAACATTTACATTGATAAAAATGTACATAGTCATAAAGGCGTGCTCTTGAATCTGAAAGGGAAGAATCAAGTATTAGTAGGCACTCGTTCTACGGAACGTTAGTCTTTATGTAACACACGTCATGCACGTGGCATGTAGCACTCATGTGGTAATCTACTATGACATTTCACCTGAGGTAAGAACAGTTAAAGAAAACACAAGGTGGTTTCTGCTTCACTACGTATCACTTGAGGGTCAACATAGGCACCCGACGAGTTAGAGTCCCTAATAACTCACTGTTCTAAGCAGAGTTCAGAGCAGGTTTCATAACACTACCTGCGGCTACCACAAAATGTTTCACTTCGTGCACTTGTTTCGCATGATGTTTAAAGAAAACACGCGAGGATTTCCAGCCTGTATAGTTCTTGAGGCTTTCGAAATCCATACTCTGAAAGAAATTCAGAGACGAAGCGACTTTCCTAGGATCATGACCAGCGGGTGTACTGTCTGGATCCGCTCTGCGAATGAAGTAGGTGATTTTTGCTCTCAATTGTTTCAGTGACAGGTCGCTGCCCGATGTTTCTCCTTTGAAGAGTTGGCCTCCACCAAAGTTTGAAGTTCTATGAAGATAGACCTTAAGGCTCTCTACTGGACATAGAGAGGCATCTTCCTTCAAGGGGCATATCCTCCACGGGCCCCATCGTTTGGTAGGTAATTCGTTCTTGCGAGAAACGTCGGATCAGGGAAGAGGGAGAGGTCTCTTGAATCGTTGAAAACGATATGTCCCTCTTCTCTAGATAGTGCCACTATTTCGCTGACTCGGGCTCCCGAAGCTAGAGCGAAGAGAAATATAACTTTCTGAGTCAGGTCCTTGAGAGGGCATGAATCATTGTCCAAGTTGGAGGCGAAGTGGAGAACTTTGTCTAGAGACCAAGTGATTGGTCTCGGAGGAGGTGCCGGTCGTAAACGGGCACAGGCCTTCGGTAGTTTGTTGAAGATGTCGCTAGACAGATCTATTTGGAAGGCGTATGACAAAGGTCTAGTCAAGGCCGATTTGCAAGTAGAAATCGTGTTGGCTGCCAAGCCTTGTCCATGAAGGTGAATGAAGAAGGACATGCAAAATTTTATGGTGATTTTTGAGGGGTTCTTTGCCTTGACAAAGGAGACCCATTTCCTCCAAGACGATTCGTATTGCCTTCTCGTGGATTCGGTCTTGTATTCCTCGAGGAAGTCTAGACTCTTCTTCGAAATCCCAAACCTTTTCTTAGCGGCTAGGGTGAGAAAATCATGAGATGAGGATCCTTGATTTTCGATGAAGAAGCGAAGACAGTCGACTTCTGTATTTGCTGGGAGAGAACTGGGTCCGGGAGGGGGATCAGCGTTGGCTGCATCTCCAGGATCAAGGGGTACCAGTTGCTGTGGGGCCACTTGGGAGCCACTAGAGCTGCTGTCCCTTTGAAGGTTCTCAATTTGGAGAGGACTTTCAGCAGAAGATTGGTGGGAGGGAACAGGTAAATCTTGGCCCATCTGTTCCAATCCAAGGTCATGGCGTCCACCGCTTCCGCTTCGGGGTCCTCGTACGGGGCTACATATCGAGGAAGTTGATGGTTGTCGCTCGTTGCGAAGAGGTCGATCTGGAGTTCTGGGACTCTGTGAGAGATGAAGGAGAATGATCTTGCGTCTAGAGACCATTCCGACTCTATCGGGTTTGTCCGAGATAGAGCATCCGCTGTCACATTGCGGAATCCTTGTAGGTGAACTGCAGACAGGTGCCAATTCTTCCTTTCTGCCAGACGGAAGATTGTCAGGAGCACCTGATTTATCTTGGGCGATCTTGAGCCCTGACGATTGAGACAACGCACTACCACAGAGCTGTCCAGGGTCAGGCGAATGTGTATCGACGGGGGCGGGGAGAGTTTCTTCAGCGTCAGAAGAACCGCCATGGCCTCCAAGATGTTGATGTGAAACGTCTTGAATAGGGGAGACCAAGTGCCTTGAGCCTGTTTTTGGTGGGAGTGACCTCCCCAACCCTCCAACGAAGCATCCGTATGGATGTTGAGAGATGGAGGTGGGTGTTGGAGAGGAAGGGACCTTTTTAGGGCCCTCGCTTCTGACCACGGCTTTAGAAGAAGTCGAAGTCTGCTTGGGAGCCGTCTCTTGAGGTCTCTTCGAGCGATGGATGCGGAACGTCTCCAGACTCCCGCTGCATCCTTTAGCTGTGCACGGAGCACTGGGTTTGTGATCGAGGCGAACTGTAGAGAGCCTAGAACTTGTTCCTGCTGGCGTCTCGAGATCCGTTTGGATTTTTACAGTCGCTTGACAGACCCTGCTATTTCCTTCCTTTTCTTTGCTGGAATGGAAAGGCGGTGTGACTGAAGATTCCAGTGGATGCCTAACCATTGGAACTTCTGAGCTGGAGATAGACGAGACTTTTTCGCGTTTATCTGGAATCCCAGGTGTTCGAGAAACTGGGTAACTTTTCTGCAGGATTCTATACAATCCTCGGGCGAGGGCGCCCACACTAGCCAGTCGTCGAGGTAGGCCATCACCTGGACGTTTCGGATGCGGAGCTGTTGTACTACTGCGTCCGCTAGCTTTGTGAATATCCGAGGTGCCACGTTGAGTCCGAAGGGCATGGCCCGGAAGGCATAGCTTTTCCGTTGGAGTCGGAATCCTAGGTAGGAGGAAGCGTGATGGTTCATTGGTATGTGCCAGTATGCGTCCGCCAGGTCTATCGAGACCGTGAAAGACCCTCGAGGCAGGAGGGTTCTGATCTGTTGAAGAGTCAGCATCTTGAACTTGTTGTTCGATATGAATACGTTGAGGGGGGGATAAGTCCAGAATGACTCTGAGTCTGTCTGAGTCTTTCTTGGGAACACAAAACCGTCTCCCTTGGAACCTTGTGGACTTCACCCTTCTTATCACCTTCTTGTTCAAGAGGTCTAGCACATATTCTTCCAGGAGGGGGGTTGAACGTTGGAAGGATTGCCGGAAGGTTGGGGGTGGTTGCGCCCAGCTCCAGCCCAGACCTTTCTTGATGATGCTGTGTGCCCAGGAGTCGAAGGTCCAGCGATCCTGGAAGTGGCGGAGTCTTCCTCCCACCGGAAGCACTTCATTGCTTCTGGGGTCCCGAGGACTTGCTGCCTCGGCCGCTAGCTCCCTGTCCTCCTCTGCCTCTGGAGGGCCGGCGAGAGGAATCTCTGCCGGAACCCCTGCCTGAGCTTCTACCCTTGGGACGTAAGGTAGTGGAGTGCTGCTCGAAGGCGGGATTGAAGGCCGGTGATGAGGACAAAACCGGCTGTGGGACCAAATGAAAGGTCTGTGGCGGCTGAGCGGCCACTTGGGGAGTAGCGGGTGCCGGAAACTAACGTCTGTGCTGACGTTGCTGGGGTCTATGCTTCGACTGCTTCCTCTTAGGCTGAGGACCGTCATCCTGAGAGGGCTTTCTCTTCCTAGACATGCCCCATTTGTTGAGAAGGTTCCTGTTCTCAGATGCGGCCTTGTCTGTGATCTCTTTCACTAGATCAGACGGGAAGAGGTACTTGCCCCAGATGTTGGAGGCAATTAGTTTCCGGGGTTCGTGTCTGACAGTGGCACTGGAGAACACGAATTCTCTGCAGGCTCTACGAGCTCGCATGAAATGGTACAGATCCTTGACTAAGGTTGCCATATGAGATTTGGCAAGGACCATGTAATGGTCAGGGACTCTGGTGTCACCAGCCATTACGTCCATCTGGACCTGGAGAGTGAGAGATGCTGCCAGCTTCTCCTTCGTTTCCTGTTCCCTACGAAGGAGGTGTTCGTTTAGCTTGGGTCCGGATACGCCTCAAAGCGGGGGAAGAACTCCACTTCTTCCAGGGGTATGGAACCGATCTTATCGCTGACGAAGGTCTTGTCATCAGCGATGCCCATATGCTCAGCGAACCGCTACGGATTGTCGCTCGAGCATGCGGGGAGGTCCTTGATGGAGATTTTGCGAGATTCCTCGGAACCTCCCATCGACCGAATGATCTTGTGAGTTTCTTGGAGCTTCTGCTCCATCACGGATTCAATGAGCCGAATCATATCCTGTGCCGTAGGTAGAGGAGTCGTGGTGGAGGACGTAGATGGGAGAGACACTTCCGACGGTGTAGGAGTAGGAGGGGGGATGGAGGGAGGGGCATCCTCCTTATCGGACTCGGTATATACTACCCGGTCCTCTTCTTCATCATCCTCCCCTTCACCCTGGGCCATAAGGGTTTTCTCGGTGTCCTCCGAGATCTCTGACATGTGTTCATCATGTTCTGAATCCAGGTGACAATCATTCATGGACTGAGCCATGACAGTATCAGGTTCCACTGTGATCTGGACGACGGGGATCTGTTCGACTGGGACCACTGAGTCTGGTGAGGCCTTTGGGAACAGCAAAGATCTCATTTCTTCTGTGGCTAGGTATGGTCCAATGGCGTTCTTTTGAAAGCCACGTACCCTCTTGCGTAGGTTGTCCCGAGCAGTGTCCCGAATCTCCGCTGAGGGAGGATCATAGAATGCTTTCTGTAGGCATTCTTGGCAGACCGAACAGGTGGTGGGGCCCCAGTACTTGAGATCCCCTCTCTTGTGAGCACAAGGGGCGTGTGTCCTACACGCCGTGTGTCCATAGAAGTGTGGCCGACGGACCGCGCAGAAGTCGTGGTCACACTTGACGTACTCCTCCTGTAAAGGAAAGAGACGATGAGTATTGTAGAGTCATAATATGGCTCGTATATAAAGTTAATTATTAACAAGTTAATATTAACATAAGTTAATTGTGATGCACAGAAGGGTGGGTGAAAGGAGACAGACGCATGCCTCGTGTAACCCGCCCGGCTGGTTGCCGTAGCATCAGACAGTCCCAGGTGGCCGTAGGCCTCCATGGAAGGTGTCTTGATAATGGGAATTCCATTTAGAATTACCATATTATAGACTAGGCTTGAAATCTTATCAAGAAAGTCTGGGGATCATGAGATCCTAGTAAGGTTCCGGCAACCAGACGTGCCAATTACACGTAGCGTGCTGGAAAGATGAAACACGCAAGAAGACAGAGTGAAAACTGAACAAAATGTACGATTCCGTACCAGTTTGTCTGCGTTAACAAGCCGTCTAGGTGCGGTTTTTAGGAACTATCGCTAGTAAAGATAGCTGAGAGAAGGGGTGCAAGGCATCTTGCCGCCTCCGGACAGGTCCGGCATACCCCCGGCACGCCGGAAGCCGCTCGAGCAGAGTTTCTGGCATTCAAGAATGATCATTCTATGGTCAAAAGAAGCCAGGGTGGCGGCAGCCGGTAGCGGCGGCCGCCGGCAAGGAGCGGCGGTTCCGGCAGCCGGAGGCAGTCGGAGGGTGACAGGGGTAAGGATAAAGGAGCATAGCCGGGGCCGGGGGCCGGCTGCTAGTGCCGGCACTCCGGGAGGGGTCGGCAGTGTGCCGAGGCTATGAGGGAATGGAGAGACCACGGCGGTAAGCCGGCGGCCGGCGGCGATCCCCCGGCACTCGGGGGAAGGCGGCAAGGATAAGGAAGTCACCCGTAGCGGCGGTAATGCCGGGGTAGAGGCAGCAGGGGACAAGCACCAAAGATGGAGGTGGGATGGCAAAGCTGTACTAGCCTAGTCAAGACACCTCTGGAAAAGGTACCACCATGATAGAGGTGAATCTATCATCCTAAGCAGGGGCCGCAATGACCGGGGGCTAAGGCAGTCCAAGAGAGGACAGGGTGTACCCAAAGAAGGGGTGGAGACTCTTCATGTCGACCAAATGATAACTGACTCCATAGCACTATGGAGGGTCTATGTATCAGAGCGGACAACACTGGGAGCACCACGGGGTCCAGCACTCCAGCCTAGGGTGGAGTGTAGGACAGGGGACATATGAAGCCTAACCTACTGGTAGGTTAGGCTAGGCAAGAGATAGGTTGGGGGGGGGGGAAAGGGTCTTCTTATAAGAAAGGATGGGTTATGCACCAGAGCGGCCACCTAGGAAGGGAGATGCACACCCTAACCTATAGTAGGTGGACCAACTGAAAAACGGTGCACGCGTATATTTCAGCAAGGTACATAAACCAGCCCTTTCAACCTAACCTGGATTAGGGTTGTTAGACCCTAATCAAGGAAGGGAGAAGACGTATCGCAAGGAAAAGGTCAAGGACCGATTCAGCTTAAAGGAGGGGATCCTACCTTTAAGGTCCGCAACACTAAGGGAGGGGTCATTCCCTTAGGTGGGGAGGCGATACAGTACTCTGAGGAGTCTTGTCCTATCACATGTAATAGGATACAAGATTACCAGAGGGAAGCCCTAGGGCTAGGGATGAAGAGAGCATATAGGGGTCCTATCATAAGGTTAGGTTAGCAAGGCACTCAAGATAACCTACCCCCTATATGGTCCCTGAAGGCGAAAAACACTTGCATCACTGTCAATGGTATTGTAAAATAATGCCAATATCTTCATAACTAACACTAGGATCACTGAAATATCATGCATTAACACTGGAATAGGCTCACTGGCCTAGGGGCTAATCAAAGCCTACAGGTATGGGGTCAGCGAAGACCCTAACTAATGCGTCAAAAACACGATATAAAGTTCCTAGCTATGAAGACTAAATAACTAATAGCGCTGATTAGTAATTTATATACCGGTAAGGCTGTTGCGGCTAACTAAATAAGGCATGCAAGCAACAGCAGCGTCATAAAATGGCGCTGACCGGTCTGGCAAAGCTCTGCCACAATTATGCAAATATCTCGAAAAGTAAGATTTACTTTAAGGCCAGAGCTTATTTAAACAATACCTAAACCTTTGTACTCAACTTTCCAGAAGAAGGTGAAGCTGAAGGTTGAGACATAGCGAGGATGCAAGAAGATAAAGTCGCACAAAGGGAAAATTACGTCCAAGCGAGCGAGCTACTAGCAAAGGAATGAGGATGGACGTGACGTCATCGAAAGCAATGGCGTCCGTCTGTTTACATCGCGAGTACCGATATCGCCACATCTAGATTGGCTGCGGCTCAGCTCCCAGCCACTCCCTGTCCGCCATATTGAAGCGTTAACTCTATATGGGGTGTAGATAGCTATGTGGCACGTCTATACATGCGTGTCCCCTGTTGTTACACGATGTCTTAAGGGGAAACCTTTAGGATACTCGCTCCAGAAGTTAGAATTCTGTGATAACCTGTGGTTTAATTCTCTGGGAAAATCCTAGTAGTGATTACCCAAGGAAGCTACCAAAAAGGAACCTTCCATCAGGACGCCATGGCTTGAGCCCAAAAAAGGAAATTCTCTCCCTAGTGCAAGAGCCCGTGTTTGGTATAGGCAAGGCGTTCTTAAACGAACGAACGAACGAAAGAAGGATATAAAACATATTTTTCTTCAAGTTCGTCAATTTGGAGTACAGTATTTGTCTCAATCATGAGTGACAATATATAATCAGATACCGTTCTGCTTAGGAAAATGGTTTTTATTTCACTTAAATTGTTTCTGAATATGGATCAAGCCAAATAATGCTTTTCCACTATAAAACTTTAGGTTTCATCATCATATTGTACGGAAAAGATTTGTGGATTAATCTGTGGAACATTGAAAAAATTTTGTGGATAAAATGGCACCTTGACGTGGATATTGAGTGAGAGCAAAGTGGCAACACTGGTACCAGCGCCATCATTGCTTCAAGATGGAAGATGATACTGTTGAAGAAATAAATAACATGTAAACTTTAATATTCGGAATTTGAGGCGAAATTATTCAACAGCTTTTGTCTACCACTAGAGAGTTATTGGGTCCTTTGACAGGCCAGACAGTAAGCTACTACATAGGACCCTTCTCTCGGGGCACGGGGTCTTTAGATATGGTCAGCAATTCTTCTAGGAGATAAGCACTCCAAAATCAAATCATTGTTGTTTAGTCTTGGGTAGTGCCATAGCCTCTGTACCATGGCCTTCCACTGCCTTGGATTAGAGTTCTTTTGCTTAAGGGTAGGCCTACACCCAGGCACGCTATTTTCTGTGCTGCCTGCATTGTTTATATATGACAGCTCTATTTTAATGTTGTTCCTGATCTTAAGATATTTCATATTGTTATGCATTACTTCTTATAGCCTATAAAGTTTATCCAATTTCCTCACTTGTCTATCTAACCTGATGGAGCCCTCGGGCATATGGCATCCTGCTTTGGCAACTAGGTTGTAGATTGGCAAGTAATAATAATAATAATAATAATAATAATAATAATACGGCCGAAGAACTGAGAAATTATGAACTGATTGAACTCGAAGATAGAGAAAAAAGAAAGGAACAAATATTCTCGTAACAGATCTCCCAGATAAAAAGGTTCGTGGTAATATTACCACACTTTAGTAATAGATTGATTTTTTAAGGAATTAATGTCATCTATGAAAGGTTGGTTTTACTTCACTGTAGTACAATATTAGTTAACCAAATATATCTTTCTAAAGAGTTATTCATTCAGTGGGTTCAAACGACTTTTTTGGGCTCAAGCCATGTCGTCCTGATGGAAGGTTCCTTCAGTAGCTTCCTTTGGGTATATAAGACTACAATAGATATTCCCAGAGAATTAAACTAAAGGTTTCACAGAATTCTAACTTCTGGTGCGAGTACCCTAAAGGTTTCCCTCTAGGATATCGTATATCAATAGGGGACGCATGTATTAACACGCCACATGGCTATCTGCACCCCACATAGCGTTTACGCTTCGAGGGGGAAAGGTGGCGAGGTAACTGAGGAGCCGTTCCAAAGTTACCCTCCTTCGTTACTGTTACGGTACTCGCAACGTAATCAAACAGTCCGCCATACTGTGTGACGTCACGTCCGTCCTCATTCCTAAGCTTGTAGCTTCCAACATTGGTTTGTTTTTCCCAGTGATCGCCAATTATCTTTTGCATCCTTAGCCATGTCGCAACCTTCAGCCTCGCCTTCTTCTGGAAAGTTGAGTACCAGGTTCTTGTATTGTTTAAATGAGCTCTGGCCGTAAAGTAATGATTTTTTACGCTTAAATATTGTGTTTTGTGGCAGAGCTGTGCCTTGCCCGGAGGCGCCATTTTATGACGCCGCTGTTCGCTTCGCATGCTTTATTTAGTTAGCCAGAACAGCCTTCCCGGCCTTATAACTAATTAAATATGATTAGTTGGTAAAGTTTTGGATTCAACCAAATTGGGAAATGTATTATATTAATATATTTTCCTAGTAAAGCACGTGATAACAAAACACTTCTTCTCAATACATTATTGTCGCTAATGCATACTTACAGAGAAAAAAAATATTTCAGGAATTGAAGGTCTTGACTTTTTCTAAGTTTAGTGTATATCTTTCCATGGGCACGCAAGGTAGCTCTTGTTCGTTTGTATGTCTGTTTTCATCTTACTTGGCTCCGCCCCATTGCGTAATGTGACAATATTTACTTGAATGCGCATTTGCTCCTCCCACTAATGTCGCTCCTCCAATCAAAATACTACTGGGTTCTTTTCAAGGGTTATTATTGGACGATTCATTGGTCTCTCAGTCTTGTTTCAAGGATCTGTTTTTCGTGCAATATAACATTGTAAACGATACTATTTTGTTTTTTTCCCTATTTCATTATGGGAGAAACCCGTGATTGTCGTTTGTTTTCGGTTTTCAAAAGTTCCGGTTTCTATATTTTCATCACACGTCATTTTACTGTCATGGATCCTCCGGTACGGTTGTGTGAAATATGTCGTTATTCCTATTTTGATGTGATCGGCCGATTTCATGGGAATTATAATGGAACTCCTGAAGTAGTGAATCGTTTTCTAAGGGAGCATTCCGTATTACCTTTAAGTGTCCAGTGTGGTAAATGTGATTCGCCTTTACATTTTCGTGAGGATAGACATGTGTGGTATTGTACCAAATCTGAACGTATTCCAGTACTTGATGATTCAGAAGAGGGTCAACCACAACCTTCCACATCTTCATCGTCATCTTCCGTTTAAGGTAAGAAGTGATTTAACAAAATATATATATTCAAATTTACCCCTGGTTAAAGGGGGGGTCGCAGGGGGGGGCGAAGCCCCCCCCGGTAGGGGTACAGGGCCCCTAGGTTAGGTTAGGTGGGTTTGTTAGGTTCTGTGGTGCCTTGAAAATTACTGTGGCCATAAGGGGGGGGCGAAGCCCCCCCCGGTAGGGGTACAGGGCCCCTAGGTTAGGTTAGGTGGGTTTGTTAGGTTCTGTGGTGCCCTGAAAATTACTGTGGCCTTAAGGGGGGGTCGCAGGGGGGGCGAAGCCCCCACCGGTAGGGGTACAGGGCCCCTAGGTTAGGTTAGGTGGGTTTGTTAGGTTCTGTGGTGCCTTGAAAATTACTTTGGCCATAAGGGGGGGTCGCCGGTAGGGGTACAGGGCCCCTAGGTTAGGTTAGGTGGGTTTGTTAGGTTCTGTGGTGCCCTGAAAATTACTGTGGCTTTAAGGGGGGGGTCGCTGGGGGCCCTACCCCCCTCCCCCCGGTAGGCCTAGTTAGGGGTATGGGGGAGGGGTGCTGGAACATTAATTATTCATTTATTGCAAATATCATTCAATGCCCCAACACCCTCCCCCCCTTCCCCCACCCAAAACCCCGGTTCCCAAAGGGTGTCCCCCATAATTGGTGGGATGAACTAGGGTATACATAGTAAATCTCTAAATCGGTTGGTTTGCAGTCAAAATAAACGTTAAATTCATTGAAACCACACTATTTCTGATGCAACAAATATATTTTTATTGCATTTTTCCAAATTTGGCTGAAACTAAAAATTTACCGATTAGTTATTTAGTCTTCATTGCTAGGAATTAGTTATATTATGCCGATGGTGTTCATGTTTACTTCTGCATGATATATAAGTGTTCCTAGTGTTAATGTTAATGAAGATATAGGCATTTTTAAACATATACAAGATTCAGTGTTGCACATGTCTTTCGCCTTCTAGGGACCATACAAGGGACCGTGCCTGGTCCATCCATGTCACATCCCCTAACCCAACGTTGGGGCCCTTGTATGCTTCCTTATCTCCCCTGTTACCTTCGGGTAACCTCCCTCTGGGTAGCTCTGCTATATCTTAGCCCCCTTACCCGGAATAATTTTCGGGTAGGTTAGGCTAGATCGTTCTTCCCTCTTCCCTACCATAGTATATGGGGGACCTCGGACAGAACCCCAGAGTACCTATCGTTCATCCCGGTCCACCCTTATCACAAGTTTCTTTACAGAATTTTTGTCCAGGTACTTTTTTATAAACGCAATGTTTCTTAGATGATAACCAGCCGTTTTTATAACATTATTTATTTGGGCATTTAGAGACAGGTTAGTCAAGAAATACATCTAGATCTCAAACTTTAGTAGATATTGGCACCGAGTCATTATTTATGTTCATTTGAATATCACCCAAGTTTCTCACGCTGTTTCTCTTACCCACCACCATGAATTCAGTTTTGTTCTCATTTAATTTTAGTTGTTAAAATGCCATCCATTCCTTAACACTATCAAGGATTCGGTTTAGTTTCAGTAGTGTCATCTATATTATTTATGGAGAAGTAAAATTGAGTGTCATCTGCAAATAGTTTGAACTTCACGCCATGCCTTTGTAGTATTTTCGATAGAAAAATAGTATAGATGCAGAATAAGATTGGGCCAAGTACAATCCCAGTATTGTAGTTACCCCTGAAGCTTTCACTCCGTGTTACGTTTTCTGTACCGAAACACAGGTAGACTTTATTGAATTTGTTTGTCAACAGACCGTGTTCATGACGTCACTGCGTAGGAAGGCAAGACAAAAGCCTAACACTTGCGTACCTTGTTTTCTTAAACGTGTCCAGATGAATTATTTCACTTGAATCTCTTAAGAGATGAAGGCCAACTTTCCGGTCCTTCAGCAGCCTCATCGGTTCCTAACAGACCACTCAGTGATGTGATGGGTGACAATACCACACACCACATAGAGGCTCACATTGGCAAGCAAGAAGGAACTTGCTCGTAGCCTCTTCCCATCTAACAGTATAAACACTAAGATGGGCCAAAGTCCGTTCGGTGCCACTATCAGCCCGCTTCATTCCAGACTAGAGGAATGTGCTCGCCGACAATTAATGCACAGCATCTCAAATAAGGTATACCGAATGGTCTTTGGATCACCTTGTAGCCGACAAAGTCTTGACTTTATGGGGTCCTCCAACTAGGGATCTGTTCTCAACGCTCCTGAACCTCAGGCTGCCGTTGCTCCCCAGCCCTAGACCCCAAGGCTCTCTGGCAAAAAACAGGCCAACAACGGTGGGTACAACAATGACTTTTACGTCTCGTCCCTGTTTTGTCTGGAGAAGGGCACTCAAGAAGGCTAGAACATCGGTCAGCCTCTCAAGGACTCTCATAGCTCCGCTATGGCATTACGCAAAACGGTGTCCAAACCTTTTGCAGCTCCTGATAGTGTCTCCAAGAGAACCCTCTCCACATCACAGACAACCCACTTTGACACCTACCACAAGCTATAGCTTTGCTATGATTGTACGCCTGGAGACTACCCAGTACCCTCCTCTCCCACAGAGGGTTCTCGCAATAAGTTGCAAAAAGGTTGTCTAGATATCTGAGAAATTCCTCAGCATCAGTCTACCAGGCAGTATAACGTCTTGTGTGGTTGGTGTCATGTGAAAGTGTCTCTCTCCACTCGATACCTCTATTCCAGCAATAGCGGAATCCTTGAGTATATGCAAGAGGAAAAGACTCCCTATTCAGTTTCAACAGGTAAAGATGATCACTCAACCTTGATCCTTCACCTTCAAACTGAAAGGAAGGGACAACCTCTCATCGCTAAACCTTTCCTAACTCATACGGACTTACAACTTGCCTTTCTCCAGCCGGAATTGAGACCTTCCTCCTGGAACATGGTTCAAATTCTCCGGTCTCTAAAGAGACCTCCTTATGTTCCACTTCACCAGGCAACAAATTTTCACCTGGTTTAAGAAGACAATGTTCCTACACACACTGTCAGCAGCCATACGAGTCAAGGAAAGTTCTTTGACTCGTATGGCTGCTGGTCTCTCTTTCGACATCCCCCATTAATGAGAAGGGCAAAAGTATGTTCAGTTTCATCCCCGAGTATGTAGCCAGACAGTCTCCAGAGGTGACGGACCCTACACAAGTCTCCACTCAGTAACGGACGATCCAGATCATCCGTTACTGTACCCAGGGTAAGGTATGAGACTCTACCTTAAGAGAATGGCAACAGTCCACCCGGGTCCCTTCTCTTGTCATCAGCACTGGAAGAGACTACTGGGAGAGACTAGAGGAGGATCACCAAAACATCATCTCAACATGACGACTCACGATGTCAGGGGCATAGCTATGCCTCTGGTCCTTCTAAGCTGATTACTCTGTGACACAGGTTTTATAAGAAAGGATATGAATGCTCAAGGTGACTTTCACAACCTTTCTCCTACAAAGACGTGACCCACAGGAACTCAATAAGATCTCTATCGGTCTGGTGGTGGCTTCACAACAGCTGGTTGTATACCTCAAGCTCCTTATTGGACAAGTAGCAGAAGGTTGAGGGCACTGTTACCCGGTTTTAGTCTGCGTGAATGAAAAGATTTGACGGGCTCTTATTCTTTTCTTCATCCTACCCTCTCGTGGGGAAAGCAGCATCCTGGGTTCTCTGCATAAGCTGACCTCAAACCACTGCAGGTAAACCATGCTCCCTTGTGTACCTAGTATTAAGCTAATACTGTTGTGTCCCCATACCCTGGTGAGGTGGTATTGGGAAAGTCTTGATTACATCAGTTTTTTCCTACAATAGTGTGACGGGCCGAGAGAGGGTTGTGAACTCAAAGGCAGGATGCAATCAACTGAGTTGTTTATTAAGGAACACTCTCCTTTATATACAAAACCTCAAGGCAACAGGACATAACCTGTTCGAGAGACAGACAATGTTACAGAGAAAAACCGGAGACATGATCATTCAGGTTCTTTTTAGTGCGAGGGAAGAGCGCAGATACAAGCAAAATATATACAAAATAATTATGTACAATTGTGTGACACACAGTTGGTACATGGCTCCCCCCCTAAAAATGACATACTGTACATGTTAAATAGGGCGCCCTGATCTAGAGAGGCGAACTGTAGGCGGGTCATCTCGCAGAAGATAAGCAGGTTTTAGACGATCAATGGAGACCCAGTCTTCTTTGCCCCGAATGTTTAGGAGGAATGCTTTCGGACTGCGTCGGATCACAAGGAAAGGGCCCGTGTAAGGGGGCGTTAGTGGTGGCTTGCTGGTGTCGTTGCGCAGGAAGACGTGCGTTGCAGAGTGCAAGTCCGTTGGTATGTGATGCTTCGCTGGGGGCTTGTAAGTCTGGCGGCACGGAGTAAATTTTCCCACGACGTGACGTATGCGCTGGAGATCGTCGGAGGAGGTTGTAGAAGGAAAAAATTTGGCAGGGACGACCAACGGGTCGCCATACACCATTTCAGCTGCCGAGACGTCGAGGGCGTCTTTAGGAGTGGTTCTTAGTCCCAGGAGGACCCAGGGAAGCTGAGTAAACCAGTTGCAATCCTTGCAGCGGGACATCAAAGCTGCTTTGAGGGTGCGATGAAAACGTTCAACCATTCCATTGGCAGCGGGGTTGTAGGCCATTGTCTGATGTAGGGTGATGCCCAGGAGATTCGCTAATGACGTCCACAATTGAGAGGTGAAAGTGGTTCCCCTGTCAGAAGTAATATGCTCAGGGATACCGAATCTTGAAATCCATCCAGAGAGTAAGGCATATGTACATGAGGCGGACGTTGCAGTTTCCATGGGAATGGCTTCAGGCCAACGAGTGGAGCGGTCGATGACGGTAAACAGGTAACGATGTCCTTGTGATGTGGGTAGGGGGCCTACAACGTCGACGTGAATGTGTGCGAAACGACGCTGAGGTTGAGGAAAGGTGCCCACTCCTGAATCAGTGTGTCGATGTACTTTGGAAGTTTGGCAAGAAGTACAGGCGCGGACCCAATCCTTAGCATCCTTAGAAATGCCGTGCCAAATGAACTTTGCCTTCAGCAGCTGTGCAGTAGAACGGCACGAGGGATGTGAAAGGCCGTGAATGAAATCAAACACCTGTCGGCGCATGGGAGCAGGAATCCAAGGTCGCGGTCTACCAGTACTGACATCACAGAGGAGGGTGGTGTTGGAGTCTTCGAGGGGAAAGTCTTCCCAACGGAGGGACGTGCAGGATGTCCTACAAGCTTGATACTCTGGATCCTGTCGTTGGGGTTCAGCCAGGGCGTTGTAATCCAATCCCAGTTGAATGGGAGCCAACGTGTTTCTTGACAGGGCATCGGCAACGGGATTAATTTTCCCAGGGATGTATTGGAGGGTGCAATTGTATTCAGCCACGGCGGAGAGATGTCGGCGTTGACGGGCGGACCAGGCGTCAGACTGTCGAGTGAAGGCGTGCACCAGAGGCATGTGGTCTGTGCGAATGACGAAGGGCGTACCTTCTAAGAAATGGCGAAAGTGACGGACAGCCAAGTGCACCGCCAGCAATTCTCGATCGAAGGTAGAATAACCCGATTCTGCCTTGGACAGTTTTCTGCTGAAGAAGGCCAATGGGCGGGGCGAGCCTTTGACCACCTGCTCGAGTACTGCACCAATAGCGACGTCGCTGGCATCGGTGGAGAGAAGGAGAGGGGCGTGTGGGATAGGAAAAGTGAGAGCCGCAGCAGTTGATAGGGCCTTCTTTGCATTGCAGAAGGCTGCTTCTTGAAGGGGACCCCACTTCAGGTCCTTTGGCTTGCCCTTGAGGGAGGCGTAGAGGGGAGCAAGAGTGGCGGCAATGGCTGGCAGAAAACGGTGATTATAGTTGATCATGCCCAAGAATTCCTGCAGAGCTTTGACGGTCGAGGGCGCGGGGAAGTTCTGAATGGCTGCTACCTTCTCAGGGAGGGGATGGACTCCTTCAGGAGTGATACGGTGCCCTAAGAACGACACTTCGTTGGCGCCAAAGGTACACTTGTCGTACCGGACTACAAGGCCGTTTTGTTGCAGGCGGTCGAGCACGATGCGCAGGTGACGGAGGTGTTCCTCTTTTGAGGAGGAGAACACAAGTATGTCGTCCACATAACATACACAGAAAGGGAGGTCCCCTAAGATGCCATCCATGAGACGTTGAAACGTTGCCCCAGCATTACGAAGGCCAAAACAGGAGTAATTGAAGGTGTATGTACCAAACGGAGTGGTGATGGCGGTCTTGGGGATGTCTTCTGGGTTCATAGGCACCTGATAATACCCCTTCAGGAGGTCGAGCGTAGAGAAAACCTTCGCTTTGTGCAGGTAGGAGGTCACGTCGGCAATGTTTGGGAGGGGATAGTGATCCGGTTCTGTTTGCATGTTCAGGCGCCTGTAATCCCCGCACGGACGGAGGAAGCCGTCTTTCTTCAGAACGATGTGTAAGGGTGACGACCATGGGCTGGAGGCCTTTTGGCAAAGGCCCATTTCCTCCATTTCGGCAAACGTCTGTTTGGCGGCTGCCAATCGTTCCGGTGCCAGACGTCTGAATTTTGCGAAGACTGGGGGTCCCGTCGTCTTGATATGGTGATAAATACCGTGCTTGGCAGGAACCGTGGGCGTTTGGCGAAGTTCTGGACGGAAAACTTCCGGGTACGACGTGAGGAGGTGGGCGTAGGCATCCGTGGGTGCGCTGATGTGGAGAGCGAGGTTAGAGGGGGCGGGTTGAAGAAGTGTCGACAAGTACGAGTCTGCGTTGACCAATCGTCGGTGGGTGACATCGACCAGAAGGTGGAAATGAGAGAGGAAATCCGCACCGAGGATTGGCATTGTGACGTCAGCAACGAGAAACTTCCAATTGAATTTACCGTTTCCGAACGATAATGTGAGGTTCTCGTAACCGTAGGTGGGTATCGCAGATCCGTTGGCAGCTACCAAGCGGACGTCGGCAGATGTAGACAGACTACGTCGTGCCTTGAAGAGTTTCCTTGGCAAAAGAGAACGACAAGCACCCGTGTCTACCAAAAATCGCACGCCCGTTCCTGCATCCTGTAAAAAGAAAAGATTAGAAACACGGGAGGCCACCGCCACAAGCGATGGCCTACTTACACGTTTTTTGGCCCCTGACAATCCTTGGCACATTTCTTCGCGGTTGCCCCGAATCTGAAGTGGTAGTAGCAAAACTGCGGCGGATGGGAGGTAGTAAGTGGCTGTAGAAGTCGTTCGTTGGGGTGCGAGCGATTGGTGGGTGGTGGGCGGCTTTGTCGCCGCTTCGGCACGTCACGGGGTAGGCGTATATGTCCTACGGCATTCATGTCAGCTTCGGTTGACGTTGAATAGGCATCCTGGTCGTCAGGGGTGGAGGCGTTGATGGAGGTCTTGAAGTGGCTGTTCATAAGGGCGTCGGCTTTGGTCATCAAGTCCTTTATTGGTAAACTATCCACATCGGGTATGGCAGCGCGTACAGGTTCGGGTAAACGGCGTATCCAAAGGGCACGAAGTAGGTTCACCTCACGAGGAGAGCCGTCTGCGGCAGGTTGAAGACGAGCGATACTGGTCATTTCCCTGAGGGCAAGCGAAGCCCTTTGGTCCCCCAACGGTTGTTGCGAGAGCTGAAAAAGCTTTGCTATACGGGCGGCTGGCAACGGCAAGTACTGCTGCAGAAGGTATGTTTTGAGGGCGTCATACGCTATTGGGGTGTCTCCTTGTTCACAAAGCCAGTCGGATATTTCTGGGAAGGTGTCCTCGGGTATCGCCGCGAGAACATAATCCGCTTTGGTGGTTGAGCGAGTCACGCCCCTGATACGAAACTGGACTTCTGCGCGCTGAAACCAAGCAAACGCCTCTCCGCTGGCAAACGATGAAAGTTTGAATGGAGCGGCCGCAGCACCAACTGCCGTAGAGTCCGCCATAGTACCAACGATGAAGGGGCGAGGGGGTGGGGGTGGAAGGCGGTGGGAGCGAGTCGACTTCCGGGGTCACCAATGTGACGGGCCGAGAGAGGGTTGTGAACTCAAAGGCAGGATGCAATCAACTGAGTTGTTTATTAAGGAACACTCTCCTTTATATACAAAACCTCAAGGCAACAGGACATAACCTGTTCGAGAGACAGACAATGTTACAGAGCAAAACCGGAGACATGATCATTCAGGTTCTTTTTAGTGCGAGGGAAGAGCGCAGATACAAGAAAAATATATACAAAATAATTATGTACAATTGTGTGACACACGGTTGGTACAATAGACTCGGAATAACTTTTACCTAGACAGTCACACTTCTGCATGTCTCAACACACAGCTTGCGTAGGTCGCGGACCTTGCGAAGCAAGGTTTTAGTGAGGGCAGGGACTCCTTATTTTTGAGTACTAATATACTCAGATAAGGACCCCGGGGTAAAGCCAAAAGCCAGATTATTTGTATTTTTCCTAACTATACAAACCTTAGCTATTTATACAAATTTGCCCGCCAGCCCTATCTCCCTTGAAGTCCTACCTCCAAGCAAAGTGAGCTAAATCACAAGTGTGTGAGCGGGAGTGGGAGCAAGCTAACCCCCGAGCCCCCTAACTAGAAGTGTGGGTAGTTAACCTTCGCTAAATTTTAATGGCTCGTCATTTCAGCTCCGCCGAAAGTATAACCCCTATTAAATAGCTAAGGTTTGTATAGTTAGGAAAAATACAAATTATCTACAAATGCCATATTTCTATCCAGAGATATAATCCTGAGACTTCAGCAAATTACAACACCCCTCCTCAAGGATTTCCCAAAACCTCACCTTTGGCAGAAGCTCCTCTAGAAAAGTTAGTGCCCTTTGGGAGAATGCATCTCTGTTCAGCGCAATGTGCATTAAAAGCCAGTGGTCCCAATCATTCGATCCACCATCCGCTCCCTTGAGAATACCGAAGGATGTCAAACTAGACCTCTTTTGGTGGATCAAACTTGAGAACCTGTTCAACAAACACCTCTATAGACCCATCTTCCAGATTTCTTCCTATTCGATGATGTATCTCGACAAGGGTGGGGAGCCCATCTTCGAAAGGAAACAGTGTCAGGAATATGGAGACATGAAGACAAGTTGTTCCATATAAACTACTTGGAAATGAAAGCGCCGTACCTAGCGTCACTCCACTTCCAAGATACCGTCAAAGGTCACTCGCTAGTGTTGAGGAGCAACAACACTAATGTAGTGACATACATCAAGCAAGGAGGCTCTGTGTCTCACCTCCTTTGTCAATTGGTAGTAGGGTGAACACTGTCCAATTCTCAGCCTGGGGAAGAGGGATGTGATAGCAGACAATCTAAGCTGACTAGGGACGGTAGTTGGTTCAGAATGGTCTTTGAATCCTTAAGTGACGAGGGGTCTCCTGACTTTGTGGGGTTCCTTGATCATTGATATGTTTGCCACACACCCTGAACCACAAATTAACAGTGTATTTTTCTCCAGTCCCAAACCCAGCAGCATTAATGAAGGGTGCCTTCCAACATCCCTTGGAGGGAAGGACGTCTATGTCTTTCCCCCATTCTGTATGATCTATGTCTTTCCCCCATCCTGTATGATCCAGTAGGTTTTGAACAAAATCAAAACATCACAAAATTTAAGAGTAATGCTAGTAGCGCCAAAGTGGGCTCAAGTGGAATGGTGTCCATATCTTCTAGATCTGCTCATAGAAGCTCCAAGAGAGCTTACAGCCTAGCTAAACCTTCGACAACATCCAGTGATAAAGTTCCACGAAGTCATTCATTGCCTGTCTCTTCATGGCTGGAAGTTATCTAGCACCTCCTCTGAAAAAAAGGCTTTTTAAAACACACTGTAAAGCCATTGTCAGGATACATCCACAAGTCCTCAGCAGCGATCTACCGGGCAAAGTGGTCCCTGTTGTGTGATTGGTGTCGTGGAAGGAATATTGCTCCTCTCAAGGCCACTATTCCCCTGATTTTAGACTTTTTAGTTTTCTTACAGAAGAAACTTCTCTCAATTATCGCAGTTAAAAGATATCGCTCAGCTTTGAACTAGGTGTTTAAACTGAAGTGAATTAACCTCACCTCCTCTTGGGAACTTTCAGCTTTGATAAGAATTATTAAGTAGTCCTGTGTACCATGGGAAATCAGACCCAAACTTGGAGTGTAATAAAGTTTATGAGGTCCCGGAAGATGGTACCTTATGAACCCCTCTGTAAAGCCATGGACAGAGACCCAACTCTAAAAAACAGTATTCTTCCTTGCCCTAGCATCATAAAGCGGGCGAGTTAGCTTCATGGTCATTCTTATCTTGTCTCACTCCAAGGGGTAGAGAGACCTGTCATTCTCCTTTGTACCTGAATTCATAGCTAAGACCCAAAACCCATCGATCAATGACAACCAATTTGACTCCATTTCATCAATCAAGGAGGTAATTGATGCCTTGGAGAATTTGCTACTATGTTCTGTGAGAGCAGTCCATCATCATTTAGAGGACCATGCCTTGCTCATTTTCATTTAAAGAGGGCTGTGCCTTTGCATCCCTGTATCTCCAACTTGATTATCAGTACCAGACAAAAGAAAAAGTGACCAAGAACACAATCTATTTTTGGATATGTGAGAATTACAAGAGCTTATAAATCTTTAGGAGAAGCATCTACCAGACCCCCTCCTTAACCATAGCACTCAACAAGAACCAGTCAGTAGCACATGTACATGTTTATGTTCTCGGAAACCTAGCATTGTATCGCATCATCAGTTATTTCTAAAAATGTCTGGTGTGCAAGCTGAATGAAAGGAACCTTCCTCTCTCCTGACTCTTCCTCCCATGTAATTATCAACGCTAAAAGACACTCAAACAGCTACACACACCTCTGTGGGTTATGTTTATGAAATTTATCTTTCAATTAAATAGTCAGGCCTCTTTTTCATTGTTTATGTTTATACTTTCCAAATCAACTGATTAACCCTGTGTGGTCCGCCGTCGGTAACCTCAATCTTCAGATCAAATAACTCCCTTACCATTAAGGTATGCTACCAAAGGATATTTCTTATTTCCAAAAAGAAACAATTATTACTAAGATATTTATGTTTTTAGTTTATAAAATAAGCTGTATTTCTGTTCAAGAAAGTATAAAAATGAAACAATTTGTGAGTTTTAACAATGTTTACAACTTTACATATTCTCCTCTCTCTTTCCCTAAAGTTCTTATTTCTTTTATTCAATACTTCCCACTATACTTTACCTGCATTAATATTTACTGAATATATTAACGTAAGATTCTGTGTAGATGAATTTATCGAGTAAAAGCAACACTTTCCTGGCGTTCCCAACACTTCCTAACGTAACCTAAGTCTCTCACTTTTACTTCCTTGAGAAAAGGGAGAAATAGACTTCACTCGACTCTCACAACGGATTATCTAGTCATAGATTACGTCCATAATGGAATCTCCGTAGCCGTAGATGTGCCATTATATGTGACCTTTCTTTTCGGTAATACTCATATTGCTGACGAGGCTAGACCTAGCTCTAGTCGAGTCCCTTAATGAGACAAGTCTGACAATAAGTCTGCAAGAAAGTGGGGAGATGCCATCTATTCCTTTCTCAGAGAAAATTGCTCATAAAAGGGAATCAAACAGGAGACAACAGTCCTTCTCCTGTAAAGAAGATCAATGCTTGGCATTGATATTCATTTTGCTCCTCCATGGGAGACCTCTAAAACAAAGGATGTAGGAGGAATACTACTCCTGCATAAGGGTTGGATTCCATAAAATCCAAACCCGTGGATAGGATACCCCGAAGAGGAAACCATGTATGAGCATAGAGAGACAGTATCATTCGTGTTCTGATCATAGTCCTAAGGACATATGGTCATGAATGTGGCCTCCCCCCCTTTCTTTGATGCCTCTATAGGAAGCGTCAAATCCAGAAGGACGAGGAGATCTACTCCTCGGGAGAGATTCTCATCAGGCAGTCTTTTAATTAGGCCCGCTATTTGCGCAGGTCTTGTTAAGGACCAAGAGAAGGACGATCCCTAGCGCCGAAGGACCTGGGACCCGGCCAGTTCTAAAGAGGTCGCACTTGACGTGGACTGATGCGGTCTTGTCGTACCCGCGGAAGTTTCTACAGGGTAATGACACAGTCTACTGATATCCATATAGGATATGACCTTCACGTTATTCCTTCAGTTACTCAAATGATAGATCGACGTAAATGGAAAATGTCTCACAGAAGTAGAGACTTACAATCATTTAGTAGGCCGAGGTCTTCAAAACAAGGGCCGATCCTATACAGTATAGGAGGCTAACTGGTTGATCGCAAAACCTTTCCTCTCATCACAGGATTTGAAGATTAAGCTTGTCTCCTGAGGAGAGACTAAAAGAAGAAACTTCTACCCAACAAAGCCCGGCTGTATCCTGGCGCTCCCCGTCTTCCTATGAGATCGGATTAACCAATCATGAGGAAGAGGGTTAGAGACTGCTCACCATTTCCTGCAGGAAATGTAAGATACTATCATTGAAGCTAAAGTCTAGACTTTCTTTCCTTGATGAAGACCTAAGTCGAATATTTCGGGCTTATGGAGGGGTTCTTTTATGAGAAGGGAGTATATTCCCAACCACTCCGGTCTAAGGGAAGATTTCCGGTTACGGGAGAAAGTCATCGTCCTACTTCATGAACAAGTCTGAGTTTCAAGAAGTGTAGACAGACGTTTCCCTGGAATGTAAGCAGATGGAGGTTGAATGTGTTTCCACTAAAGTCCATGGGCCTAAGGGCCAACAGAGGTGGGGAGAACATATTTTCAATATCCTCTGTTATTCTTGTAAGTCACTTATCTAGGGCTGACTCGAATCATAGCTAATAAATTGCTATGGCTGTCAATTAGACAGCACTGAATTCTTTCCCTGAGAGGGAGAGAATGGCAGTAACCTCATGAGGTTGTCTCTCCTGCTTGGGGGAGGGGTTAACATTCAAAGAATCTGCCTCCCCAATCACCTCCAAAATCCAATTTGCTTCAGGATACTGTCTAACTAGTGTAGTTCCTATTCATGCAAAATCAGCTTGTGAGCAGCCCCATCAAAAACAGGACAACAGAGGAGACGGTACCACCCTGTGTGATCCCTGGTTCCATTACCTTCCAGTATTAGAAACAAAGTGTAAATGAAAAACAGGAATGTTCCAGGGAGATGAACTCCCATAAGCGTGCCTGATTCAATGCATAAATCTGGCCACCTTGAAGCAGATCCCTCTGATTCCGCCGACGGCGATAACAAAGCAGGGGGGGGGGCAATGAGTCCTGCGCTAGCAAAATATCCCCGTTGCCTGATGAAAGGAACACTCTTAGGTTCCCAGAAGGAAAAAACCGAAATTCCATCAACTCTGCAGCGTCTAACCAAGTAGTATAAGCCCAAGAGTGATGAGACACAATCTATGCCATCTAAAAGAGAGTGCTCTCTTGAGCAGCTCCTTCTCAGGTAGTTGCTGGCGAACTAGAAGCCTAGTATGTAGCAGGCTTATAGTGATCACTTGATTCTGACTAGTGAACGTCGGGCTTCACAATGGTCAGTAGACAAAAACAACGCGGTACCGTTATGTAGGACAACACATGACTAGCTGTTGAACATAAATAAAAACCGTTGCTATTGAGAAGCAACCGTGATAGTCTACCTGTTGAAAAACAGTGATAGGTAGCTGACAAATGGGGTCTACCAAATTGGTTAGGATTTTTGTGCTTAAGACTGTGCTCATGATCATGATAGCCTCATTCTAGGTCTTGAAAAGCCTAGTGTGAGTCCCGTTTGTGATTGTGAACGTCTCGCATGTGGGCGCCTCGCACAAGAGCGTGAACATATTGTACGAAAGCATCTTGCTTCTAGCATGAGCACCTCGCGCGAGAGCTTCTTGCTCATGAGTGCGAGCATCTCGCACAAGTGCACGAGCATCTTATACTAGAGCGAGAGCATCTCAAATAAGAGCACGAGCATCCTGCATGAGTCTCGCTCGAGAGCGTAAGCGTCTCGTGTGAAAGCGAGAGCGTAAGCGTCTCGTGTGAAAGCGAGAGCGTAAGCGTCTCGTGTGAAAGCGAGAGCGTAAGCGTCTCGTGTGAAAGCGAGAGCGTAAGCGTCTCGTGTGAAAGCGAGAGCGTCTCTCTTAAGAGCATGAGTGTTTCACACAAAAGCGAGAGCATCTCACTAGAGAGCGTCGTCTAGCACGAAAGTATGCTTTACACGAAAGCCCGAGCGGTTCGCTCCTGAGTGTGAGCATCTACTTCATGATTGTGAGCTTAAGTCTCTCGATATGAGCTTTTAGCTCTTGATCAAGTGTGTCTATCCAAGTATACAGGCTTGTAGCTCGCGAAAGTCTTGCGAGAGTGTAGCTCGTGATCTTTCCCGAAGAGGTTAGCAATCATGATCACAAGTCTTTTGCTCGTGACCGTGAGAGTGTATCTCATGATCAAGAACTTTGTCTCACAAGCGTCTCTCTTTTCAGTGTGTAACTCACGACCGCCAACGTAAGCATCTCTGACGTGATCGTGACTGTCTAGCTTGCGATCACGATCACGAATGTCATGTTTGGGTATGTACCTCACGATCGGGATCGTGAGCATGAGCTCGACCACAAGTCTCCTCTCTCGCGTGTAACTGATGCTCGTGAGCAATCGGGAGCATCTTGCTCAGGGCTGCCACTTAATATTTTACTTTTTCCCTACTTTCCCTTACACAATATTTTTAGACCCATTGCATAATTTTCAGTTTTTTTATTGCATTTTTGAGTCACTTCAACCTCACAACCTTTATATATATATATATATATATATATGTATATATGTACAGTATACATACATATATATATATATATATATATATATATATATATATATATATATATATATATATATATATATATATATATATATGTATACACATTATTATATATTATATATATATCTATATATATAAGGATGCAAGCAGAGTTTGGAAGCGGAGAGCCTTCGCAGCTCTCCGCAACCATCAGAAGAAGACCCCGGTGTTACTCTGAAGGCAACTTCGTCCGTGGTCTACTGCCACAAGCTTTTCACAGGCAATACCATTGCACTTCCTCCTCCAGTAGTGATTCTTCATACAGACACCTCATTGGACAGTTAGGGGGGGGTCATACCCCACTCAAGAAAGTGCAAGGCGGTTGGTCTCAGAAATTCCAGCAATTATAAGAAGAGCGGACCTGGCTAGTATGCCATTGGGTCATAACCCTAGGAAAGTGGCTTCCTCACTTAACTTCTTTCAGTATATGTCCTTCGAGGGTTTACAGGCTTATACTGGTTGGAAGTCCACTATGGTGTTCTTCAAGCATTATATGAAACAATTGGAAGAAATACGTCATTTTGTGGTGGCGGCTGGTAGTGTTATCAAACCCGCTGCAATGACGTAGCCATGAAGTGCGTCCATGGGCATTCTTCCAGCTCATTTCTTTTAATGAGTAAACTGTCGGTTTTTGTTTCATGATCATAACAAACATTTATTTTGATTTTCAGGATTCACTTTTGTTTCTCTGAATAACACATGTACCTGCTTTTTTCTATAGTATACCTTCTTTAGAACCAGTTAAACTATAGTTCAAATTATGTGTTTAGGTATAAGACTATTTATTATCTTTAGTTTTATTTTGTTTATTTTTATCATAAGCCTCTTTCTGGGGTTTTATGACATGTTATATAAATTTTTCCCACGTGATAACTTGCGTACAAATTTATTGAGGATATATGGTTGGGTACAATATATGATCTCTATGCTTATCATATTATTTGTATTAATTCTTTGATGAAAAATTTTTGTAATAAAAGACTGTATATTGATGCATGCCTTTTATTTTTAGCCCTAAATTCATTTTAGAGGCCAAAAAATTAGTGTACCACTGTTATTTTCTATCCTTTCTGAACATAATACAAATTGCTTGTGGTTGGGTATTTTGTTCCATACATTTTACTCACTGAGCTTGACAGCTCACTATTAATATGGGATGTCTTCACCATGGGGGAAGGTGATAGCCAGGCCCGGCTCTATCTCCTTAGAAGACCACTATATTTTTCAAATACAGTTTTATCATGGTTCAGGAATAAAGGTAGAAATTGATGCC